>NC_079194.1:12917130-13220880 GCF_029499605.1 Hyla sarda | reverse complement strand
CATTCACTTGAAATCCCTGTAGGCGATTTCTTTTTGTATAAATATAATTTTGTCAACTCTAATGTAGGGTATCTGGACTACTGTGATTAGTAAGGGACCCCTGACCTAATATTTGAGGGCCCAAGTCACTCTCAGTCCGGGATTACACAGGAAATTCTGCCCATTATCCGATGGACAATTTATGGCTATTGTGGGGAATGTTAGTTTTAGAAACTTACTTGGCCAGGCTTCTGCATCCCCTCCTGTTTCCCCATAGTCCAGCCGGTAGAGTCGTTTGTCACTGTGTGATGTAGCCGTCCCAGTCTATCAGGAGTGCCGGGCAAATCAGCTGTGGTGTCGGCACTTACACCTCTCGGCTGCGGGACATTTAAAAGGGTGACTCACTAGTTGCTGTTCACGAGCATTATGTCCTGCATGTGGTGTTTTGGCTACCTGTTACCTGTGTGTACTACGCTATTCTCCTAGTTTGACCCTTGCTTGTCCTGATGTTGTTTTTGGCCCTGCTTGTGTACTGCGCTGCCCTCTTGGTTTTGACTTTTGTCTTTTTTCTGGTTAAACCTTTGTCTGCCAATAGCAGTTTGTTACCAACCCAGCCTGTCTGACTTTTCTGATGCCCCATTCAATTGGTACAGTATAGGTACTGTTGCCCAGTCAGAAACTACCATTGAGGGCAGATTTTCCAAGTTGGTAGGGACATTGGCTTGCATCAAGCGCCAATCTGCACTCATCCTTAGACCTGATCCTGACATGAGAGTTACACGCCATTACCCTCTTCTTCCTAGTCAGAAAGTATAAGCGGAGCCCGTAGTTTGTTGGACGGCAAATGTAAGGAAATTCTGCAAACAAAATCGGGGTCCAAGATTTAGGAATTGAATTGGGATTCTGAGTAATAAGAGAAATAGCATTTGTGTGAATTTTGGCTAAAGACCCTCTAATAGTGACTTGTATATAGATGGTGGTTGGGTGGCTCTATAATTTGCGGTCCGCTCGGCTTTCAGAGAATAATGTTCGTTATTGACTCCTGGGTCTCCCACACACACACTTGTCTGAATCATAAAATTACAAGTTTGTTTTAATGCGATATTGTTCACTACTTTACTTCTTCCCACTATGCTGCAATTTGCCTCAGATGTAACGTCTCATACTCAGTTCTTTTTTTCTCTCTCCTATTTCATTTATTTCACATGTAAGATCTACTTACCGAGTCAGAGGCTTTATAATCATCCTGCCTTCCATTTATATAATCATCCACATTTATACTTTCTGCAAACAGCTGCCGCACATTAGTGTCACGATTATAGATATAGTCGAAAAAACTCACTGTTGAGGCACCGGTCTTATAAATTGCAGAAAAATCAAATATTCCACTTTCCGTGCACCAAAATATGTCATGTTAAATTGAACCTGCTCGAGTCATATCTGCATGCCGGCATATTTATTTATTTATTTTTGTAAAATATTTTTGTTTTTCCAATGTCAACTCTCTCCGTCTCTTAATTTTTAAAGATCAGAGAATGTGGCTTTGCAGGCGCCATTGTTTGCTCATTGTGCGAAGAACAACAAACGATTCAGACAGAGGAAGACGTCTTCAGAAGCAATCCTGTATCCGCATGTTATTCTGACAGAGGGGAGCCCAATTTTGCCAGTTTGTTTCTACATTATTTAAAGGCCGTAGAAATATTTTGCATCAATCTACATTGTCTACCTTGTTTCCCCAGGATTAGAACAGCTTCTTTCTTGTGCAGTTTGGAGCAGAGAGGAGACAGCGTTGGCACTTCGCTCCTAGTGATATAACCTTGTTAGTGCTTCCTATAAGTGCATGTAACCACTCAGCATGACATTCTTTTCCATTTCCCTTTATGAATAATTTTGTTATACCTCATCCATTTTCAAGTGCTCTTTATTACAACATGCTCCTACTACACTTATTAGAGCTCCTATCAGAGATTTTGTATCCTTGTTATCCCTAATAGTGCCATGTACTGCCCTCTTTTGACTGTAAACCTGGCACGGATCAAAGAACGTTATTAGTTTATAACCTTTCTATTCTGCCTCGGTGCCAAGAACTTTGCTACTTGAAATGCCACCTATGTCATAAACAGATCTCCAAGAAAAGACATTTGTATGAAATAACGCTTGGCATATTAATGTCTTCCTAGTTTTAATTTTTATTTTTTTCCCCTCAGCTTGCAAAAGGAAAATAATGTATTTCATGAATTTGCTACATAATATTATTAATTGTGTTACCATTCTTATCATTGTTACAATTAATATGATGACATCATCATCATATCATTATCTACCTCAAGGTATCTGAGTAAGTAGTTTAATTTTGGGCCTTGATATTGACTCTTTGCACATGGTTTGTATCTGTTTATATCACTCTATTACGCCCTGGCATGTCTTGTTTTTTTTGTGTTCTGTGGTTTCACATTATCCTGTCTTTGTCCTCTGATGACCCCTTTCTTCTTTGTGGGGGAAACACGTTGGGATAGGTCTTGTTGGGACATGACCTATTTCTTTGGGCCACAATTTTTGGGTAATCTTTCACATATTGGTATATGATACCCCGATGTTTAAAAAAACAAAAAACAAACTATCAAAATTGATCTTTATTAGTTGTGACTCTCTTAATGTGTCAATTAAAGCCAATATTGTGTGGTTGATCTACTTTTTTTTAATATTTGATTTAAAGGTTATTTTTTTGGATGGAGTTTCCTTATTCCTGTGATAGCATCTGTTACGCCTAGCGCTCCGGGTCCCCGCTCCTCCCCGGAGCGCTCACGGCGTCTCTCTCCCTGCAGCGCCCCGGTCAGTCCCGCTGACCGGGAGCGCTGCACTGACATGGCCGTCCCAGGTCACTTACCCGTCCCGGGCCCCTCCTGTCATGTGCTGGCGCGCGCGGCTCCGCTCTCTAGGGCGCGCGCGCGCCAGCTCTCTGAGACTTAAAGGGCCAGTACACCAATGATTGGTGCCTGGCCCAATTAGCTTAATTGGCTTCCACCTGCTCCCTGGCTATATCTGATCACCTCCCCTGCACTCCCTTGCCGGATCTTGTTGCCTTGTGCCAGTGAAAGCGTTTAGTGTTGTCCAAGCCTGTGTTACCTGAACCCTTGCTATCCATCTTGACTACGAACCTTGCCGCCTGCCCCCGACCTTCTGCTACGTCTGACCTTGCCTCTGCCTAGTCCTTCTGTCCCACGCCTTCTCAGCAGTCAGCGAGGTTGAGCCGTTGCTAGTGGATACGACCTGGTTGCTACTGCCGCAGCAAGACCATCCCGCTTTGCGGCGGGCTCTGGTGAACACCAGTAGCCTCTTAGAACCGGTCCACCAGCACGGTCCACGCCAATCCCTCGCTGACACAGAGGATCCACTACCTGTAAGCCGAATCGTGACAGTAGATTCGGCCATGGATCCCGCTGAGGTGCCGCTGCCAAGTCTCGCTGACCTTCCCACGGTGGTTGCTCAGCAATCGCAGCAGATTGCCCAACAAGGACAGCAGCTGTCGCAGTTGACCGCCATGTTACAGCAACTTCTGCCTCTGCTACAGCAGCAACCATCTCCTCCGCCAGCTCCTGCACCTCCTCCGCAGCGAGTGGCCGCTCCTAGCCTCCGCTTGACCCTGCCGGACAAATTTGATGGGGACTCTAAACTCTGCCGTGGATTTTTGTCTCAGTGTTCCCTGCATATGGAGATGTTGTCGGACTTGTTTCCTACAGAACGGTCTAAGGTGGCGTTCGTAGTGAGCCTTCTTTCAGGAAAGGCCTTGTCTTGGGCCACACCGCTCTGGGACTGCAATGATCCTGCCACAGCCACAGTCCAGTCCTTCTTCGCTGAAGTCCGGAGTGTCTTCGAGGAGCCAGCCCGAGCTTCTTCTGCCGAGACTGCCCTGTTGAACCTGGTCCAGGGTAATTCTTCAGTGGGCGAGTACGCCATCCAATTTCGTACTCTTGCTTCCGAATTATCATGGAATAACGAGGCTCTCTGCGCGACCTTTAAAAAAGGCCTATCCAGTCGCATCAAGGATGTGCTGGCCGCACGAGAGATTCCTGCCAACCTCCAAGAACTTATCCATTTGGCTACCCGCATTGACATGCGTTTTTCTGAGCGACATCAAGAGCTCCGCCAGGAAAAAGACTTAGATCTCTGGGCACCTCTCCCACAGTATCCGTTGCAATCTACGCCTGGGCCTCCCGCCGAGGAGGCCATGCAAGTGGATCGGTCTCGCCTGACCCAGGAAGAGAGGAATCGCCGTAGGGAAGAAAATCTTTGTCTGTACTGTGCCAGAACTGAGCATTTCTTGGTGGATTGCCCTATTCGTCCTCCACGTCTGGGAAACGCACGCACGCACCCAGCTCATGTGGGTGTGGCGTCTCTTGGTTCAAAGTCTGCTTCCCCACGTCTCACGGTGCCCGTGCGGATTTCTCCTTCAGCCAACTCCTCCCTCTCAGCCGTGGCCTGCTTGGACTCTGGTGCCTCTGGGAATTTTATTCTGGATTCTTTGGTGAATAAATTCCGCATCCCGGTGACCCGTCTCGTCAAGCCGCTCTACATTTCCGCGGTCAACGGAGTCAGATTGGATTGCACCGTGCGTTACCGCACAGAACCCCTCCTGATGTATATTGGACCCCATCACGAAGTGATTGAGTTCTTCGTCCTTCCCAACTGTACCTCTGAGGTCCTCCTCGGTCTGCCATGGCTCCGGCTTCATTCTCCCACCCTTGACTGGACCACCGGGGAGATCAAGAACTGGGACTCTGCCTGCCACAAGAGATGCCTCTCCCCCCCTCCCAGTCCCGTCAGGCAAGCCTCAGTGCCTCCTCATGGCCCCCGTCCTTGTGTCACCCTGCCCCGTGCCAAGCTTCACCCTCTGCCCTCCCTCCCCATTCCCACTCCTGCTGTACTGCCTGCCTTTGAGGAAACCCTCCATTCTCTCCCGGTGTCCTCGTCCCAGGTAAAGCAGTTGTCGGACAAAAAAAGGGGGAGACCTAAGGGGGGGGGTACTGTTACGCCTAGCGCTCCGGGTCCCCGCTCCTCCCCGGAGCGCTCACGGCGTCTCTCTCCTTGCAGCGCCCCGGTCAGTCCCGCTGACCGGGAGCGCTGCACTGACATGGCCGTCCCAGGTCACTTACCCGTCCCGGGCCCCTCCTGTCATGTGCTGGCGCACGCGGCTCCGCTCTCTAGGGCGCGCGCGCGCCAGCTCTCTGAGACTTAAAGGGCCAGTGCACCAATGATTGGTGCCTGGCCCAATTAGCTTAATTGGCTTCCACCTGCTCCCTGGCTATATCTGATCACCTCCCCTGCACTCCCTTGCCGGATCTTGTTGCCTTGTGCCAGTGAAAGCGTTTAGTGTTGTCCAAGCCTGTGTTACCTGAACCCTTGCTATCCATCTTGACTACGAACCTTGCCGCCTGCCCCCGACCTTCTGCTACGTCTGACCTTGCCTCTGCCTAGTCCTTCTGTCCCACGCCTTCTCAGCAGTCAGCGAGGTTGAGCCGTTGCTAGTGGATACGACCTGGTTGCTACTGCGCAGCAAGACCATTCCGCTTTGCGGCGGGCTCTGGTGAACACCAGTAGCCTCTTAGAACCGGTCCACCAGCACGGTCCACGCCAATCCCTCGCTGACACAGAGGATCCACTACCTGTAAGCCGAATCGTGACAGCATCATACCAATGTAACTGAACGCATACAAGACTATGTAAATGATTTAAGAATACCAAAACAGATGCAAAATAATAGAATTTTGCAGAATCTTGTGATACTTTTTTACTGGACTAATATGGCTACTTCAAACTACTATAACAAAACACATAGTTTCATAGTTCAGATTAAATCCAATGTTTCACTTCCAGAAATCTAGTAACCTTAGCTATGTTTTTTTTTAAACAAATGCATCCCGACTTCTTTTGAACTTGTTGAATGTATCAACCATCACAATACTGAGTTGTAGAAAGTACAATCATTTTACTTCTTGTAACAGGCAAAGGATGTGGGCTTCCTTGTCATCCAACTAATTTGGCTTTAGGACACTCTTGAGGGGCCTTGTCTATGTAGTCCACCTTAATTTCACTCTTTAACCGACATATAAGGATCTGGACTTTTCTGAACATTGCTACTGGGCTACTGCCTTTAAAGGGGTACTCCCTGGAAAAAAATGTTTTAATCAACTGATGACAGAAAGTTAAACAGATTTGTAAATTACTTCTATTAAAAAATCTTAATACTTCCAGTACTTATCAGCTACTGTATGATCCACAGGAAGTTATTTTCTTTTTGAATTTCCTTTCTGTCTGACCACAGTGCTCTCTGCTGACACCTCTGTCTAGAGCAGGAACTGTACAGAGCAGAAGAGATTTTCTCTGGGGATTTGCTCCTACTCTGGACAGTTCCTAAAATGGACAGAGGTGTCAGCAGAGAGCACTGTGGTCAGGCAGAAAGGAAATTCTAAAAGAAAAGAACTTCCTGTTGATCATACAGCAGCTAATAAGCACTGGAAGGATTAAGATTTTTTAATAGAAGTAATTTACAAATCTGTTTAACTTTTTGGCACCAGTTGATTAAAAAAAAAAATTCAGTGGAGTACAGATTAAGGCGGTCAGAACAGGTCCATAGTCAACAGTTCTGGTCATCCACTGGAGAGACAATATGATACAGGAGATCAGGTAGCGACAGAATCGGGGAGGAAGGGCATACACAACATTTTATATGTGCTTTAAAGGGAATCTGTCAGCTAGAATTCACTTTAACACAGGACTAGTGACACTGTAAGGTAGTTGTTAGGACAAGGAGACACATGGAACCTTGCATATTTCTGTCTGGGCGTCCATAATGTAGAAACAATGCTCTTATTTTCTAGTACAAAGAGTCAAAGAAGCCTTCCCAATCCCCCAAAGTGCTGAGGGCTGGAACGCCCTCCTCCCTCCTCCCTCCCCTCCCCTCCCTGTTTCTTCTTGATTGATAGTCAGCTGGAAGTCGAGCCCTGTTTCCAAATCTTGTTCACGAGCTGAGCTATGTATTGTATTTGTGACTGGCAGCTTCTCTCCCCACTCGTTGTACTGATTTTGGACTGAATTCTTAGACCCCCCCCCCCCCCCCCCCGACTGAAGAAAAATTTGCCATGTCCATTAGACAGGTAAAATATTTTCATATTGACAGGTTCACTTTGACCCCTTGGGGACTCAGGGTTAAAAATCATGACCCTTTCAATTTTGCACCTACAGACTCCTGTGAAGGCTTATTTTTTGCACCACCAATTCTGCTTTGTAATGAAGTCAGTCATTACCCCCCTAAAAAATCATTGTGCGACGAAATTGAACAAAAAACACCATTTTGTAACTTTTGGGGCTTTCGTTTCTACACAGTACATTTTTCGGTAAAAATGACACCTTCTCTTTATTCTGTAGGTCCATACGATTAAATTGATCCCCTACTTATATAGGTTTAATTTTGTATTACTTATGAAACAATTCATAACTACATGCAGGAAAATTTATACGTTTAAAATTGTCATCTCCGGACCCCTATAACTATTTTATTTTTCTACATACGGGGCGGTATGAGGGCTTATTTTTTGTACCGTGATTTGAAGTTTTTATAGGTACCATTATATTTTTTTTTTTTGTATAGGAAGTGACCAAAAATACGCTATTTTGGACTTTGGAATGTTTTTATGTGTACGCCATTGACCGTGCTGTTTAATTAATGATATATTTTTATGGATCGGACATTTACGTACACGGTGATACCACATATGTTTATATTTATTTTTATTTACATGGGGTTTTTTTTTATGGGAAAAGGGGGGTGATTTGAACTTTTATTAGGGAAGGGGTTAAATCACTTTTGTTAACTCTTTTTTTACACTTTTTTTTTTCAATGTTATAGCTCCCATAGGGGGCTACCCCGATCAGCCCAACTGAGTTGCCGGGAATGCATTTTTTACATTTTAGATTCGGCGATCAACTTTGATCACCACGTCTAAAGGGTTAATAGCGCGCGACACCGTGATCAGTGATGCATGCTATTAGCTCCGAGTTCCGGCTACAGTTAGCTGCCGGGACTGACCCAATATGATGTGGGGTCATCGCGTGACCCAGCGGTATATCGCAGGAGCGGGCGCAGGACGTACAGGTACGCCCTGCGTCCCCAAGAGGTTAAGTAGTTACACATTGGCCCTGATTTACTATTGTAAACCCAACAGAATACGCCACAATTTGCACCAGAATTGAAAAAAACCCGACTAACTCTCCATGTGACTGACAAAACCCCCCAAAAATGGGTGTGGTCACTTGGAAAAGGGGGTATGTCCCCTACATTTTCACAAAAAAAAAACAACATATTTACTAAGGCTTCCACAGAAAATGTGGTGGATTTGAGCTGAGGAAAACCTTAGAGATCAGAACAGGTGTAAAAGAAGCGAAGTGTAGGGAAAGTGCAAAATGTAAGGTAACACCATAGAACATTTTTTTGGGGGGGAAATTAAACCAACAAAGAAAACTACACAATACTCTTAGTAAATCAGGGCAATTATTTCTTTAATAACCACAGCCGCTCCCCACTGTTAGGCCAGGTTCACACGGAAGAATTTTTGCACTAAATTCTGCATGGATTTACAGCCAATACACTTAAAGGGGTACTCCGGTGCTAAGGCATCTTATCCCCTATCCAAAGGATATGGGATAAGATGCTTGATCACGGTGGTCCCCAGCGGCGGGGATAGGGGATAAGATGTCTTAGCGCCGGAGTACCCCTTTAAATGGGATTCCGCTGGCGGAATTTCATTGAATTGAATTGGCTATAAATTCATGCAGAATTCCATGCAGAAATTCTGCAGTGTGAACAAAGCCTAAGGCCATGTTTGCACTATGGAATGTCGGCACAGAAAATCTCCGTACGGACATTCCGGAGATTGCGGGCGCCAGCGCAATATACTGTCACTAGGACAACAGTGGGATACGTTGTCTCATAGACAGCTATGCATTCCGTGCGGAGTCTGCAGAAAAATGAACAGGTTAATTCTTTCTGCGGACACAGACTTCAGAATTTCCGCACCGGAAACATTTGGCACGGAAATTCCCTGTGTGCACAGTGCAGCAGAATCCTGTGGAATTCTGCACGGAAATTTCCGAGGTGCGAACATGGCCTTACTGATATAGGGGTATTATAATGTCCATATGCTCCGATAGGAAGCGCCATATAGACCAGTGGTCTCAAACTGTGTCCCTCCAGATATTGCAAAACTTCAACTCACAGCATGCTAGGAGTTGAAGTTTTGCAACATCTGGAGGGACACAGTTTGAGACCACTAAGGGTATGTTCACACTACGTAATTCCCGCGGAATTCCGCTCACGGACTTCCGTGCTGTGAACGTAAACATCAGTGTGAATGGGCTTCCGCAAGACGCGTTCACACTGCGGAATTTCAGCGGCGGACAATTCCGCCGCTGAAATTGTTCCGCGCAAAGAAACAGCATATTCATTCTTTGCGCGGAAGTCCGGGAACACTGCATAGCCATCAATGATGACAGCGCAGTGCCGCGCTGTCCTACCGGCGAAGTATTGCGGCGGCCGCCAGAATGGAATCTCTGCTTGCGGAATTCTGTTAGTGGAGATTCCGTTCATAATCCGTAGTGTGAACATACCCTGATATAGACAGAGGCTGTCCAGTTGGGGAAAGTGCATATTATGTGTTTCTACAGGTAAATTTTATCTGATATTGTATTTTAGGAGTCAAAACTGACCAGTGGGAGCCATACCCCATAACAGCGCCATCTAATGGAGGGGGCTTATACTTTTTACTAGGGCTGTAAACTTAAAGGGGTACTTCGGTGAAAAACTTTTTTTTTTTTTTTTTTTTAAATCAACTGGTGCCAGAAAGTTAAACAGATTTGTAAATTACTTTTATTAAAAAAATCTTAATCCTTCCTGTACTTATTAGCTGCTGAATACTACAGTGGAAATTATTTTCCGTTTGAAACACAGAGCTCTCTGCTGACATCATGAGCACAGTGCTCTCTGCTGACATCTCTGTCCATTTTAGGAAGTGTCCAGAGTAAAAGGAAATCCCCATAGCAAACATATGCTGTTCTGGACAGTTCCTAAAATGGACAGAGATGTCAGCAGAGAGCACTGTGCTCATGATGTCAGCAGAGAGCTCTGTGTTTCAAAAAGAAAAGAATTTCCGCTGTAGTATTCAGCAGCTAATAAGTACAGGAAGGATTAAGATTTTTTAATAGAAGTAATTTACAAATCTGTTTAACTTTCTGGCACCAGTTGATTAAAAAAAAAAAAAAAAAAGGTTTTCCACCGGAGTACCCCTTTAATACGGTTTCGGGGGAGTGTATTGGGAGCACGCTGTCAGAATGTCGGTTCGGTGGGATTGATGCTGGCTGGGGAAGTTTCTTGCAGCGGGCAGAGCAGCTCCCCCCTTCAAGAGGGCGCCCTAGGCGGCTGCCTATTTTGCCTATAGGCAGAGCCAACTCTAGGTTTTTCACCGGAGTACCCCTTTAATTTCGCAAACATGCGGAGCAGGGAGCGCCGCCGTAAGACACTTGGAATGCAAAATTTCTATTGAAAATCTTTTTTTTTTTCTATGCGGCGAGACCGCGCATTTATCTCTTGCTGTGTGAAATCATGTTTCATTAAGTTCTTGATCTCTCGGGTCTTATGGCTAATGAGGAAGTGTGTAGGCTACAGGAGTCAGGAACAAGAAGATACAGCAAATTATTTTGTTCCACGCTGAAAGCGTTTTAGAAGGACTTTCTGACAAACCGGGAGAAGCCGTTGTAAGGAGATATCTTTACTGTTTCCTTCCATTTACCATTCAATTGGCGCGTTCTGATATCTGTTAATATTAGGGAATGGAGAAGAAAACGTCAAAAAAAATTAATAAAAAATAAAACTCTGACCTTGATTTGATTTTGGTTGAAAATCTCAAACAGCACCGGAGTACATTGCAACAGGATGTGTTGGCGCTTTACGGTAGAGGACAGCAATGGGATTGGGATTTCGTGGGTCCCGGGGGACTGAATATAGGGGGAGATTTATCAAAACCTGTGCAGAGGAAAAGTTGCTGAGTTGCCCATAGCAACCAATCAGATCGCTGCTTTCACTTTCCAGAGGACTTTTCAAAAATGAATGAAGCGATCTGATTGGTTGCTATGGGCAACTCGGCAACTTTTCCCCTGGACAGGTTTTGATAAATCTCCCCCTTTGGGGGAGATTTATCAAAACCTGTCCAGGGGAAAAAAGTTGCCGAGTTGCCCATAGCAACCAATCAGATCGCTTCTTTCATTTTTCACATGCCTCTTTAAAAATGAAATATAAAAGCAAAAAAGGCGCTCCCTGTGGAGGATCACACGTGCTGGATGGTAATTATACAGAGGGGGGCACAATGGCCGCTTACCTGCTCAGGGTACATCAAGATAAAATTCCTTTAATGGTTAAGATGCAACGCGTTTCACTGCGCAGGCGCAGCTTCCTCAGGCAGGAAGCCTGAGGAAGTTAAGCCTGCGCAGTGAAACGCGTTGCACGTTAACCATTAAGGGAATTTTATCTTGATGTACGCATCGTGATTGACTTCTCACCGATCAGCGCCACGAAAATTCCCGGTCTCTCCGAAGTTCCATGGTCTCCTTAATCTTTAAAAATGAAAGAATCAAAAGGGGGAGATTTATTAAAACCTGTGCAGAGGAAAAGTTGATGAGTTGCCCATAGCAACCAATCAGATCGCTTCTTTCATTTTTGAAAAGGCCTCTGAAAAATGGAAGCAGCGATCTGATTGGTTGCTATGGGCAACTCAGCAACTTTTCCTCTGGACAGGTTTTGATAAATCTCCCCCCCCCCCATAATACTTGTGGGCACAGGCGGTTTTTAGTCTTGAGAAGGGGAGAACGGGCGATAATAAAACATATAGGGGGTCCCACAAAATACCGCGTATACCCGCAAACCTCTGTGCAGTGACAGCCTGGCCCAAGGAGGTGATGTTGCCCCCCCCTCCCCCCCCAGGCTGGCGGTATTGTACGTGACAGAGTGGTGGGAGGAAGGGATCATCACATTCTATTACTTCTTCCCAGCACTCAGCAACACGTCACAGCTACGCAGAAGGAACTGGGAGTCGGAGGGGGGAAGTAGACACAAGCCACGGAGGCTCTGAGCCCAGGAGTGTGATGTAATGGCACAGAGGGGGATGAAATGTCTCAAGGGAGGTGTAGCGGCACAAGGGGGTAATGAAATGGTGCTGGGGGGATGAAATGGTGCAAGGGGTGATGAAATGGCACAGGGGGTGATGAAATGGTACAAGGGGTGATGAAATGGCACAGAGGGTGATGAAATGGTACAAGGGGTGATGAAATGGCACAGGGGGTGGTAAAATGCCTCAAGGTGGTGATAAAATGGCACAAGCGATGAAATGGCAAAAGGGGATATCTGTAAAAATGTAATAAAAACAGCAAAAATTCAAAACGAGAGACAGGTGGCCAAAGAAAGCAAAACTAATCCTAAATATTTTTTTAGATATTTAAATGCAAAAAAAACAAGGACAGAGCATGTAGGACCCCTTAATAATGATAATGGGGAGGTTGTCACAGGCGATCAAGAGAAAGCGGAGCTACTGAATGGGTTCTTTAGTTCTGTATACACTGTGGAAAAAGGTGCTGACATTGGCCAGGTCAGTGCTGGTAACACATCATGTACAGGTCAGTGCTGGTAACACATCATGTACAGGTCAGTGCTGGTAACACATCATGTACAGGTCAGTGCTGGTAAGACATCATGTAATGTAGAGATGGTACAAGGTAAGTTAAGTGATATAAATGTAAGCAAATCCCCAGGGCCGGATGGACTACACCCAAGAGTTCTTAGAGAGGTAAGTTCAGTAATATCTGTACCCCTGTTCATGATATTTAGAGATTCTCTGGTGTCTGGTATTGTGCCAAGGGACTGGCGCAAGGCGAATGTGGTGCCAATCTTCAAAAAGGGCTCTAGGTCTTCCCCAGGAAACTATAGACCGGTAAGTTTAACAGGCATTGTGGGTAAATTGTTTGAAGGACTTATAAGGGATTACATACAGGAATACATAGGGGATAATAGTATTATAAGTGATAGCCAGCATGGGTTTACTAAGGATAGAAGTTGTCAAACCAATCTAATTTGCTTTTATGAAGAGGTGAGTAGAAGCCTTGACAGAGGAATGGCTGTGGATATAGAGGGGGGGGGGGCTGTGTATATAGAGGGGGGCTCTGTATGTAGAGGGGGGCTGTGTATACAGAGGAATGGCTGTGTATATAGTGTTTCTGGATTTTGCTAAAGCATTTGATACTGTCCCTCATAGACGTCTGACAGGTAAGTTAAGGTCTTTGGGTTTGGAAATTTTAGTTTGTAACTGGATTGAACACTGGCTCATGGATCATACCCAGAGAGTGGGGGTCAATGATTCGTACTCTGATTGGTCCCCGGTAATTAGTGGTGTACCCCAAGGTTCAGTACTGGGCCCGCTGTTGTTTAATTTATTTATCAATGATATAGAGGATGGTATTAACAGCTCTGTTTCTATCTTTGCAGATGACACCAAGCTTTGTAGCACGGTACAGTCTATAGAGGATGTACACAAGTTACAAGATGACTTGGATAGACTAAGTGTCTGGGCATCCACTTGGCAAATGAGGTTCAATGTGGATAAATGTAAAGTTCTGCATCTGGGTACTAATAACCTGCACGCGTCGTATGTCTTAGGGGGGATTAAACTGTCAGAGTCACTGGTAGAGAAGGATCTGGGTGTACTTGTAGATCACAGACTACAGAATTGCACAATGTCAGGCTGCTGCTTCCAAAGCCGGCAGGATATTGTCATGTATAAAAAGAGGCCTGGACTCAAGGGACAGGGACATAATACTCCCCCTTTATAAATCATTGGTACGGCTTCACCTGGAATATGCTGTTCAGTTTTGGGCACCTGTCCATAAAAGGGACACTGCAGAGTTGGAAAGGGTGCAGAGACGCGCGACTAAACTAATATGGGGCATGGAACATCTTAGCTATGAGGAGCGATTAAAGGAGTTACAATTGTTTAGTCTTGAGAAGAGACGTTTAAGGGGGGATATGATAAACGTATATAAGTATATTAATGGCCCATACAAAAAATATGGAGAAAAACTGTTCCAGGTTAAACCCCCCCAAAGGACGAGGGGGCACTCCCTCCGTCTGGAGAAGAAAAGGTTTAGTCTCAAGGGGCGACACGCCTTCTTTACCGTGAGGACTGTGAATTTATGGAATGGTCTACCTCAGGAACTGGTCACAGCAGGAACAATTAACAGCTTTAAAACAGGATTAGATACATTCCTGGAACAAAATAACATTAATGCTTATGAAGAAATATAAAATCCCATCCCTTCCCCAATATCGCGCCACACCCCTAACCCTTAATTCCCTGGTTGAACTTGATGGACATATGTCTTTTTTCGACCGTACTAACTATGAATGGCACAAGCGAGTGATGAAATTACACAAGGAGGTGATGAACTGGCACAAGGGGTGAGGGAATGGCACTGGGGGTGATGAAATGGCAAAAGGGGTTGATGAAATGGTACAAGGGGTGATAAAATGGTGCAAGGGGGTTGAAATTGGCAAAAGGGGGTAATGAAATGGTGCAAGGGAATGAAATAGTGCAAGAGGGTGATAAAATGGCACAAGAGGGTGAGGAAATGACACAGAGGGGCGATGAAATGACACAGAGTGGCGATGAAATGACACAGAGGGGTGATGAAATGACACAGAGGGGCGATGAAATGACACAGAGGGGCGATGAAATGACACAGAGGGGTGATGAAATGACACAGAGGGGCGATGAAATGACACAGAGGGGCGATGAAATGACACAGAGGGGCGATGAAATGACACAGAGGGGTGATGAAATGGCACAAGAGGGTGAGGAAATTACTCAGAGGGTTGATGAAATGGCACAAGAGGGTTGAACTTAGCAAAAGAGGGTAATGAAATGGTGCAGGGGGAATGAAATAGTACAAGGGGATGGGGAAATGACACAGGGGGTGATGAAATTGCACAAGTAGGGGGATAAAATGGCACAGAGGATGATGAAATGGTACAAGGGGGTAATGAAATGGTGTAAGGAGGATGATGAAATAGCAAAAGGGGCCATTATTATCACCTTCCTCCGATGGTAAGAATCGTGGTCTCTAAGCTATTGAGCATTTCTGCTGATAGGTAAGACTGCCGTGGCCAGCGGCGACTCAAACATGCAAGTTCCCTTTTAGTATTTCAGTGAATTGCGCAACTGTGAGTGACAGGTCACCGGAGTACCCCTTTAAGTGTTATATTCTTTAATTGTAAATATTTCATACATTGTAACAATTATAATATAGGTTTCTACTCACTACCTATTTTTGCCATAATTCTATATTGACCATTGTCTGATGTTCTTTACAGATTTTATGTGTTTACGGGATTACCAGGAGTGGATATTTTTCCGGGTCTCCTCCACTGTAATATGTGTGAACAATTTTTGTTCTGTTTCATACTCTTTACTAATGTTTTTGCTGAATTGATAATATCAATACACTGTGCACAATTCATAGAATAAAACAATAAATGTTAAAAGGGTACTCCAGTGGAAAACACATTTCTTTAAATTCAACTGGTGCCAGATTTGGAAATTTTTCTATATAAAAATCTTAATCCTTCTCGTACTTATCAGTTGTATTTCTTTCTGTAGTTTTTTTCTGTCTGACCACAGTGCTCTCTGCTGACACTTCTGTCCATGTCGGGAACTGTTCAGAGTAGGAGCAAATCCCCCTAGCAAACCTCTCCTGCTCCGGACAGTTTCTGACATGGACAGAGGTGTCAGCAGAGAGCACTGTGGTCAGACTGGAAAGAACTACACAACTTCCTGTGGAGCTTACAGCAGCTGATAATTACTGGAAGGATTAAGATTTTTTTTTTTTTTATAGAAGTAATTTACAAATCTTTTTAAATTTCTGGCACTAGTTAATTTGAAAAAAATTGTTTTCCACCGGAGTACCCCTTTAAATGACAGCATCCTCCTGGGACTACAGACCCGTGTCCTTCTCTATAGTCAGACTCCCAGATATACAATGTGTATTTTTTAGACCATAGCGGCTATTTTCCTTTTACACACTGGATTTTCAATTTACATTGTAATTCGAGGGATTTAATTCAGGTCATTTGTTCCTTTTACTATTGTTGAAAGGTTTGGAGAATATCGCACATTGGATTGATTTAGGAACACGGCACAAAGCTTAATCATATGTTGTAATGGATAAAATACAATCATATATCACGGTGAGTACATTATAGGTCTCCTAATGGATACTCACATTTGATTTGGTGCCATATTTTTTATTGCGACAATATAGTACAGTAATTCCATATGTAGCAGAATAACATTACAAGCTTGTCCGTGTAGCAGCGCTAAGTCTGTACGTGTTCTCACTACGGTTTTACAATATTTTGTATGTGATTTTAAATGGTATTGCATAGAATACATTCTGATTTTCATCCTTGTACATGGAGCCTGTGCAGAGGCATGCGATCTTGATTGTACCCAGAGTCGGCTCTGCCTATAGGCAAAATAGGCAGCCGCCTAGGGCGCCCTCTTGAAGGGGGAGCTGCTCTGCCCGCTGCAAGAAACTTCCCCAGCCAGCATCAATCCCACCGAACCGACATTCTGACAGCGTGCTCCCAATACACTCCCCCGAAACCGTATATATTAAAGGGGTACTCCGATGGAAAACATTTTTTTTTAATCAACTGGTGCCAGAAAGTTAAACAGATTTGTAAATTACTTCTATTAAAAAATCTTAATCCTTCCAGTAATTATTAGCTACTGAATACTACATAGAAAATTATTTTCTTTTTGGAAGACAGAGCTCTCTGCTGACATCACGACCACAGTGCTCTCTGCTGACATCTCTGTCCATTTTAGGAACTGTCCAGAGCAGCATATGTTTGCTATGGGGATTTTCTCCTACTCTGGACAGTTCCTAAAATGGACAGAGATGTCAGCAGAGAGCTCTGTGTTCCAAAAAGAAAAGAGTTTCCTCTGTAGTATTCAGCAGCTAATAAGTACTGGAAGGATTAAGATTGTTTAACCCCTTAAGGACCAGGGGGTTTTCCGTTTTTGCACTTTTGTTTTTTCCTCCTTATCTTTAAAAAATCCTAACCCTTTCAATTTTGCACCTAAAAATCCACATTATGGCTTATTTTTTGCACCACCAATTCTACTTTGTAATGACATCAGTCATGTTACCCATAAATCTACGGCGAAACGGAAAAAAAAATCATTGTGAGACAAAATTGAAAAAAGAACTCCATTTTGTAACTTTTGGGGGCTTCCGTTTCTACACAGTGGATTTTTCGGTAAAAATAACACCTTCTTTTTATTCTGTAGGTCCATATGATTAAAATGATCCCCTACTTATATAGGTGATTTTGTCGTACTTCTGGAAAAAATCATAACTACATGCAGGAAAATTTACACGTTTAAAATTGTCATTTTCTGACCCCTATAACTTTTTTATTTTACCGCGTATTGGTCGGTATGAGGCTCATTTTTTGCGCCGTGATCTGAAGTTTTTAGCGGTACCCTTTTTGTATTAATCGGACTTGTTGATCACTTTTTATTCATTTTTTCATGATATAAAAAGTGACCAAAAATACACTATTTTGGACTTTGGAATGTTTTTTGCGCGTACGCCATGGACCGTGCGGCTTAACTAACAACATATTTTTATAATTTGGACATTTCCACATATGTTTATTTTTATTTGTATTTACACAGTTTTTTTTTTTTATGGGAAAAGGGGGGTGATTCAAACTTTTAATAGGGAGGGGGTTAAATGATCTTTACTCACTTTTTTTTCACTTTTTTTTTGCAGTGTTATAGCTCCCATAGGGACCTATAACACTGCACACATTGATCATTGTTATCCCATAGGGACCTATAACACTGCACACACTGATCTTTTACATTGATCAGTGGTTTTTCATAGGAAACCAGTGATCGATGATTCTGCCACTTGACTGCTCATGCCTGGATCTCAGGCACTGAGCAGTCATTCGGCGATCGGACACCAGGAGGCAGGGTAGGAGACTAACAGGTCTAACAGCTGTTCGGGATGCCGCGATTTCGCCTCGTCGATCCCGAACAGCTCCCTGAGCTAACCGGCATGGTTTCACTTTCACTTTAGACGCAGCGTTCAACTTTGAACGCCACGTCTAAAGGGTTAATAGCGCGCGGCACTGCGATCACTGCCACGCGTTATTAGCCACGGGTCCCGGCCATTGTTGCTATTAGCCATGGGTCCCGGCCGTCGTGGCCCCGCGTTATAGAAAGGGAAAGGACTCAGGATGTACCAGTACGTCCTTGGTCCTTAAGGGGTTAATAGAAGTAATTTACAAATCTGTTTAACTTTCTGGCACCAGTTGATTAAAAAAAAAGTTTTGGGCGTCAATGGACGTGGTCAAGGGGGGGCGGCAAAAATCTGTGCTCCAGCCCTGATTGTACCGAACCCTCTCCATAGTCCTGTAGCACCATATTGTGCATCCGCACAGCACTATACAATAGAGATAATCTACCTCACAAACAATGTTTGAGGGGAAAATAGCTCCGCAATATGGCCCCCGAAGAATATGACAATCTACATGTGAAGTTGGAGACATAGAAAAGTATATTATGCACCTATAGACTGCTATACATTCCTATGAGAGCCGTATCATGGTGAAGCAATAATAGGTATATGTGGTTAATGGGATTTGACGCTGGAGATATTCAATGATAAACCTAACATTGTAAAACAGAAATCAAGGTGACAGCGTATTCAGGTATTCTGGCTATTGATATAATAAGAAATATTATATCTCATAGACAAGGCAGTGAAAGTCTAATAAAGATGGGTAAAAAGCAGGTTAAGCTGGTTGGATTTTAACATTCCCAATTAGGAACACAATGCACCTGACCCAATGATTGTTCACCAAGCAGTGAGGCATCCAGAAGCAGGGGTAGGGGCAAAGGGCACTACAAAAACTAACTACAGGAGAAAGGACTCTTTCCATTACCTCTTCGGGGGTTGTTCTTAGGTTGTTATTAGGAGAAAGGACTCTTGTCAAAGATGGAAGTCCCTGCTCCTGTAGACTGATCAGAGAGGTATCCAGAAGTAGGGATATCATAGGGCTCCACGGAAACTATTTTCAGTAAAAAGGACTCTTGTCAAAGATAGGAGTCCCTTCTCCTGTACACTGAACAGCAAGACATCCGGAGCAGGGGTGGCATAGGGCACCACAGAAACTAACAACATGAGAAAGGACTCTTGTTATTGATAGGAGTACCTGCTCCTGTACACTGAGCAGCAAGGCATCCAGGAGCAGGGATATCATAGGGAACCACAGAAACTAATTGCATGAGAAAGACCTCTTGTCAAAGATAGGAGTCCCTTCTCCTGTACACTGAGCAGCAAGGCATCCTGAAGCAGGGATAGCATAGGGAAACACAGAAACTAACTACATGAGAAAGAACTCTTGTCAAAGATAGGAGTCCCTTCTCCTGTACACTGAGCAGCAAGACACCAGGAGCAGGGATATTATAGGGCTCCACAGAAACTGCTTCTGTACACTGAGCAGCAAGGCATCCAGCAGCGGGAGTAGCATAGGGCACCACAGAAACTAACTACATGAGAAAGGACTCTTGTCAAAAATAGAAGTCCTTGCTCTGTACACTGAGCAGCGAGGTATCAAGGAGCAGGAACAACATAGGGTTCCATAATAGCTACCTACAGGAGCAGGGACTCTTGTCAAAAATACAGTGTATGCTTCTCTGCTCAGTTAACATTTACTGAATATGTTTGGCTGCCCAGAAGTAATCGGCGATGCTGATTGTCGAACGCTTCCAAAACAAGTTTCAGATGTTCACTGGTCTCTATTTCCAATCCTTTCTTCAACCAAGAGATAAATGGTGCCAGATGTACCATGGTGCTGGGAGTGGAAGTTTTGCAACATCTGGAGGGCCACAGTTTGAGACCACGGGTATAGATTATCAATATTAGATCGGAAGAAGTCCAACTTACTTGGAAGCGAGTTTAAAGGCGTACTCCACCCCTAGACATCTTGTCCCCTATTAAAAGATGTCTGATATATGTCTGATAAGATGTCTGATCTCGGGGGTTCTGCCGCTGGGACCCTCAGTGATCTCCGTGCAGCACCCACTATTCTAAGCAGTGTGTACCGGCGGCGAGAGAGTTGACGTCAGACCACGCCCCCTCCATTCCTGTCTATGGGAGGGGGCGTGATGACAAATATCAGTTCTGTTTTAGGGATATGTTTCTACAACCAACATTTTTGTTTACTTAAAACCGAGTCTTTATTGCTGGCATTTTAGTTTTATGAATTGATCACACCCTATGGCCCACATTTACTATTGTAAATAGGCCGGTATTTTGGCACAATTTAGGTGTAATTACTACAAAAAAATGTGACATGACTTCCACCATATGCAAGCTATGCATTTTCAACGCATTAATTAACACTTTTCCGACCTGTTTGAAAAGGGGATGTGACCTTGGTAAGGGAAAAAAAAGGGGGAGAAAGCGGCATGACTTTTGGTGTGCCAAAAAGTGTTCCGAATTCTGGTGCATGTGGTACAGCCTGCAGTGATTGAACGAAGAGACCTGGCACAGCAGACTCAGGGAATGAGGTCAAGGCATGGTGAGTGAGGGCGGGCTCAGTGCTTGCCTCAGACACGCCCCTTCCTGAGCAGCAGATATCAGAATGAGTAAGCCGCACAACAAAGGGATTTTTAAGCCAAATGCAGGAGCTAGACACACACACACACACAAAAAAAGAATCTGCATGACCTAGTGAATAACATATATAGAAGCATAATTTTTTATGTGATATGGCAGGTACGCTTTAAACGAGACAATCTTCAGATATTCCTGGGCCCTTGTAATAAATCAGGCCCATTGGAAGTCCATCTGTCTAAGTTTGCACTGTGTAAGTTACTGAGAATGAAAAAGGTGGAAAGTAAACGGTGTCTGCCACAAAACAGTGGATCAATATAAAATAAATAAATGAAATCCTAAAATTACCTTAAAAGGGTACTGTGCCCCAAGACATTTTATCCAGTATCTAAAGGATAAGGGATAAGATGTCTGATAGTGGGGAGTGGTAGGCGCTGGAACCCCCCGCGATCTCCGGCCCGGCACCCTAGGGTGCCGGGTCGGAGATCGCGGGGGGGTCCCAGCGGCTGGACCCTCCACGATCAGGCATTTTATTCCCTATCCAAAGGATAGGGGATAAGACGTCTAAGTGCAGAGTACCCCTTTGAGGTCATTTTGTTTATTTATTTTGTATTGATAATCATCCACTATTTTGTGGCAGAGACCGGGGGATAAGATAGGGGGGGGGGGGGGGGGGATAAGATGTCTAGGGGCGGAATATCCCTTTAAAATTTCCTGCAGAATCACAAAGTTTAAATGTGTTATAAGAAACTTCCCTTTCTTTTTTCACATAGCGTCTCAAAGGAAAAAAAAAAAAGAAAAAACTTGACTAAAAAACTTTTCGGTAAAGAGATTACTCCGCGCCGCAACACATAAAGGGCAGATCCATAAATAACACCGTCTGACTCTTTTCTTAATGTCCAAGATGAGAGGAACAGATTGTATCATGAACTATTCTCCCTTTGGCTAATTAAATGGCCGTCTCACTTACCATAAAGCATATTCTTATTAAAACAAGTATGTGGAGTCACTCCGCAGGATGAGTTATGCTCAAGTAAGTGCCATAAAGCCCATTAGGTGGCTTATTTTAGAAGTGGATCCCATCCAAACAGACAATCAAGGAATTTTCTCTGGGATTATTGTAGATTAGAAAAAAAAAAAAAAAGAAACAAAGTCACGATACAAAGACAAAATCCAGCTGGGCAAAAATAAGTCATTGTCTTCGCAAATAGTCCATAAAGAAAAGTAACATTTCCATGATCGGCCATTGATGACCAAACACTCGATAATCTGCTTCTTGTTTCTAGAATAAAACTACAGTCAATGAGTTCAATTCAGTCATTTTGAAGTGTTGGCATTTTTGCACTTCCCTCTACTAATAATACCTCTCTCTATACACTCATGAGTACTTCCCTCTCTATTGCTAATACCTCTCCCTATACACCCATGAGAACATTTATTGCTAATACCTCTCCCTATACACCCATGAGAACATCTCTTTACTGCTAATACCTCTCCCTATACACGCATGAGCACTTCCCTTTGCTGCTAATACCTCTCCCTATACACACATCAGCACTTCCCTCTACTGCTAATACCTCTCCCTATACACCCATGAGCACTTCCCTTTGCTGCTAATAGCCCTCCTTATACATCCATGTGCACTTCCCTCTACTGCTAATACCTCTCCCTATACACCCCTAAACACTTCTCTTTACTGCTAATACCTTTCCCTATACAGCCATGAACACTTCCCTCTACTGCTAATACCTCTCCCTATACACCCCTGTGATTTTCCCTCTACTGATAATACCTCTCTCTATACACCCATGAGAACTTCCCTCTCTACTGCTAATACCTCCCTGTGTACCCCCATGAGCACCTCTTTACTGCTAATACCTCTCCCTATACACCAGTGAGCACATCTCTTTACTGCTAATACCTCTCCCTATACACCCATGCGCTTTTGTCTCTTAACTGCTAATACCTCTCCCTATACACCCATGAGCACATCTCTTTACTGCTAATACCTCTACCTATACACCCATGTGTGCTTCCCTCTACTGCTAATACCTCTCTCTTCACACTAATGTGCACTTCCCTCTCTGCTGCTAATACCTCTCTCTATACACCCATGTGCACTTCTCTCTCTAATGCTAATACCTCTCCCTATACACCAGTGAGTGTGAAGGAGCAGTAAAAAAGGTTGGGGCGCTCTCTCGTGGATGATGGGGGCGTGGTGAACTTGTCAAGAACCACTGCACTCTGGGTGGTGTGATGTCCCGCCGAGGTTATCAACAGGGACAGCACCTCACCTGGCGAGTGGAAAGTGGAAAGTAATAGCGGCAGTTGTGCTGCTCAAGACCCCCTGTCCGTGACCGCGAGGGGGTACGGAAATATTACAACCAGAAAGAGGAGAGTAGAAAATGGGGATACTAGACGAGAGCTACTGCTAGAATAAAAGGATGCGGAACGCCAATAAAGCACAGGACAGTTTATTGTGGTTTAGAACAAACGGACAATGCGTTTCGGCAGCAGCATGTGCCTTCTTCAGGTCCATAAAATAAATGATTTCGGCATCCTGAAGCCTATGGTGTGCTGTGGTGGCATGGCCCATGTGCCCATATACACCCATGTGCTTTTGCCTCTTAGCTGCTAATATCTCTCCCTATACACCCATGAGCACATCTTTTTATTGCTAATACCTCTCCCCTATACACCAATGTGCGCTTCCCTCTACTGCTAATACCTCTCTCTTTACACCCAGGAGCACATCCTTCTACTGCTCATACTTCTCCCTATACACCCCTGGGCACATCTCTTTACTGCTAATACCTCTCCCTATACACCCATGAGTATGTTCCCCTCTACTGTTAATACCTCTCCCTAAACACCCATGAGCACTTGCCTTTTTACTGCTAATACCTCTCTCTATACACCCATGAGCACATCTCCTTACTGCTAATACCTCTCTCTATACACCCCTCAGCACATCTCTTTACAACTAATACAACTAATAACTCTCCCTATACACCCATGTGTATTTCCCTTTAATGCTAATACCTCTCTCTTTATACCCATGTGCACTTCCCTCTCTTCTGCTAATACCTCTCCCTATACACCCATGTGCACTTCTCTCTCTACTGCTAATACCTCTCTCTATGCACCCATGAACACTTCCCTCTACTGCTAATACCTCTCCCTACACAACCATAAGCACTTCCCTCTCTACTGATAATAGCTCTCCCTATAAACCCATAAGCACTTCCCTCTCTATTGCTAATACCTCTCCCTATACACCTATGAGTACTTTCCTCTTTCTACTGCTAATATTTCTCCCTATGCACTCATTAGCATTTCCCTCTCTACTGCTAATACCTCTCCCTATACACACATGAGCACTTCTCTTTACTGCTAATACCTCTCCCTACACATCCATAAGCACTTCCGTTTACTGCACATATCACTAACAGCAAATGTGACAATCTGCCTCCTACTCCTCCAGGTCTCAATCAGGTCGATCACATGTGCTGGAGAACCTATCTTACTCTTTTTATCTCATTCTCTATTAAAGAGAGTGGACAGACATAGTACTATAGACCTGTCACAAGTTCAGTTGCTTTCTACAGAAGTAAAACTTTTAATGGTCACCATTTCACCTCTACGGTTCAAAAAGATTTTGATGGAAGTTTTTAGAGTAAGTAAATCAAACACAATATAGAAAGTTATACAAATAAAGAAGTATAACAAAATAGTACAGGTACACTACAATGATAAAACAGTAGATAAAACATATAACTAGATATAAATCAGCTAACTAGGTCACAGCCATCTTTCCTTTGGAATCGGCATGCTCAAGGCATGGCACGTCAAGTAGTGTCAGATGGAGCGATAGAACAGCAATAATGACGAAAGGGCCAGCTGCCCAAACACCCAAACATAGAACTAAACAGGGTAGGTACACTACATAGGCAATAGTGAATATAAAATAGAAAACACTCATATTGGGTAGGACTCAGAAATTTTAGGCACCAAACTAGATATTACCACCTAAGATGTCATTTTACAGCTGGTTCAACATGTGATATCGCTTTGAGAGACACATATATATATATATATATATATATATATATATATATATATATATATCAAACGAATAGGCAACAACACTCCCATAAGGTGCAAATAAAACGGTCTTTATTCACATAAACGTGGTGGCAACGTTTCGGCTGGCTCACCCAATTTTTCGGCTGGGTGAGCCAGCCGAAACTTTGCCACCACGTTTATGTGAATAAAGACCGTTTTATTTGCACCTTATGGGAGTGCTGTTGCCTATTCGTTGCTACTTGGAAGGATCTGTGACTAGGATCTGTTGTGACCGTGTGCACCCCATCACCTTTGTATTGATCTACAGGTGTGCAGCTCTCTTTGGACTGTATATATATATATATATATATATATATATATATATATATATATATTGGTAAGCTTTAGACCATTGGTCTAGGGGTGGACACAATCCATTTCCAATTCTCACTTCTTCATATGACTCGTAACCTCTAATGTCATATGGGAAGCCATGTTAGCATAAATGGCATAAATGGGTTTAAGACCTTTATGATGAGTGAAGTAGTGAAATTAAGTAGGACTAAGTAGGGGTAGACCTGCAACTTTCAATAAGAGGACATGTTTAATTCGCAAATATGTAAAAACCTGTCTAGAAGGGAGACAAAAACGGGAAACTAACTCTAAAATTAAATGAGAGTACTATTATAATACAACTGTGATATCTGGTGAATCCCTTGTCAGACCAGGCAGAAATATCTAAATCCTTTATTACTTAGGTGAGTATCGACAAAGGAGATGTCAATCTACAGGTAGGTGGCTTGTTGCCGCTTAAGCAATGACCATAGGCCCAGCATGAAAGGCCCGCAGCAGTGAATGGAGGTGTCTGGGAAAGAGATTTAATGTTCCATGAGTGCAAGAAAAAAATACAAAGTGGGTCTGCTACAGACATTTGGGAACACTCAATTTGCACCCAATGTAAGTCTAGCCACCTCTCCCAGCAAGGGCGCAGCAGTGAGATGAGGGTAGCTGTGTGATACCTACGTAAATCTGGAATCCCCAGGCCTCCAACCCCTCTGTGTTTAGTAGATACAAAGTATGTCACTCTAGGTCTCTGGCCAGCCTATATATCAGAAGAGTGTAGAGTCTGTATCTTAGCAAAAAAAGAAAGGGGGGGTCTAATCAAGGAAAAAGATATAACAATTTCGGAAGTGTAGTCATTTTGAATGCGGCTATCCTACCTAACCACGAGATCTCCATCTTGCTAAGTGTAGCAAGTTCTTTTTCTAAAAGTAGTAAAAATGGAGAATAATTTGCAGTATAGAGATGATGAGTATGGGAAGTTAGGGTAATGCCAAGGTATTTAATACCCGTAGGTTGCCAATCTAAAGAAAATTGCTGTTTTAGGACCGACAGGGTATTTGGTGGGTCTAAAGCTACCATGATTGCGCAGAGGCGACAGACATTAGCATAGTGAATCAGGATAAGTAATCTACGTGAATTATCAGAGGATTGGCGCCCCTTAACAAACCCAGTCTGATTACATCGGATCAGCGAGAGTAGGACAGCAGCTAGGTGCGTCGCGAGTAGCTTAGCATAAATCTTAACATCACAGTTGAGAAGTGATATGGGGCGAACGTTTTGAGGGACGTCCAGCTCCTTACCCGATTTCAAAAATGTAACAATGAGAACCTTCTGATTTTCATCCGGAAAGGAGCAGGAGAACATGGCACATTGGAAAAAGGTAAGCATAGGGGTGCGAAGGATCTGGGCGAATTTCTTAAAGTATTTATTTGTCAAACCATCGGGGCCCGGTGATATCCCAATTTAGTATTGTCAATTTCCTCTAAAGTTATGGGGGTATTTAGTGAGGACAGCTGAGATTACGATAATTCGGGGAGACTAACTGAGGTGAGAAATGCCAAAATAGATGTTAGGGAGGGTTGGGGAGTGGTGGTATCATCTTTAAGATTATACAGAGAGGCATAGAGTTCCTGAAATCTATTCGCTATAGCACTTGGATCAGTGAGTTTACCTATCTTACGTTTATCCCATAGATATGGAATAGTCGCCTTAACCTGCTGAGCTTTGAAGCGTGAAGCAAGAAGCTTCCCAGCCCTATCAGAACATGCATAATAAGTAGCTTTCAATTTCCTCGCCCTCTTCTTATAGTCCATGAACAATTTCTCGCAGAGCACATTTCTCAACTCCCTCAACCTATCTCCGTGCGCAGTAGAAGGAGAGGACTTATTCAACAAGTCCACCTCTTTAATGTCATCTAGCAATTTATTAATTTCCGCCATTCTGGCTTTTTTGAGCCTAGAGCCCAGTTTTATAAAAGTGCCGCGTATAAACGCCTTATGGGCATTCCAAACTGAGAATATATCAGACGGCAGATCAGTGTGATTCTGAAAATATCCATGCAAGTCCCGTTGAAGGACAGACGAATGGGCAGAGTGGTGGAGCAAGAATTGGTTAATGCGCCAGGGATAAGTTAGAGGAACCTTATCATTTTCCATTACAGACATAGTAATAGCCGAATGGTCCGACCATTTAATCAGTTCAATGGGGGACGATGCAGCATCCAACAGCACCGACCTATCAATCAGAAACATGTCTAACCAAGCATAACTATTATGAGCTGGGGAGTAGAAGGAATAATCTCGCTCACCGGGGTGGTGATCCCTCCATACATTGTGTAGGTCAGAGGATACTAGGACATCACCTAAATCATGGGAGCCCAAATGAGATCCTGCAGTACATTCCCATTCCTTATCCACAATAGTATTGTAGTCACCACATATAATTAAACGCCCCTTACAGTGTTTGCTACTACTCGCAGGACCTTACGTAGAAATCTGTTTTGACCCCTATTGGTGGCATAAAGGGCAACTAGGATGTAGGGGATATTATCAAGCAGGCCCACAACAATGAGGTATCTGCCATGGACATCTGCTATGGAGTGTAATAGTTGAAACACTACGGTATGTTTAATAGTGAGCACAACACCCCTAATTTTGGTTTTAGCATGTGCTTGAAAGATGTGGGGATAAAATATATTAATTACTCTTTGGGCATCTTTAGACAATAGATGTGTTTCTTAAACACACAATACGTCACTGATCAAGATCTTCGCCTCATTCCAAAATGAATTTCTCTTTTGCGGGGTATTAAGACCATTTACATTAATAGATGCAAAGTGTAAAACCATGGTGACAAGGGAACAAATGCATACATATTTTAGACATGGCAATATAGGACCACATGAGATCAGTGTAGTGAAGCATATAGAGTCCACTTGAAAAAAGTAAAAAACGGTAAACCAGGTTAGAAAAACAAGAAATAAGAAAACCTGCAATAACCAGCAGATAGCACATAAGGGAAATGGGAGCATAGTCCACTTAAGACACAGTGGACCGTCAACCAGGGGTCAACACAAGAGATGAGCGAACTTACAGTAAATTCGATTCTTCACAAACTTCTCTGCTCGGCAGTTGATGACTTATCCTGCATAAATTAGTTCAGCTGGAAAGACTCCCCCAGGACTGTATCCGCCTTTTCCAGCCCACCGGAGCACCTGAAAGCTGAACTAATTTATGCAGGATAAGTCATCAACTGCCGAGCCGAGAAGTTCGTGATGAATTGAATTTACTGTAAGTTCGCTCATCTCTAGTGAGCACTAAGTAAGATAGAAGCCCCCAAGTCGCGGAGCCCACCACATGCCAATCAGGGTCCACACGGACAGGAGATTTACGAGCAGTCGTTGATTCTTTCACAGGCGGAAGATTCCACTTGGCAAGGAAGGGAGAGCCTTCTTCAAAGGTGCAAATGACATTGTCCAGCTGGATAAGGAGGCGCACCGGAAACCCCCATCGGTACTGAATTTTATGATCACGGAGGATGGAGGGGATAGGCGCAAACAGCTAGATATTGTTGAAATCCTCAGGCAAAGACAACGGCTTTCTTGTAGCAGTCATAAGTTCCTCCTTGATATGGAAATAATGGATGCACGCAAGCACATTATGATGTACATCATCCGCCAGGTGTTTAGGTTTGGGGACCCTGTGGGCCCTATCAATGATCAGGTGCAGAGATGGACATTACGGGAGGACAAATAGGATAAATTATTGCAGATATTTTTTAAGAGCAGACGGTTGCACTGACTCTGAGATCCCCGGAACTTAATATTGTTGCAGCATGACCGGTCCTCAAGGTCCGCCAGCTTAGCTTTAATCACATGAACGTCATCTTCTAGCTCATAGTGTGCATCTATGAGATCATTATGAGACGGCACCAGGACTCCCATCTTATGCTCTATATGATCCACTCTGGACTGCACCTCAGTAAGATCTTTTTGCACTGGGTAAAACATGCGGGCCACATCAATATGGATGGACTGGTGAAGAGCCAATAACATGTTCTTTAAGGTCAGTTCTGTGACCGGAGGATTAGTAGAGGGGTGGCTAGCAAGACAGTCAGCTTCTACAAAAGTAGATGCACTCACCCCAGCTTCAGGTGACTCGTCAGTTGTTTTTGTCCTGCAGGGCTGCCTGAGAGTGGAGAGGCAGGAGCTGAGGACGGCATTCCGCCATTATTGCGGTGGCGGCTCAAGTCTGAGAGTCTCTGGTCAGGTAAATTATCTGCCCGATCATCTTGCAGAGGTCCCGGTGGTACAGAGGCACTCCGTCTGTTTCTGTCTCCGGAGTCCTGGTAAGAGTGCTGGTGGGCTCAGGAACTAGAGGAGTCAGAGCTGGCAGGAGACCTCGGGCCGGTGCTATCTTGGGAGTTCTGGGGATCAGCAGCGATGTAGAAATCTGTTAATTTGCAGAGTCTGGCGCTGGACTTTCCCTTTCTTCTCGATCTGGACGACATGCTGAAGGGTTAGTGGTGGATGGTAGCCAAAAATAGCGAAGCAGAAGGCAAAATGTCGCTGTAGTTGCTTATAGTGAATGGAGCTCCCTGATCAAGCGACCATCTCCGGCAAGCTCCAAGCCACACCCCCCACCATTTCACCTCTAAATATTCTCCAACCTGTCAGCAACATTAGAAATCAAGGAAAAAAGATTACTAAGGGCTCACAGGCCTGTTCTAACACATTACAGCGAGACTCGGCTTCCCAGAATGTTATTTAAAGCGAGATCATATTATCTGAAAAGGTTTGTTCAAACACAAAGTAATGTAAAAGAGAAAGAAAGAGAAGCATTCCATTTGTAAAGAGAACTGGATATGGAATGTAAACAGGTTTTTAAGCCTCCATTGTGTACAGTCATTATCCTTGGGGCACCATTTTGAAGATTTAAGACATTTATGAAACAGCACTGCCAAGTTCAAGGCGAATGTGCTGACAATGAACAGGTGTTTACATCTCCTCCATGCTATGTGTCTGTTCAAAGTTTAAAGTGACGCTGGCTTTAAATAAAAGCTGCTCTTCCATAGAGCGAGGGATAAAAACACTAATGCCGGATAAATCAACAAGCGAGGATTGATATACCGTAGCTGTATAAAGTGATCTGCTGGCTTGCTAACGCTTATTGTGCATTTAATCGTAATGACGGGTCCAATCTCTGTGTGGCGCCATTGGGAGTGTGGCTCCATCACTTTGACAACCAGGGCTGCTATTTTTTGAGCTGCCTTGAGCAGAATGGGGGTAGACCACCTAGTCTGCTGACCACAGAGGCCTCTGATAGTTCTTCATACCTAGTGTTTTTGTATTCTTCTGTGTTCCTGGACCCTGACTGTTTGCCTGTTTCTCTGACCCTGCATCTTGCCTGCCATTTTATACCTGATACTGTCTTTTCAGGTCTAAATTCTGCCTGTTGTTTGGTGTTGCCTCTGATTCTGATTTTGTACTGCTCTGCTCTCCTGGTTCTGATAACCTGCTCTGTTTTTGGCTTTTCTTTTCTGTGTTCTGATTCTGTACCTTATGTCTCCATCTGGCATTGACTTGGTCTGTCTGACATCCCTTTTAGCACCAAGCACTTAGTCAGTGTATGCACATCACCCAGTTGGGGCATGTCATTTAGGGCAGACTGTCCTTATAGATGGGGACAATGGCTTGGGAGACCGTAGGACTGCACTGTACTCTTCCCAACATGACAGGAGGGTTTAGGAGCTAAGATTTAGAGATCATGTATATCAAAATGTTGAGCAGGGAGTATGGAGCGAGCTTAGGACCTGAGTTTTCTCCATACGCGACAGGTGCCTGATGTTTTTCAGAGCTGACCCCCTTCTATGATAACTGAGATCACTCCAGATATCTCCAATACCAGAATAATTATTCTACTGTTTACAGTTAATGCTGCTAAGGCATTTGTATTAGTTTCTTTATTTCAGAATTGTATTCCATATAATGTTATTATTCTCCAATCTGTCTATAAAAATATGTATGTCCACGATTTTTGATGTCTGTAAAAAAAATGGCATGGGACTTAGCTCTAGCCACTATTCATGGGTTGTTTTTGGATTGGACCTAAATTTCCGGAGAGCTTCTTATCTTGTATCATGTATTTTAATGTTATAATTACATGTGCAGGACATACGAAGGATGATCAAAAAGTGTCTGCCCTTAATTTAATCCAAAAGATAGGGGAAAGCATGTCTGATCGCGGGGGGTCCGGCCACAGGGATCTCTCGACTGCTACGGCATTACGGTCACGGAAGCCTGGGACTTCTGTGATCATGACGTCATGCCACCCTCCTCCATTCATGTCTTTGGGAGCGGGCGTGATGGCTAGTACACAGCCGTCAAACCCCCTCCCATAGACACGAATGGAGGGGGCTTGGCGGCTCAGTTCACCAGTCATCCTGTACTGCACTGAGTTTGCTTCATGCACCGGATGACTGGGGTGCCGCGGATCCTTTGAATAGGAGATAACTTGTCTAGTGACGGACTACCTCTTTAAGAGGGCTGCCGGATCGAACAGGGTCCTTTGCCTAAAACGAGGATTGTAAGGGAAGGATTAGAGGGTGGGAAGAGGTAAAAATGGGAAAGTTATTGTAATTTAAGGAATTAGAAAATTTGTATGAGATTAAATGATAAAAGGGAAAAAACTAATGACCTTACAAATTACAAATTACAGCTTGCCAGACAAAACTAGTCACATAACACTCTACGACCAATTACTACACCTTCACCATTACCAATGAAAATATAACATTTTGGGAAATTTTTTGAATGTTGTTTTATAAATCTCTACTGTTCCTCCATATTCCTGTCCAGATATAATAGTATTTTTATTTTTTTTTTGCAACAGCTATAAAGCCACATTTTGGGGAACCCTGGCCTTTTTAATGCATCAGACGTCTCGAAGCTCTTCCATCCAACATTGCGCATTGTGTTTGCTACCACTATTGGACCTTATTTGTGATTGGACATTATATGGCTCTTCAATAAGTTTTCATGCCTTTGTTTTTGAAGAACAATAATGCCTCCAGTTTCTTTAGAATCGGGCCGCACCGTCGGCTAAATGGAGCACCTTGACGAAATCGAAATGTTCTCCCTGTCAATGTCAAAATGTTATTTAAAAAATACTTGTAGGTGTGATTGTTCCATAAAGAAAAGCATCAATCACCGGGGAAGTAAACATGTCAACCATTTCTGGTTCACTTTGGTTCTAGATGGGAATTCACCATTAAACTAATGCATAGACATAACTACTTGTTGTCATGGGTACTAAAATCACCCTTCACTAGAGGGAAAGAACCATATAAAGCTGCCAGAGTTATAAATTGACTTCTGCAAATTGAAAGTGCTTGTGAATTGTGTGTGAAGCGATGATGGAGAGCCTTTAAAAAAAAACAAAAAACACAATGAATAGATTTCTATACAGTATACAACAGTAGCCATAAAATCCACGTGTAAAATGTGCATATCAGTATTAGCCCTAAGATTGTGTCCATTACAGTGGTCTCAAACTGTGGTCCTCCAGATGTTGCAACTTCCGGAATGTTCGGACAGTATATAAATACTTAAATTATTTATATATTTCCACCTGGTATAAATAATGTCAGAATAATGGCACTGTGGCCCTCCAGCTGTCGAAAAACGACAACTCCGAGCATGCACGGACAGCCAACGGCTGTCCGGGCGTGCTGGGAGTAGTTGTTTTGCAACAGCTGGAGAAACACTGGTTGGAATATTCAGCTCTATAGCACATCCTCAGAAGCAGCAGCAGCATGGAGGACATTATAGAGCTATACTAAGCAGTGTTAGTTCTAAATACAACACTTGGGGGGAGATATAGAACTTACTAAACTCTTTAACATGTCAAGTGACAGTGCCAAAGGCTGTCTAGGTATGCTGGGAGTTGAAGGTTTGCAACAGCTGGAGGCACACTGGTTTGAAATTACTACTCTATGGTACGTCCTCAGAAGCAGCAACAGCATGAAGGACATTATAGAGAAGTACTAAGGAGTGTTAGTTGTAAATACAGAACTGGGGGGAGATATAGCACTTACTAAAGCTCTCTAACATGTCAAGTGACAGTGCCAAATGGCTAGGCATTCATAGGCTAGTCATTTTGCAACAGCTGGAGGCACACTGGTTGGCAATTACTGATCTATAGCACATCCTCATCAGTAGAAACAACATGGAGGACTTTATAGAGCAGTACTAATTAGTGTTAGTTGTAAATACAACACTGGGGCGATAAAACACTTACTAAACTTTTTAGCATCTCAAGTGACAGTGCCAACAGCTGTCAGGGCATGCTGGGAGTTGTCGTTTTGCAACAGCTGGAAGCACACTGGTTGGGAGTAACTGCTCTATAGCACATCCTCCTAAGCATCAGCAGCATGGAGGACATTATCGAGCAGTACTTAGCAGTGTTAGTTGTAAATACAACACTGGAGGGAGATATAACACTTACTAAACTCTTTAACATGTCAACGCCTGCCTGGACAGACACAAATAAATAAGTATACATCTCACATCCAAATAGAGCATAAACTCATTACAGTAATGCACTTAGTTATAGAGATTTGGAAAATGTATAAATCAAGAATGTAAAAAAAAAAAAGCCAGTCGGACCGAGATTTTCTCCTTCTTCAGGAAATCCATTATACTTAGTAAACATTAGGAGAATTCCATTAAATCAGCTGTGAAAAGTTAAAACAACAGATCAAATATCTTTAAAACAACAGAAATTAAAGAAGCTTTTCTTTTTTTTTTTTTTATGGATCGGTAAAGCCAGAAAATACAAACGATACCGGTTCATCCACATCCTGGAGCTCGTGGTTTTAAGGAATTCTTTCTTGCTTTTGCATTGAGCTCTCGTGTGAGTTGTGAGGTGATGGAGAGGTGCAATTTTCTTTTAGCTTTAATAATAAAATAGTTAAAATAATATTTGTTATATTTATGTGATGATTAAATTGTTACATTAGTTACAATGTATCAGCTTCTAGGGGGAATTTGGACAAATGCTGTTATGTGATTGAAGTTCTTCTCCGTTTCTTATTGGTTATTGTATTTTAGGGTGTGTTTTAGTTTACGATGGCCGCCATGAATAAAGACAGTCTTTCTTGAAACGCATAGGCCATTGATGTCTGTACATATACTGCATTGTCACGATGCCGGCTGGCAGGTAGTGGACCCTCTGTGCCAGAGAGGGATTGGCGTGGACCGTGCTAGTGGACCGGTTCTAAGCCACTACTGGTTTTCACCAGAGCCCGCCGCAAAGCGGGATGGTCTTGCTGCGGCGGTAGTGACCAGGTCGTATCCACTAGCAACGGCTCACCTCTCTGGCTGCTGAAGATAGGCGCGGTACAAGGGAGTAGGCAGAAGCAAGGTCGGACGTAGCAGAAGGTCGGGGCAGGCAGCAAGGATCGTAGTCAGGGGCAACGGCAGAAGGTCTGGAAACACAGGCAAGGAACACACAAGGAACGCTTTCACTGGCACTAAGGCAACAAGATCCGGCAAGGGAGTGCAAGGGAAGTGAGGTAATATAGGGAAGTGCACAGGTGAAAACCCTAATTGGAACCACTGCGCCAATCAGCGGCGCAGTGGCCCTTTAAATCGCAGAGACCCGGCGCGCGCGCGCCCTAGGGAGCGGGGCCGCGCGCGCCGGGACAGAACAGACGGGGAGCGAGTCAGGTAGGGGAGCCGGGGTGCGCATCGCGAGCGGGCGCTACCCGCATCGCGAATCGCATCCCGGCTGGCAGCGGGATCGCAGCGCCCCGGGTCAGAGGACGTGACCGGAGCGCTGCAGCGGAGGGAGTGAAGCGAGCGCTCCGGGGAGGAGCGGGGACCCGGAGCGCTCGGCGTAACAGTACCCCCCCCCTTGGGTCTCCCCCTCTTCTTGGAGCCTGAGAACCTGAGGAGCAGACTTTTGTCAAGGATGTTGTCCTCAGGTTCCCAGGATCTCTCTTCAGGACCACAACCCTCCCAGTCTACTAAAAAAAAATTTTTCCCTCTGACCTTTTTGGCAGCCAAAATTTCCTTGACCGAGAAGACGTCCGAGGAGCCGGAAACAGGAGTGGGAGGAACAGATTTGGGAGAAAAACGGTTGAGGATGAGTGGTTTGAGAAGAGAGACGTGAAAGGCATTAGGGATACGAAGAGAAGGAGGAAGAAGAAGTTTATAAGAGACAGGATTAATTTGACACAAAATTTTGAAAGGACCAAGATAGCGTGGTCCCAACTTGTAGCTAGGGACACGGAAGCGGACATATTTAGCGGAGAGCCATACCTTGTCTCCAGGGGAAAAAACGGGGGGAGCTCTTCTTTTCTTATCCGCGAACCTCTTCATGCGTGAAGAAGCCTGTAAGAGAGAATTTTGGGTCTCTCTCCATATAATGGAAAGGTCACGAGAAATTTCATCCACAGCGGGCAGACCAGAGGGCAAGGGGGTAGGGAGGGGGGGAAGAGGGTGACGGCCGTACACCACGAAAAATGGGGATTTGGAGGAAGATTCAGAGACCCTGAAGTTATACGAGAATTCGGCCCATGGAAGGAGATCTGCCCAGTCATCCTGGCGGGAGGAAACAAAATGTCGCAAATAATCACCCAGGATCTGGTTAATTCTTTCTACTTGTCCATTGGACTGGGGATGATATGCAGAGGAAAAATTTAATTTAATCTTGAGTTGTTTACAGAGAGCCCTCCAGAATTTAGACACGAATTGGACCCCTCTATCCGAGACAATCTGCGTAGGCAACCCGTGAAGACGAAAAATGTGTACAAAAAATTGTTTAGCCAACTGAGGCGCAGAAGGAAGACCAGGAAGAGGGATGAAATGTGCCATTTTGGAGAATCGATCAACGACCACCCAAATAACGGTGTTGCCACGGGAAGGGGGTAAATCAGTAATAAAATCCATACCAATCAGAGACCAAGGCTGTTCGGGGACAGGCAGAGGATGAAGAAAACCAGCGGGCTTCTGGCGAGGAGTCTTATCCCGGGCACAGATAGTGCAGGCTCGCACAAAGTCCCCAACATCCGTCTCCAGAGTCGGCCACCAATAGAAGCGGGAGATGAGTTGCACAGATTTCTTGATGCCCGCATGACCTGCGAGATGGGAGGAGTGACCCCATTTGAGGATTCCGAGGCGTTGGCGTGGAGAAACAAAGGTCTTTCCTGGAGGAGTCTGCCTGATGGAGGCAGGAGAAGTGGAGATCAGGCAGTCAGGTGGAATGATGTGTTGCGGAGGGAGATCAACTTCTGAGGCATCCGAGGAACGAGAGAGAGCATCGGCCCTAATGTTCTTATCGGCAGGACGAAAGTGAATCTCAAAATAAAATCGGGCAAAGAACAGAGACCACCGGGCCTGGCGAGGATTCAGCCGTTGGGCAGACTGGAGGTAGGAGAGGTTCTTGTGGTCGGTGTAGATAATAACAGGAAATCTTGATCCCTCCAGCAGATGCCTCCATTCCTCAAGTGCTAATTTAATGGCTAGAAGCTCTCGATCCCCGATGGAGTAGTTCCTCTCCGCTGGAGAGAAGGTCCTAGAGAAAAAACCACAAGTGACAGCATGCCCGGAAGAATTTTTTTGTAGAAGAACAGCTCCAGCTCCCACTGAGGAGGCATCAACCTCCAATAGGAAGGGTTTGGAAGGGTCAGGTCTGGAGAGCACGGGAGCCGAAGAAAAGGCAGACTTGAGTCGTTTAAAGGAGTCTTCTGCTTGAGGAGGCCAGGACTTGGGATCAGCATTTTTTTTGGTTAAAGCCACGATAGGAGCCACAATGGTAGAAAAATGTGGAATAAATTGCCTGTAATAATTGGCGAACCCCAAAAAGCGTTGGATAGCACGGAGTCCGGAGGGGCGTGGCCAATCTAAGACGGCAGAGAGTTTGTCTGGATCCATCTGTAGTCCCTGGCCAGAGACCAAATATCCTAGAAAAGGAAGAGATTGGCATTCAAACAGACATTTCTCAATTTTGGCATAGAGTTGGTTGTCACGAAGTCTCTGAAGAACCATACGGACATGCTGGCGGTGTTCTTCTAGATTGGCAGAAAAAATTAGGATATCGTCCAGATATACAACAACACAGGAGTATAACAGATCACGAAAAATTTCATTGACAAAGTCTTGGAAGACGGCAGGGGCATTGCACAGTCCAAAGGGCATGACCAGATACTCAAAGTGTCCATCTCTGGTGTTAAATGCAGTTTTCCACTCGTCCCCCTCTCTGATGCGGATGAGGTTATAGGCGCCTCTTAAGTCCAATTTAGTGAAGATGTGGGCACCTTGGAGGCGATCAAAGAGTTCAGAGATGAGGGGTAAGGGGTAGCGGTTCTTAACCGTGATTTTATTAAGACCGCGGTAGTCAATGCAAGGACGTAGGGAGCCATCTTTTTTGGACACAAAGAAAAATCCGGCTCCGGCAGGAGAGGAGGATTTACGGATAAAGCCCTTTTTTAGATTCTCCTGGACGTATTCGGACATGGCAAGAGTCTCTGGGGCAGAGAGAGGATAAATTCTGCCCCGGGGTGGAGTAGTACCCGGGAGGAGGTCGATAGGGCAATCATAAGGCCTGTGAGGAGGTAGAGTCTCAGCTTGTTTTTTGCAGAAAACATCCGCGAAGTCTATATAGGCCTTAGGGAGACCGGTTACTGGAGGAACCACAGAGTTACGGCAAGGGTTACTGGGAACCGGTTTTAGACAGTTCTTGGAACAAGAGGACCCCCAACTCTTGATCTCCCCAGTGGACCAATCCAGGGTTGGGGAATGAAGTTGAAGCCAGGGAAGTCCAAGGAGAATCTCCGAGGTGCAATTGGGGAGGACCAAAAGTTCAATCCTCTCATGATGAGATCCGATGCTCATAAGAAGGGGCTCCGTGCGGAAACGTATGGTACAGTCCAATCTTTCATTATTTACACAATTGATGTAGAGGGGTCTGGCGAGACTGGTCACCGGGATGTTGAACTTGTTGACGAGAGAGGCCAAAATAAAATTTCCTGCAGATCCAGAGTCCAAGAAGGCCACTGTAGAGAAGGAGAAGGCAGAGGCAGACATCCGCACAGGCACAGTAAGACGTGGAGAAGCAGAGTAGACATCAAGGACTGTCTCACCTTTGTGCGGAGTCAGCGTACGTCTTTCCAGGCGGGGAGGACGGATAGGACAATCCCTCAGGAAGTGTTCGGTACTAGCACAGTACAGGCAGAGGTTCTCCATACGGCGTCGTGTCCTCTCTTGAGGTGTCAGGCGAGACCGGTCGACCTGCATAGCCTCCACGGCGGGAGGCACAGGAACAGATTGCAGGGGACCAGAGGAGAGAGGAGCCGAGGAGACGAAACGCCTCGTGCGAACAGAGTCCATATCTTGGCGGAGTTCCTGACGCCTTTCAGAAAAACGCATGTCAATGCGAGTGGCTAGGTGAATAAGTTCATGTAGATTAGCAGGAATTTCTCGTGCGGCCAGAACATCTTTAATGTTGCTGGATAGGCCTTTTTTGAAGGTCGCGCAGAGGGCCTCTGTCACGATGCCGGCTGGCAGGTAGTGGACCCTCTGTGCCAGAGAGGGATTGGCGTGGACCGTGCTAGTGGACCGGTTCTAAGCCACTACTGGTTTTCACCAGAGCCCGCCGCAAAGCGGGATGGTCTTGCTGCGGCGGTAGTGACCAGGTCGTATCCACTAGCAACGGCTCACCTCTCTGGCTGCTGAAGATAGGCGCGGTACAAGGGAGTAGGCAGAAGCAAGGTCGGACGTAGCAGAAGGTCGGGGCAGGCAGCAAGGATCGTAGTCAGGGGCAACGGCAGAAGGTCTGGAAACACAGGCAAGGAACACACAAGGAACGCTTTCACTGGCACTAAGGCAACAAGATCCGGCAAGGGAGTGCAAGGGAAGTGAGGTAATATAGGGAAGTGCACAGGTGAAAACCCTAATTGGAACCACTGCGCCAATCAGCGGCGCAGTGGCCCTTTAAATCGCAGAGACCCGGCGCGCGCGCGCCCTAGGGAGCGGGGCCGCGCGCGCCGGGACAGAACAGACGGGGAGCGAGTCAGGTAGGGGAGCCGGGGTGCGCATCGCGAGCGGGCGCTACCCGCATCGCGAATCGCATCCCGGCTGGCAGCAGGATCGCAGCGCCCCGGGTCAGAGGACGTGACCGGAGCGCTGCAGCGGAGGGAGTGAAGCGAGCGCTCCGGGGAGGAGCGGGGACCCGGAGCGCTCGGCGTAACAGCCTCATTATTCCAGGACAATTCTGAAGCAAGTGTACGGAATTGTACGGCATACTCGCCAACGGAAGAATTACCCTGGACCAGGTTCAACAGGGCAGTCTCAGCAGAAGAGGCTCGGGCAGGTTCCTCAAAGACACTTCGGATTTCCGAGAAGAAGGAGTGTACAGAGGCAGTGACGGGGTCATTGCGGTCCCAGAGCGGTGTGGCCCATGACAGGGCTTTTCCGGACAGAAGACTGACTACGAAAGCCACCTTAGACCTTTCAGTGGGAAACAGGTCCGACATCATCTCCAGATGCAGGGAACATTGGGAAAGAAAGCCACGGCAAAACTTAGAGTCCCCATCAAATTTATCCGGCAAGGATAAGCGTATCCCAGGAGCGGCCACTCGCTGCGGAGGAGGTGCAGGAGCTGGCGGAGGAGATGACTGCTGAAGCTGTGGTAGCAACTGTTGTAGCATAACGGTCAGTTGAGACAGCTGTTGGCCTTGTTGCGCTATCTGTTGTGACTGCTGGGCGACCACCGTGGTGAGGTCAGCGACAACTGGCAGAGGAACTTCAGCGGGATCCATGGCCGGATCTACTGTCACGATGCCGGCTGGCAGGTAGTGGACCCTCTGTGCCAGAGAGGGATTGGCGTGGACCGTGCTAGTGGACCGGTTCTAAGCCACTACTGGTTTTCACCAGAGCCCGCCGCAAAGCGGGATGGTCTTGCTGCGGCGGTAGTGACCAGGTCGTATCCACTAGCAACGGCTCACCTCTCTGGCTGCTGAAGATAGGCGCGGTACAAGGGAGTAGGCAGAAGCAAGGTCGGACGTAGCAGAAGGTCGGGGCAGGCAGCAAGGATCGTAGTCAGGGGCAACGGCAGAAGGTCTGGAAACACAGGCAAGGAACACACAAGGAACGCTTTCACTGGCACTAAGGCAACAAGATCCGGCAAGGGAGTGCAAGGGAAGTGAGGTAATATAGGGAAGTGCACAGGTGAAAACCCTAATTGGAACCACTGCGCCAATCAGCGGCGCAGTGGCCCTTTAAATCGCAGAGACCCGGCGCGCGCGCGCCCTAGGGAGCGGGGCCGCGCGCGCCGGGACAGAACAGACGGGGAGCGAGTCAGGTAGGGGAGCCGGGGTGCGCATCGCGAGCGGGCGCTACCCGCATCGCGAATCGCATCCCGGCTGGCAGCGGGATCGCAGCGCCCCGGGTCAGAGGACGTGACCGGAGCGCTGCAGCGGAGGGAGTGAAGCGAGCGCTCCGGGGAGGAGCGGGGACCCGGAGCGCTCGGCGTAACATGCATACTTGTACTCATTAATTGGTTGGTTATTATTTTTTAAGTATGTATTAGGTTCTGATGGCAGCCAGAAATAAAGACAATCTTTCTTAAAACACGTAGGCGATTGACATCCAGATATATTCCTGACATTGATTTGTTAGATGTTGTTTTTCTAGGTGTATTTTAGATTTAATACCGTATATACTCGAGTATAAGCTGACCCAAATATAAGACGAGGCCCCTAATTTCACCCCAAAAACCCAGGAAAAGTTATTGACTCGACTATAAGCCTAGGGTGGGAAATACATCATCCCACCCATGTTATCATCCAGACCTACGTCATCATCCCCCCCCCCCCTTTATCATCACCGCCTGTCAATCCCTTCAGCCATCGGCTGTTCGGGCATGCTGGGAGTTGTAGTTTTGAAACCTCTGGAGGTCCGCAGGTTGAAGACCACTGCGGCCTTCGTCATCATCCAGACCCCCCCCCCCTTTAGTTTTCTACTCACCTCCCCTCGGTGGGAAGGAGGGGTGAGCTGGTCCGGGCCATCTATGCTGCAGGGACCGTCTGGTGGGGAGGGTTAGTCGTTCCGGGCTGTCCATTTTCCCCGGGGGTGCCTCTTCTCCGCGCTCCGGGCCTACCCCGGACTAGTGACGTTGCCTTCACGACGACGCACAGTGACGCGCATGAACGTCCCTGTGCGTCATCGTCAAGGCAACATCACTAGTCCGGGGCAGGCCCGGAGCGCGGAGAAAAGGGCCCCCCCGGTGAAAATGGACAGCCCGGAACGACTAACCCTCCCCACCGGACGGTCCTTGCAGCATAGATGGCCCGGACCAGCTCACCCCTCCTTCCCACGGAGGGGAGGTGAGTAGAAAACTAAAGGGGGTGTCTGGATGATGACAAAGGCCGCAGTGGTCTTCAACCTTCGGACCTCCAGAGGTTCCAAAACTACAATTCTCAGCATGCCCGGACAGCCGATGTACAGGGACTATTTGATCACTTTTTATAAAGATTTTTGTGAATGTGATGTGACCAAAAAGCAGCAATTTTATTTCTACGTTTACGCCATTCACTGTACGGGGTCATTATATTTTGATAGATCGAACATTTACGTATGCTGCGATACTAAATATGTTCAATAATTATAATTTTTTTACACCTTTTTGTGTAAAATGGGGAAAAAGGGTGATTTCAATTTTTATTGGGGGAGGGGATTTTTCAAATTTTTTTTATAAACTTTTTTTTTACTTTATTTTTAGCCTATTATATCCCCATAGGGGACTATCTATAACAATCATTAGATTGCTGATACTCTTCAATGCTATGCATAGGCATGGCACTGATCAGTATTATCGGCGAGCTTCTGCTCTGGTCTGCTGGAAGGCAGATCAGTGCAAAAGACCCTGGGAGAGCAGTGGAGGCAGGTGAGGGGACCTCTGGCCACCATCTTAGCTGATCTGATCCCCACGGCCGTGTCGCGGGCGATCAGATCAGCCATTTTAATAGCGCACTGCTGCAGGTACTGGGGTTAATGGCGGACATCAGCGTGATCTCTGATGTCCGTCATTACCGACAGGTCCCCGGCTGCTGATAGCAGCCAGGACCTGCCGTGCATGATGCGAGTACCACACCGGTGTTTGCGGTCATGTACAGGATGTAAACGTACGTCCTGCTGTGCTAAGTACCAGCGCATCAGGATGTACATTTACGTCAATTGTAATAAAGGGGTATTCTGAAATTTTTGGTTCTTTGAATGTGAGACAAGGGCAGTAAAATTAGTCTAGTTACTAATATACTTCACTTACCTGTGTTTGGTGGCTGGTATTGAATTTCTTTGTCTTTCTGTTCTCTAGAAGTTCATTTTTTGCAGCTTACAAAATGATTGTTGTCTCAGACCTTTCCCAGCTTGCTGTGCGGCCCGAGAAATTACATCACAAATCAGGTGCTTAAAGGGGGCTTTGCTGTGTCATTTGTTGTCTGTGAAGCCACCCCCACATGACATTAGCGGCGCACATGTGCGTGCATTCATCACAGAGTAGAGTTTGCTGAATTCCTGGCTAGAGTGTATAGCAGGAACAGGCAGTCCATTACTACATGTACACTTGAAAGCAAGTTGTGTTAATGAAGACAACAGAGCAAGAAGTTTTCTAAGGATTGTGTAATCCAGAGAACTTCCTTTACATAACGAGTAGAGTTGAAAGTGCCGGCGCTGCTGAACGTTCGACAATTTCCAGGTTTGGCTAGTACGAACTTGGCAATGTTGGGGCTGAGCTGTGATTGCTGACAGCCATGAATACAGCTCAGCCCAGCAAGAAAAGGAGTTAATTAGTGTTGCTGAGCAACAGTAGTTAACTCCTTGGGGGAAAAAGGGGGGTGTATATATTATACATCCATCTATATGGCTGTATAATGTAGACAGTAAAGAGAGTGATACTTACCTTCACGTCGCTGGTCTGGGCCTCTTCTTGTCATTGATAGAGGCTGGGCTACACAAGAAGAGACCTGGATCAGTGACGAGATGGTAGGTATCACTCTCTTCACTGTATACATTATTCAGCCATATAGATGGCTGTATAATGTATTCATTCCCTGCAACAAGTTAACTACCGTTGCTCAGCACCGCTAATAAACTCCTTCATTGCTGGACTGAGCTGTACTCACGGCTGTCAGCTGCAAGCACAGCTCGGCCCATACATTGCCAGGTTTTCATGAGCCAAATGTTCAAAAGTTCAGTCAGTAGCAGGCCCCCCTAAGTTCGGATGGAAACTCTACTCATTAGGTAATGAGATTCTCTGATCTGGACAATCCTTAGCAAAAGTCTTGCTCTGTTGTCTTCAATAAAGCAACTTACTTTCTAGTGTACATGTAGTAATAGACTTCCTGTTCCTTCTGTACACTCTAGCTGGGAAGCGGACACTCAGCAGCCCTAACTAACTCCTTCCGTGCTGGGCTGATGCATAGTGCTCAGCTTAGCAAGATGTTACTGTAAACAAACAGATTTGCTGGTTTACTATGACAAATAAAAGTTAAGTTGAGCTGTGCAGCAGTGAAAGTTAACCCTTTCACTGCTGGCCGGCCTTGCCGAACTTTAGGAAAGCTCGCTCAGCCTTACTAACATAGTGACTGCTGCAGTGCACAGGATTGCAAACAACTCACTCTTCAGTATATATTTGAACTGCAGCTGGTACTCAATAGTTAAAAACCAATCAGTAGCTCCAAAAGAAGTCCCCAGTCTAATTCTGCAGCGGCTTGCAAACAGTTCTGCTGAGCATCCACTAAACACGACTCGCAGGGAGTCACAGGTTCACGAAGCATCAAAAATAATCAAAAGACTTTCCAGTCATATGTTTCCCCTTCAGTTTCACTGTTAATTAACTTGCAATTAATTAAATAATTGATGTTAACAGACCAGGTCTAGACAAGAGACTCGCAGATCCCAGCTGACAAGGGGAGGTTGGCATTTATCTGCATAATAATTTCACTTTACCGTAAAAAGCCTCTTCATAACTTCTAGAACAATACTGGAGATATAAGGCTTGGTTTTTTAGGTCCCTCTCCCTGTTCCATATTACATATTTTCAATATTTTCATTCCATTTTTTATTCCCATATTTGTTGATTGGCGTCTTCCTCGAATAAACAGTTTAATCAGCCAGATGTTGTTGGAGCATACCATACTTGGCTGAATAATATTCATTTTGGTCCGTGAAGAGCATTTATGATGCACTCAGAAAGTAGAAAAAAAATTATGGATATTTGTTTTTAATATAATTTATTATTTCAGTTTGTCTGGGCTTTAGGTGGATTTAATTGTGCAGCTGCTTCTTATATTTCCCATTCATTTCAGTGCAGAGAGATGACGTATGAGAAGACACCACTTGGAGCAACAGAGAAGACTAGGACCTTCTTATACTCTTGACTGGCAGAGGTGGCCTGAGTAACATCTGAGTTGTCTTTTTCCAATTTTGCATTGTCCAATGACATGTCATAAGAGATAATAGTGGGAAAACCTTGTTGTACACTGGGGTCCTTGGTAGTGGTTGACATATAGTAACAAAAGTAAGGTAATGTCCACACAAATCCTTAGTCCTGGATCCTGGACACCTCTAGAGCTCATGGGATAAATCACGGGCCGGCCTCGTCTAAAGTTTGGCGGGGCTGGCTCGTTCAACTCAACTCATTAGGTAAAGGGGGTTCTTTGGATTGCACAATCCTTAGCAAACTTCTTGCTCTGTTGTCTTCAATAATACAACTTGCTTTTCTAGAGTAACTGTAGTAATGGACTTCCTGTTCCTGCTGTACACTCTAGCCAGGAATTCAGCAAACTATATCTCCTTGTCTCTACACCTTCTCAGTGTCTTTCTGGCACCAATATCATACCAGCTTTAAAGATTAGAAAGATCTACCTGGCACTGAAAGGACCAGGGTAAACAGCGGAATCAGATAAGATCAGGTTTATTATCCAAGATGCAACGCATTTCACTGCGCATGCGCAGCTTCTTAAGGCATTGAAGAAGCTGCGCATGCACAGTGAAACACCTTGCATCTTGGATAATAAACCTGATTTTATCTGATTCTGCTGTTTACCGTGGTCCTGTCAGCACTGGGTAGACCCTGCTAATCTTTAAAGCTTGTACGATAGACTGTGTTTTAAAACAATTTTTTTTAAATCACTTGGTGCCAGAAAGTTAAACAAATTTGTAAATTACTTCTATTAAAAAATCTTCATATTTTCAGTACTTATCAGCTGCTGTACGCTACACAGGAAGTTCTTTTCTTTTTCAATTTTTTTTTCAGTCTGACCACAGTGCTCTCTGCTGACACCTCTGTCTGTCTCAGGAACTGTCCAGAGTAGGAGCAAATCCACATAGCAAACCTCTCCTGCTCTGGACAGTTCCTGACATGGGCAGAGGTATTGGCAGAGAGCACTGTGGACAGACAGAAAAGAAATTCAAAAAGAAAATAACTTCCTGTGTAGCATACAGCAGCTGATAAATACTGAAAATATGACCCCTTTAATTCAGGGGGTTTAACAATCAACATATATAGCATAAACTCAGTGACTGAGAGATAAGTGGGTGGCACTACTGCACTAGCTTCGTGATTAAATAACTTTAGCACAATCTGAATAAGGATATCCCATATGGGGAGAAAAAATGCATGTGAATAAAGTCCATGTCCACCAATTGCAAGAAACAAGTACATAGGCACTCACCCATTGAAACATCACTTTTATTCTCCCATTAAAAATGCACCAGTCAGTATGAATGGAAAGAAAACAGGCTGGAAGCGGGATACTGTGAAACAACCTGTTGCCGGTAGATCCAGCTGCAGTTGGAATCATCTTGCCGTCCCTCCCGGCAGGTGCATTTTTAATATTCCATCTATCCATAGTAACAGCATCAATAAGCACTGGTTACTAGTAGTGTTGAGCGGCATAGGCCATATTCGAATTTGCGAATATTCGTGAATATATGGACGAATATTCGTCATATATTCGCGAATATTCGCATATTCGTAATATTCTCATTTTATTTTCGCATATGCGAAAATGCGCATATGCGAATATTTTCATATACGAAAATTAGCATATACGAAATTACTATAAAAGGAAATTCGCATATGCGAAATTAGCATATGCAAATTTTCGCATATGCGAAAATTCGCACACCGGTCTCACACAGTAGTATTAGAGCCTTCTTTACACCACACAAGCTGGAAGCAGAGAGGGATAATCACTGTGATGTGTACTGTAAAAAAAAACAAAAAAAAAAAAAAAAACGAATATTCGTAATTTCGAATATATAGCTCTATATCCGCGAATATTCGCGAATTCACGAATATGCGATATTCGCGAATAAAATTCGTATTGAGAATATTCGCGAGCAGCACTAGTTACTAGTTCCATTGGTGCCATAATATCCATAATATCCATAATATTGCCTTAAAGGAGTACTCCAGTGGAATTATTTTTTTTTAAATCAACTGGTGCCAGAAAATTAAGCAGATTTGTAAATTACTTATATTTAAAAATCTTAACCCTTCCAGTACTTATCAGCTGCTGTATGCTCCACAGGAAGTTGTGTAGTTCTTTCCAGTCTGACCACAGTGCTCTCTGCTGACACCTCTGTCTGTCTCAGGAACTGTCCAGAGTAGGAGCAAATCCACATAGCAAACCTCTCCTGCTCTGGACAGTTCCTGACAAGGACAGAGGTGTTAGCAGAGAGCACTGTGGTCAGACAGAAAATAAACTCAAAAAGAAAAGAACTTCCTGTGGAGCATACAGCACCTGATACGTACTGGAAGGATTAAGATCAGTTGACTATCAGTTCTAGTAAAATGTAAACATTTTTCATTCGGCGGCTCCCAAACTTTTTGCCATCTCTCCATTAATTTCATCTGTTTTTTCCCCCAGCCTAATGATGGCCGCCTTGACTCTCCCATTAACTCCTCTTCGCACCACCTATCGAGAAGAGTCCCCCCCCCCCCGTACTGCTACAAAATGCAAATTCAACGCTCGAAATCAACTCCAGACCTTTTTATCTCCTTCATTTTTCATGAACTAATAAGGTAACATCGGACCATGAAACCGGCGAGGATATATATATATATATATATATATATATATATATATATATATATGGCCTATTTATCATGTAAACATGTCTGTAGCATAAACTTAATACAGTCCCCGGGGAACATGCCCTTTTATCAATCATACTTTAGCTGTTTAGCTGTTTTTACACTTATTATGTAGTGCTAGATAAATATACTTTTATGAAGCGCTGCTCACTACATTATGCTTACTCCTATATTAATTTTTTATGAAGAACATAAAAGATTACAGTTTTGATGAGTGTTGTTATTTATGGCTTCTCACTATCTTCATCCTAACTATTATATGTTTCTAGTAAAAAAAAAAAAAAAAAGTTCTTTGCAATCACAAATAAAGTGGTTTGGTAAAAGTTGCATATTCTGCGTTGTGGAAAACTAAGCTAACTGTCTTTTGGAAGAAAAGCACCGAATAAGAAAGAGGGTTTCTTTTAAAGGAGAAGTATCATGGGGACAAAAAAAAAAGATCACAGAGGGTCTGACTGCAGGGACCCACCGCGATCTCCTGTATGGGGCCCCGGTGTAATGAAGAAAACTGTGTCCCTGTAGCGGAATGTGACCCTCCAGACTGGGAAACACTTTTCTGCTTTACAGCCGGCTCCCTCTCACTCCCTAATCCTATCCCCTAAACTCTAATCCTAACCCTTACAACCAATCCTAACCCCTAATCCTAAATCCTAACCCTAATCCTAACCCCTAAACTCTAATCATAACCCTTAAAACCAATCCTAACCCCTAATCCTAAATCCTAACCTTAATCCTAACCCCTAAACCCTAATCCTAAACCCTAACCCCTAATCCTAACCCCTAATCTTAAACCCTAACCCTAAACCCTACTCCTGATCCTAAATCCTAACCCTAAACCCTAATCCTAAACCCTAATCCCGATCCTAAACCCTAATACTAACCCCTAATCCTAAACCCTAACCCCTAATCCCAAACCCTAATCCTAAACCCTAACCCTGATCCTGAACCCTAATCCTAAACCCTAACTCCTAACCCTAACCCCTAATCCTAAACCCTAACCCCTAATCCTAAACCCTAACCCCTAATCCTAAACCCTAAACCCTAACTCCTAATCCTAAACCCTAATCCTAACCTCTAACCCTAATCCTAACCCCTAATCCTAACCTCTAACCCTAATCCTAATCCTAACCCCTAATCCTAAACCCTAACTCCTAATCCTAACCCCTAGTCCTAAACCCTAACCCCTAATCCTAAACCCTAAACCCTAAACCCTAATTCCTAATCCTAACCCCTAATCCTAACCTCTAACCCTAATCCTAACCCCTAATCCTAACCTCTAACAGCGATCAGCACTTAGAAGGGCTCAGAGTGCTGAGCTCAGGTCACATTCAGCTACGGGTCAAAGTTTTTTTTTCCCTTCACCGACTCTCCCCGGGGCCGTCACATCCCCCCATATTTCTCTATGGGAGAGCAATCTCTAACTTATTGAATATCCTTTGGATAGGGGATACATTTTTCCCAATGATATATAATCATATGCACTAACTGACAAAAGAAATAATAATTTGCCTGAAATTGCTGGATTGTCGGATTGCTACAAATTTCAACATGCAGTGATGTCTCGACCGATACAGTGTGTAAATGATTACAGGTGGGGTCTGACTAGGCACTGGGTCTTACAGCAAGAAGTGCTTCCCCTGCTACCCTTAAAAAAAAGCTCTCAGAGGCTACTTTTGGGTAGTGTACTATTTGTTGAGACATTGTGACTGCTAGAGAAGCTTCTACAACGCATTGGGTACTCCGCTGGAAAACATTGTTTTTTTTAAAAATCAACTGGTGCCAGAAAGTTAAACAGATTTGTAAATTACTTCTATTTAAATATCTTAATCCTTCCAGTACTTATCAGCTGCTGTATACTACAGAGGAAATTATTTTCTTTTTGAATTTCTTTTCTGTCTGACCACAGTGCTCTCTGCAGACACCTCTGTCCATTTTAGGAACTGTCCAGAGCAGGAGAAAATCCCCGTAGTAAACCTATCCTGCTCTGGACAGTTCCCAGAATATAAGTAATTTACACATCTGTTTAACTTTCTGGCACCAGTTGAATTAAAATTTAAAAAAAAAGTAAAAAGTGTTTAACCCCTTAAGGACACATGACGTTCTCATACGTCTCCATTTCCGAGTCCTTAAGGACACATGACGTATGAGAACGTCATGTGTTTTACCGGCACCCCGCAACCATCTGGAGCGGAGCCGGTGCCCGATGCCTGCTGAAATCGTTCAGCAGGCATCGAGGCATATCGCCCAGGGGGGTCATGATGACCCCCCATGTCAGCGATGGCCGCAGATCGCTGAACAATTCAGTCCAGCGATCTGCGGCGGATTCCGGGTCAATCGGGTCTCCAGTGACCCGGTGACCCGGAATTTTTGGCTTATCGGGGCCGTTAGAGACGGCCCCGAACAGCCAGAGCCAGCAGGAGTGAGGTGGCACTGGTGCCACGTCACGATCGCCCTGATTTGTCGGCCGACCAATCAGGGCACCTGCTGCGGGTGTCACTCCCGCAACCCGCTCCGCCCCTCTTCCGGAGGACGTGAGCGGGTGCGGGCAGAAGACCCCGGGTGCTGGGGTCCCCGATCCCCGGCGTCCCTGTTGGGATCGGGGCCCCAGGGGCGGCGGCGGTATGCCATGTGTTTTTTTTTTTGCTGTCCTGGCACCATAGGGGCTTCCTAAAGGTGACATGCCCCCCAAAAACCATTTGTCGCTCCTTCCCTTCTGAGCCCTCTACTGCGCCCGCCGAACACTTTACATAGACATATGAGGTGTGTGCTTACTCGAGAGAAATTTGGTTTCAAAAACAAGTAAAAATTTTCTCCTTTTTACCCCTTGCAAAAATTCAAAAATTGGGTCTACAAGAACATGCGAGTGTAAAAAATGAAGATTTTGAATTTTCTCCTTCACTTTGCTGCTATTCCTGTGAAACACCTAAAGGGTTAATACACTTACTGAATGTCATTTTGAATACTTTGGGGGTGTAGTTTTTATAATGGGGTCTTTTATGGGGTATTTCTAATATGAAGACCCTTCAAATCCACTTCAAAACTGAACTGGTCCCTGAAAAATAGTGAGCTTGAAAATTTTGTGAAAAATTTCAAAATTGCTGCTGAACTTTGAAGCCCTCTGGTGTCTTCCAAAAGTAAAAACTCATAAATTTTATGATGCAAACATAAAGTAGACATATTGTATATATGAACCCAAAAAAATATATATTTTGAATATCCATTTTCCTTACAAGCAGAGAGATTCAAAGTTAGAAAAATGCAAAATTTTAATTTTTTTCATCAAATTTGGGGATTGTTTACCAAGAAAGGATGCAAGTTACCATAAAATTTTACCACTAAGTTAAAGTAGAATATGTCACGAAAAAACAATCTCGGAATCAGAATGATAACTAAAAGCATTCCAGAGTTATTAATGTTTAAAGTGACAGTGGTCAGATGTGCGAAAAACACTCTGGTCCTTAAGGTGTAAAATGGCCTGGTCCTTAAGGGGTTAAATAAAAAAAGAGAATACATGTGAATAAGACCCCCCCCAAAAAAAAAAAAAAAAAAAGTTTGAATCACCCCCCTTTTCCTATTTTTAAATAAAATAAAGTAATAAAAAAATATATATAGTACTGCCGCGTGCATAAATGTCTGAACTATTAAAATATAAAGTCCAGAATTGTGAATTTTTGGTCACTTCATATACCATAAAAATATTAATAAAAAGCGATCAAAAAGTTCCATCAAAATAAAATTGGTCCCGATAAAAACTACAGGCCACGGTGCATAAAATTAGCCCTCAAACAGGCCCGTACATGGAAAAATAAAAAAGTTATAGGGTCAGAAGATGACAATTTTAAACATACTAATTTTGCTACATGTAGTTATAATTTTTTTTAAAGTAGTATAGTAAATAAAACCTACATAAATTGGATATTGGTGTAATCATATGGACCTACAGAAAAAAGATAAGTTGTCATTTTTACTGAAAAGTTCACTGCGTAGAAACGAAAGCCCTAAAATTTAGCAAAATGGTGTTTTGCTTTTCATTTCACCCCACAATTTTTTTTTTGTTTCGCTGTAGATTATGTTATAAAATAAGTGATGTCATTACAAAGTATAATTGGTGACACAAAAAACAAGCCCTTATATGGGTCTGTAGGTGCAAAAATAGGATTTTTAGAAGGTGAGGAGGAAAAAAAGAAAGTGCAAAAAACTAAAATTGTCCTTAAAGGAAAACTGTCACATATTTTCTCCCGCACTATCCACAGGTATTGGTGGATAGTGCGGGAGACGCTGATTAAAACGAGCCCTACCTTGGTCTGATCCGCGCCGCCGTTCGCCCGCAATTGTAGTTTTAATCTCTGTGTATATCCTGCTGTAACTGGCAAAGGCGGGGCTTCTGCGGGCTAACGGACACTGACGTCAGCGCCGCTCACGAATATTCATCCCTCCCTCTGGTTAGGAGCGGCGAAGAGAGGGAGAACAGGAGGGATAAATATTCATGAGCGGCGCTGACGTCAGTGTCCGTTAGCCCGCAGAAGCCCCGCCTTTGCCAGTTACAGCAGGATATACACAGAGATTAAAACTACAATTGCAGGCGAATGGCGGCGCGGATCAGACAAGGTAGGGCTCGTTTTAATCAGCGTCTCCCGCACTATCCACCAATACCGGAGAAAATATGTGACAGTTTTCCTTTAAAGAGAACCTCTCATGATCTTGTTAAATCTTATAATCCTCCCAGGTCACTGCCCCCATCATGATAAACCACCCCCTGCCTTTATTTTTACTATTTTTTAGTTTTCTACCTTGATATTGCTTTGTATTTTCTGCTCAGTCTCAGTCAGATTCACAGACTGAAGGGGCGTTCCCCAGCAGGTGTGACATCATCTGAAGCCATACAGGGGAGAACTTTCTCCCTCACTCTGCTGCACACAGCCCAAAGCAGTTCAGTGTGAGATGAGCTATGATTGGCTAAGGCTACACACACCCCTCTCAGCATTTCCTTCTGCCAGACCAGCAGGAGTCCAAAGTCTGTGCAAGAGATGGGGGGAAATGTGCTCTGGACAACTAGGAGACACCCAGTGGCAGCTTTTTTTTTAACACAAATAAAACATAGAAAAATTCATTTTTTTTAAACAAAGTACACTAGAAAGATTTTTTATTTACCAAAAGAAGTACAATAGCAAAACAATTTTCAATGAGAGTGCCCATTTAAAGGGGGTATTCCAGGAAAAACTTTTTTTTTTATATATATATTTATATATCAACTGGCTCCAGAAAGTTAAACAGATTTGCAAATTACTTCTATTTAAAAATCTTAATCCTTCCAATAATTATCAGCTGCTGAAGTTGAGCTGTTCTTTTATGTCTGGCAACAGTGCTCTCTGCTGACATCTCTGCTTGTCTTGGGAACTGCACAGAGTAGAAGAGGTTTGCTATGGGGATTTGCTTCAACTCTGGACAGTTCCCGAGACAGGTGTCATCAGATAGCACTAAGAAAGAAAAGAACAACTCAACTTCAGCAGCTCATAAGTACTGAGAGGATTAAGATATTTTAATAGAAGTAATTTAAAAATCTGTTTAACTTCTTGGAGCCAGTTGATATATATTAAAAAAAAAAAGTTCCTGGATAACCCCTTTAACCCCTTAAGGACCCTTGACGTACGCGTACGTCATGACACCCTGGTACTTAACCCCTTCACGACGAGCTACGTACATGTACGGTGCCGCGAAGTGTCACTTGGCGCGTGGCGACGTACATGTACGTCGCGGGGTTCCGGTAGCGGTGATCGGACCGGGATGACTGCTGTTATCTAACAGCAGGCATCCCGGCACATCGCCGAGGGGGGTCCTGAGACCCCCCCATCACCAAGATGCGCGCAAATCGCAGGTCAATTCAGACCTGCGATCTGCGCGATTCCGGGTCATACGGGTCACTGGTGACCCGGCGACCAGGAAAATAAGAGGGATCGTAGGTGTCCGAGACACCCTCGATCCCCCTAAAGGGATAGGAGTTTGGTGGCAGGGGTGCCACCCCTCCTATCCCTGCTATTGGTCGGTCGGGGTTTAAGTTTGGTTCCCCCGCTTTGCCCTCCTATCGGTGTCCGGGCAAAACGGAGGAACCGTCCAGGGAAGGTCGGCGCCGGAGGTCCCTACCTGGATCCCGGATTCCCGGAGCGCGATCCTCCATGCGGGGATCCCCCACGTGCGGCGGCGGCGGCTTCCGGGTCCTGCTAGGTGAGTTGTTGCCTAGCAACATCCGGAGGGCCACAGTTTACAGTGGTCTCTAAACCGTGGCCCTCCAGATGTTCCAAAACTACAACTCCCAGCATGCCCAGACAACTGTTTGCTGTGTGGGCATGCTGGGACTTGTAGTTTTGCAATATTTAGAGGGGTTTAGGTTGTAGATCACTAAGTGGTCTCAAACTGTAGTCCTCCAGATGTTGCGAAACTACAACTCTCAGCATGCCCAGACAGCAGTTTGCTGTCTGGGCATGCTGCGAGTTGTAGTTTTGCAACATCTGGAGGGCCACAGTTTTGAGACCACTGGACAGTTATTTACAACTTGAACCCCTCTAAATCTTGCAAAACTACAACTCCCAGCATTCAGGAACAGCATAAGGCTGTCTTGGCATGCCGGGAGTTGTACTTGCGTGCCTCCAGCCATTGCATAACTACATCTCCCAGCATGCCCTTCCGCAATCAGTACATGTTGGGAGTTGCAGTTTTGCAACAGCTGGAGGCACACTGGTTGAAAAATACTGAGTTTGGTCATAGAACCTAACTCAAGGTTTTCCAGCCAGTGTGCCTCCAGCTGTTGCAAAACTACAACTCCCAGCATGCATGGTCTGTCAGTGCATGCTGGGAGTTGTAGTTTTGACCCCCCTCCCGTGTGAATGTACAGGCTACATTCACACTGGCGGCAGATTACAGTGAGCTCCCCGCTACAAATTTGTGCTGCGGCAAATTTTCCGCCGCAGCTCAAACTCCTAGCGGGAGACTCAGTGTAATCTGCCGCCAGTGTGATTGTAACCTAAAAACACTACACTACACTACCATAAAATAAAGAGTAAAACACTACATATACACACGTACACTGCCCCCCCCCACCACCTCCTCCCCAATAAAAATGAAAAGCATATTGTATGGCAGTGTTTCTAAGATGGAGCCTCCAGCTGTTGCAAAACAAAAACTCCCAGCATTTCTGGGCAGCAATTGACTGTCCAAGCATGCTGAGAGTTTAGCAACAGCTGGAGGCACCCTGTTTGGGAATCACTGGCATAGAATACCCCTATGTCCACCCCTATGCAAGTCCCTAATTCAGGCCTCAAATGCGCATGGAGCTCTCACTTTGGAGCCCTGTCGTATTTCAAGGCAACAGAATAGGGTCACATATGGGGTATCGCCGTACTCGGGAGAAATTGCCTAACAAATTTTGGGGGGCTTTTTCTCCTTTTACCCCTTATGAAAAGTAACAGTTGGGGTCTACACCAGCATGTTAGTGTAAAAAAATAAAAAATTTTACACTAACATGCTGGTGTTGCCCTATACTTTTCATTTTCACAAGAGGTAAAAGGGAAAAACGCCCCCCAAAATTTGTAACGCAATTTCTCCCGAGTACGGAGATACCCCATATGTGGGCGCAAAGTGCTCTGGGGGCGCACAAGAAGGCTCAGAAGGGAGAGTGCGCCATGTACATTTGAGGTGATTTGCACAGAGGTGGCTGATTGTTATAGCGGTTCTGACAAACGCAAAAAAAAAAACACACCCACATGTGACCCCATTTTGAAAACTACACCCCTCATGGAATGTAATAAGGGGTGCAGTGAGAATTTACACCCCACAGGTGTCTGATGGATCTTTGGAACAGTGGTCCGTGAAAATGAAAAATTTTGCACAGCCCACTGTTCCAAAGATCTGTCAGACACCAGTGGGGGGTAAATGCTCACTGTACCCCTCATTACATTCTGTGAGGGGTCTAGTTTCCAAAATGGTATGCCATGTGGGGGTTATTTTGCTGTTCTGGCACCATAGGGGCTTCCTAAATGCGACATGCCCCCCGAGCAAAATTTGCTCTCAAAAAGCCAAATATGACGCCTTCCCTTCTGAGCATTGTAGTTCGCCCGCAGTGCACTTCAGGTCCACTTATGGGGTACCTCCATACTCAGAAGAGATGGGGTTACAAATTTTGGGGGGTCTTTTCTGCTATTAACCCTTGCAAAAATGTGAAATTTGGAGGGAAACCCACATTTTTGTGATTTTTTTTTTTTTTTTACATATGCAAAAGTCGGGAAACACCTGTGGGGTATTAAGGCTTACTTTATCCCTTGTTACGTTCCTCAAGGGGTCTAGTTTCCAAAATGGTATGTCATGTGTTTTTTTTTGTGTTCTGGCACCATAGGGGCTTCCTAAATGCAACATGCCCCCCGAGCAAAATTTGCTCTCAAAAAGCCAAATATGACTCCTTCTCTTCTGAGCATTGTAGTTCGTCCGCAGTGCACTTCAGGTCCACTTATGGGGTACCTCCATACTCAGAAGAGATGGGGTTACACATTTTGGGGGGTCTTTTCTGCTATTAACCATTTAAAAAATGTGAAATTTGGGGGAAAACCAACATTTTAGTGAAAAATTTATTTTATTTTTTTTACATATGCAAAAGTCGTGAAACACCTGTGGGGTATTAAGGCTCACTTTATTCCTTGTTATGTTCCTCAAGGGGTCTAGTTTCCAAAATGGTATGCCATGTGTTTTTTTTTTGCTGTTCTGGCACCATAGGGGCTTCCTAAATGCGACATGCCCCCAAAAACCATTTCAGAAAAACGTACTCTCTAAAATCCCCTTGTCGCTCCTTCGCTTCTGAGCCCTCTACTGCGCCCACCGAACACTTTACATAGACATATGAGGTATGTGCTTACTCGAGAGAAATTGGGCTACAAATAGAACTATACATTTTTTCCTTTTACCCCTTTTAAAAATTCAAAAATTCGGTCTACAAGAACATGCAAGTGTAAAAAATGAAGATTTTGAATTTTCTCCTTCACTTTGCTGCTTTTCCTGTGAAACACCTAAAGGGTTAAGACATTTACTGAATGTCATTTTGAATACTTTCGGGGGTGCAGTTTTTATAACGGGGTCATTTATGGGGTATTTCTAATATGAAGACCCTTCAAATCCACTTCAAACCTGAACTGGTCCCTGAAAAATTGCGAGTTTGAAAATTTTGTGAAAAATTGGAAAATTGCTGCTGAACTTAGAAGCCCTCTGGTGTCTTCCAAAAGTAAAAACTTGTCAATTTTATGATGCAATCATAAAGTAGATATATTGTTTATGTGAATCCCAAAAAAAATTATTTGGAATATCCATTTTCCTTACAAGCAGAGAGCTTCAAAGTTAGAAAAATGCAAAATTTTTTATTTTTTCATCAAATTTTGGGATTTTTCACCAAGAAAGGATGCAAGTTACCACAAAAATTTACCACTACGTTAAAGTAGAATATGTCACGAAAAAACAATCTCGGAATCAGAATGATAACTAAAAGCATTCCAGAGTTATTAATGTTTAAAGTGACAGTGGTCAGATTTGCAAAAAAGGGCTTCGTCCTAGAGGTGAAAATGGGCTCCGTCCTTAAGGGGTTAAGGACCCATGACATATGCATACGTCATGGAGAATTCCGGCCCCACCGTGTGCCGAGCAGGGATCGGACCGGGATGCCTGCTGAAATCATTCAGCAGGCATCCCGTGCAAACGCCCAGGGGGGTCATCAGACCCCCCCCTATGTCGGCGATCGCGGCAAATCGCAAATGAATTCACACTTGCGATTTGCGCGATTCCGGGTCATTACGGGTCTATAGTGACCCGGTGACCCGGATAGAAGGGGGATCGCGGTTGTCTAAGACACCCACGATCCCCCTGAAGAGATAGGAGTGAGGTGGCACGGGTCTAGACGCGACCACCAATAGCAGATCAGGGGCGGGGGGGTTAACTTTCATTTTCCCCGTCCTGCCCACCTACAATAGGCGGGGCAGAACGGGGAACGAAAGGAGACCGGCGCCGAAGATCCACTACCCGATCCGGGCGGGCGACGGAGGCTGCGGGCGACGGAGATCGGCGGTCGGCGATGGCGTGCGGCTGGATCCGACGGAAGCCGGTGAGTTGCCTAGCAACATCTGGAGGGTACAGTTTGAGACCATTATACAGTGGTCTCTGACTGTAGCCCTCCAGATGTTGCAAAACTACAACTCCCAGCATGCCCAGACAGCTGTCTGGGCATGCTGGGAGTTGTAGTTTTACAACAGCTGGAGGGCTACAGTTTGAGACCACTATATAGTGGTCCCTAAACTGTAGCCCTCCAGATCTTGCAAAACTACAACTCCTAGAATGCCCAAACTGTTTGCTGTCTGGGCATGCTGGAATTTGTAGTTTTGCAACAGCTGGAGGACCACAGTTTGGAGATCACTTTGCAGTGATCTCCCAGCATGCACAGACAGCAAATAGCTGTCTCTGCATGCTGGGAGTTATAGTTGCGTACCTCCAGCTATTGCATAACTACATCTCCCAGCATGCCCTTCAGCGATCAGTGCATGCAGGGAGTTGTAGTTTTGCAACAGCTGAAGGCAGACTGGTTGGAAAATACTGAGTTAGGTAACAGAACCTAACTGAAGGTTTTCCAACCAGTGTGCCTCCAGCTGTTGCAAAAGTACAACTCCCAGCATGCACGGTCTGTCAGTACATGCTGGGAGTTGTAGTTTTGAAACAGCTGGAAGTTTGCTCCCCCATGTGAACGCAAACTCCTAGCGGGAAACTCACCGTAACACGCCAGTGCAAATGTACCCTAAAAACACTACACTACACTACAGTAACACATAATAAAGAGTAAAATATTACATTTACACCCCCTTATACTGTCCCCCCCCCCCCCAATAAAAATGAAAAACGTATTGTATGGCAGTGTTTCCAAAACGGAGCCTCCAGCTGTTGCAAAACAAAAACTCCCAGCATTTCCGGACAGCCACTGACTGTCCAGGCATGCTGGGAATTTAGCAACAGCTGGAGGCACCCTGTTTGGGAATCACTGGTGTAGAATACCCCTATGTCCACCCCTATGTGATATCTAATTTAGTCCTCAAATGCGCATGGCGCTCTCACTTCGGAGCCCTGTCGTATTTCAAGGAAACAGTTTAGGGACACATATGGGGTATCTCCGTACTCGGGAGAAATTGCACTACAAATTTTGGGGGGCTTTTTCTCCTTTTACCCCTTATGAAAAGGAAAAGTTGGGGCTACACCAGCTTCGTAGTGTAAAAAAAGTAAAAATTTGACACTAACATGCTGGTGTTGCCCCATATGTGGGCGTAAAATGCTCTGCGGGCGCACAACAAGGCTCCGGAGTGAGAGCGCACCATGTACATTTGAGGCCTAAATTGGTGATGTGCACAGGGGTGGCCGATTTTACAGCGGTTCTGACATTAACGCAAAAAAATAAATACCGATATGTGACCTTATTTTGGAAACTACACCCCTCACGGAATGTAATAAGGGGTATAGTGAGCCTTAACACCCCACAGGTGTCTGGCAGATTTTTGGAACATTGGTCCGTGAAAATGAAAAATTTAATTTTTCATTTGCACAGCCCACTGTTCCAAAGATCTGTCAAACGCCAGTGGGGTGTAAATACTCACTGCACCCCTTATTAAATTCTGTGAGGGGTGTAGTTTCCAAAATAGGTCACATGTGGGGGGGTCCACTGTTTTTCCCAAAAGCTCAATGGCGCTCCTTCTCTTCTGAGCATTGTAGTGCACCAGCAGAGCACTTGACGTCCACACTTGGGGTATTTCCATACTCAGAAGAGATGGGGTTTCAAATGTTTCCCCTTCCAAAATAGTATGCCATGTGTTTTGTTTTTTTTGCTGCTCTGGAACCATAGTGGCTTACTAAATGGGACATGCCCCCCAAAAACCATTTCAGCAAATTTTGCTTTTCAAAAGCTAAATGTGACTCCTTCTCTTCTGAGCATTGTAGTTTGCCCGCAAAGCATTTTACGTCCTAACATGGGGTATTTCCATACTCAGAAGAGATGGGGATACAAATTTTGGGGGTCATTTTGTCCTATTATCCCTTGTAAAAAAAAATTATTTGAGGGAAAACTAGCATTTTAGTGAAAAAATAAATATCATTTTCACGTCCAATTTTAACAAAAAGTCGTCAAACAGCTGTGGGGTGTTAAGGCTCACTGGACCCCTTGTTACGTGCCTTGAGGGGTGTAGTTTCCAAAATAGTATGCGTTTTTTGTTTTTTGCTGTTCTGGCACCATAGGGGCTTCCGAAATGTGACATGCCCCCCAAAAACCATTTCAAAAAAACTCGCTCTTCAAAATCCCACTGTCGCTCCTTCCCTCTACTGCGCCCGCCAAACACTTGACATACACATATGAGATATTTTCTTACTCGAGAGAAATTGGGTTACACATTTTAGGAAGATTTCTCTCCTTTTACCCCTTGTAAAAATTAAATAACTGGGTCTTAAAGAACATGCTAGTGTAAAAAATGAAGCTTTTGAATTTTCTCCTTCAATTTGCTGCTATTCCTGTGAAACACCTAAAGGGTTAACAAACCTTTTGAATGTCATTTTGAATACTTTGAGGGGTGCAGTTTTTATAATGGGGTCATTTGTGGGGTATTTCTAATAAGAAGACCCTTCAAATCCACTTCAAAACAAAACTGGTCCCTGAAAAATTTAGATTTGAAAATGTTGTGAAAAATTGGAAAATTGCTGCTTTGAAGCCCTCTGATGTCTTCCAAAAGTAAAAACTTGTCAATTTTAGGATGCAAACATAAAGTAGACATATTGTATATGTGAATCAATATATAATTTATTTGGGATATTCATTTTCCTTATAAGCAGAGAGCTTCAAAGTTAAAAAAATGCAACATTTTCAATTTTTTCATAAAATTTTGGAATTTTTCACCAAGAAATGATGCAAGTATCAACAAAATGCTACCACTAACATAAAGTAGAATATATCACGAAAAAACAATCTTGGAATCAGAATGAAAGGTAAAAGCATCCCAGAGTTATTAATGTTTAAAGTGACAGTGGTCAGATGTGCAAAAAATGGCCGTGTCCTACAGTGTCCTTAAGGGGCATAAGACATTGGGGGAGATTTATCAAAACCTGTCTAGAGGAAAAGTTTCTTAGTTGCACATAGCAACCAATCAGATTGCTTCCTCATTTTTGAAAAGGCCTCTGAAAAATGAAAGAAGCGATGTGATGTGTTGGGAGCAGTGGTTATGTGGGGCACACATGGTGAACAGATTCGAGATGGCCCAGATAGATCACCATTAGTGAAGATTGTTTGACCGGCCAAGAAGCATGAGCAGTTCCCACAGATTCCCATCCATTATCCCTTTATTTCACACCCCTGTTTCTGTCTGAACCATTTCCAGTTGTTTAGCAGAAGAAAATGTGGTTTCACGGTGCCCGATAAGTGTCCTGCCATTGACCAGGTTCTGTTTGGGAATGACGGTTGGGTTGGAGTATGGAGCCCTTGGAGTATTGGGTTGGAGTATGGAGTCGGGTCGGGTTGGAGTACGGAGTCCGAATTTCAATCCTGCCTTAGCTATGGAATGACACATTGCCCCAACTGCTTGTAATACTTTCTTTTACCTGCCCAGGCACCAGATTTATCACCAGTTTGGGCATTTATGGCACCAACAACCTAATAGTGTGCAGCCCTTACCCTCCGAGCGGAGCACCAGTCCAAAAAGGAATCACCCCCCACCCTGACCTTACAAATCTCTCAAGTAACCCTAAACTGACTACCACCACTAAAAATAGTAACCGTACAACAGAAGTCCCAACGCCTTTCTGCAAACTATAATGTCTGTTTCCTCGGGGGGAACATATGGTGGATCAAAGAAACAAAAAGGGTAAGAAGTCCATCCAACACTGCACTTCCTACAACCCCTCTACATCTACTTGTCCCACTACACCCAAGGGTCCTAATTCTGTTCTCCCTATAGTGATCAGTAGGAATGCCAAACACTCCACCATACACTCTGAATCCTTTATATATGTCTTATGCCAGATGATGAATAAGTATGCTGTGCCGAAATATGCGTGACATAAGGGAAAGGAGCATCACATGACTTACAACCAGCTATAATACCTGCACCATTTTCAATCAGTATGGTTGCCAGATTCTTCCTCCTGCACCAGTGGTCTCCAAACTGGGAATCTTCAGCTGTTTTAAAACTACTAATCTTAACATGCCCAGACAGCCAGCGGCTGTTCGGGCATGTTAAGATTTGTAGTTTTGTCACTGCTGGAGGTACACAGTTTGGAGACCACCACCCTACACTTTGTATCTTGGATGCAACATCTGGGGGTCCACAGTTTGGAGACCACCGCCTTACACTCTGTATCTTGGATGCAACATCTGGGGGTCCACTTTTTGAAGACCACCACCCTACAATATTTATCTTGGATGTGTGGTGGCCCAGTACAGGAGTTATATTCCTGTACCCTTGCTGCCCTGTCAGGCAGCCTCCCTGCAGTGTCCCCTGAGCCCCCGACACCTGTCCCCTTATGTACAGTACAGACCAAAAGTTTGGACACCTTCTCAATCAGAGTTTTCTTTATTTTCCTGACTATGAAAATTGTAGATTCGCACTGAAGGTATCAAAACTATGAATTATCACATGTGGAATTATATACATAACAAAAAAGTGTGAAAATCTGTCATATTCTAGGTTCTTCCTTTTGCTTTGATTACTGCTTTGCACACTCTTGGCATTCTCTTGATGAGCTTCAAGGGGTAGTCACCTGAAATGGTCTTCCAACAGTCTTGAAGGAGTTCCCATGATGCTTAGCACTTTATGGCCCTTTCTGCCTTCACTCTGCGGTCCAGCTCACCCCAAACCATCTGGATTGGGTTCAGGTCCGGTGACTGTGGAGGCCAGGTCATCTGGGGCCGCACCCATCACTCTCCTCCTTGGTCATATAGTCCTTACACAGCCTGAAGGTGTTTGGGGTCATTGTCCTGTTGAAAAATAAATGATGGCCCAACTAAACGCAAACCGGATGGAATAGCAGCCGCTGCAAGATGCTGTGGTAGCCATGCTGGGTCAGTATGCCTTCTATTTTGAATAAATCCCCAACAGTGTCACCAGCAAAGCCCCCCACACCATCACACCTCCTCCCCCACACCATCACACCTCCTCCTCCACACCATCACACCTCCTCCCCCACACCATCACACCTCCTCCTTCACACCATCACACCTCCTCCCCCACACCATCACACCTCCTCCCCCACACCATCACACCTCCTCCTCCACACCAGCACACCTGTGAAGTGAAAACCATTTCAGGTGACTACCTCTTGGAGCTCAACAAGAGAATGCCAAGAGTGTGCAAAGCAGTAATCAAAGCAAAAGGAAGAACCTAGAATATGACAGATTTTCACACTTTTTTGTTATGTCTATATTTCCACATGTGTTAATTCATAGTTTTGATGCCTTCAGTGTGAATCTCCAATTTTCATAGTCATGAAAATAAAGAAAACTCTGAATGAGAAGGTGTCCAAACTTTTGGTCTGTACAGTATATATATTTTCTGCCATGTGTTATACTGTAAAATGTATATAAGAGTAGGAGGCCTCAAGTCCATCCTGCATCCACAAGTCTTCAAGTCTACAAATAAGCTACAGTCACAGCTTAGTCAAGTCAAGTCAGTCACAGTCATATATTGTCAAGTCAGAGTGGCCTGCACTAAAATTGTCCAAATCTACTGCAGGTCCCAGCAAGCCCTTAAGGTCTTTGAAGTCACTGGTCACCTCCGTGGGCCCTGGCTGAACTGTATAGACTGTTCCATCTGTCACTCAGTAGAGCTGCCGTTGTCCGTAGCTTTGCGTCGGAGACATTATTATCTTGGATGCAACATGTAGAGGTCCACAGTTTGAAGACCACCACCCTAGACTTTGAATCGCAGAAGAAGAAATGGACAGTTGGACAATCTTGGATGCAACATCTGGAGGTCCACAATTTGGACTGATCTCATTTTAACATATTAATATTGTTTTCATATGATCCCATTCCTTATTTTCATAGTTTGTTTTCATAATATCCCATAATATCATTTTCATAGTAGATTTTTTACTAGAATTTTTTTCTCTTTTTTATTTTCAGTTGATAAAGAAACATAGAAACGCAGAATGTGTCGGCGGATAAGAACCATTTTGGCCCATCTAGTCTGCCCAATAATCTGAATCCTATCAATAGTCCCTGGCCCTATCTTATGTGAAGTATAAAATTTAAACAAACAACAAAAAACGTGGTCTCAAATGGCTGGAGGTGCTCAACCCCAAATGCGGTTGTGCATTTATACTGGGGGAGCAGATCCTGCCCTTGTAGTCCGTTGCTAGGGGCGATCCCCAGCATAAAATGCATACAATGGAGGATGCCTGCAGCGGACTACAAGTGCCACAATGGCATCCTACACCAGATAAACGGTGCGGAAGTGTAACAATTGTAATAATACAATACAGGAATATGGGTGCACTACTGTGGTAGATGTATACAATGACATTGGCTATCCCTCAACACTGATGATCAGTGTTGAGGGATAGCCAATGTCATTGTATAAATCTACCACAGTAGTGCACCCATATTCCTGTATTGTGTTATATGAAGTATAGCCTTATGCTTATACCTATCTTACATGGAGGATAGCCTTATACTTATCCCATGCATGCTTAAACTCCTTCACTGTATTTGCAGCGACCACTTCTGCAGGAAGGCTATTCCATGCATCCACTACTCTCTCAGTAAAGTAATACTTCCTTTGCCCCTCTAATTTAAAACCATGTCCTCTTGTGGTAGTTTTTCTTCTTTTAAATATCTTCTCCTCCTTTACCGTGTTGATTCCCTCTATGTATTTAAAAGTTTCTATTATATCCCCTCTGTCTCTTCTTTCTTCTATACATGTTAAGGTCCTTTAACCTTTCCTGGTAAGTTTTATCCTGCAATCCATGTACTAGTTTAGTATCTTCTCTGATCTCTCTCTAGAGTATCTATATCCTTCTGGAGATACGGCCTGTGCACAATACTCCAAGTGAGGTCTCACCAGTGTTCTGTACAGCGGCATGAGCACTTCTCTTTCTACTGCTTATACCTCTCCCCATAGACCCATGAGCACCTCTCTCTTTCTACTGCTTATACCTCTCACTATACATCCATGAGCACTTCTCTCTTTCTACTGCTTATACCTCTCACTATACACCCATGAGCACTTCTCTTTCTACTGCTTATACCTCTCCCTATACACCCATGAGCACTTCTCACTTTCTACTGCTTATACCTCTCCCTATACACCCATGAGCACTTCTCACTTTCTACTGCTTATACCTCTCCCTATACATCCAAGCATTCTGCTAGTGTTTCCTGCTGCTCTATTACATTGTCTTCCTACCTTTAAGTCTTCTGAAATAATTCCTTCTAAATCCCTTTCCTCAGATACCGAGGTCAGGTCTGTGTCAAATATTCTATATTCTGCCCGAGGGGTAAATTCTTTTCCATTTGGCAGATCCCTCCAGGAACATCAATCCTATTACATATCTTTGTCTCATCAGCAAAAAGACCAAAACCATCAAGACCTTCTGCGATATCACTAATTGGTCCCAGTACAGATCCCTGAGGTCCCCACTGGTGACAAGACCTCGCTCTGAATATTCTCCATTGACTAAAAGCCTCTGTTGTCTGTCACTCAGTCACTGCCTAATCCACTCAGCAAAATGGGAGTCCAAGCTCAATGACTGTAGTTTATTGATAAGTCTTTTATGTGTGACAGTGTTAAAAGCCTTACTAAAATCTAGATAAGGGATGTCTACTGCCCCTCCACCATCTATTATTTTGGTCAAAAAAATCAATAAGATTTGTTTGACATGATCTCCCTGAAGTAAACTCATGTTGTTTTTCATCTTGAAATTCATGTGATTTTAGAAGTTCCACAATCCTATCCTTTAGTAAGGTTTCCATTAATTTCCCCACTATTGATGTCAGACTTACTGGCCTATAGTTGCTTGATTTCTCCCTACTACCTTTCTTGTGAATGGGCATGACATTTGCATATTTACAATTTTCTGGGATGACTCCTGTTACCAGTCATTGGTTAAATAAATATGTTAATGGTTTTGCTAGCTCCCCACTAAGCTCTTTAATAATTTTGGGTGTATCATATCAGGCCCCTGTGACTTATTTGTTTTCACTTTAGACAGCAAACGTAGAACCTCTTCCTCTGTAAAGACACATGCATCAAATGATTCATTAGTCTTCCTCCCTAATAGAGGCCCTTTTCCTTCTTTTTCTTCTGTAAAAACTGAACAGAAGTATTTATTAAAGGGGTACTCCTGGGGAAAACTTTTTTTTATCAACTTGTGCCAGAAAGTTAAACAGATTTGTAAATTACTTCTATTAAAAAATCTTAATCCCTCCAGTACTTTTTAGGGGCTTTATACTACAGAGGAAATGTTTTTCTTTTTGGATTTCTCTCACGACCACAGATCTCTCTGCTGACCTCTGCTGTCCATTTTAGGAATTGTCCAGAGCAGCATATGTTTGCTATGGGGATTTTGTCCTGCTCTGGACAGTTCCTAAAATGGACAGCAGAGATTAGCAGAGAGCACCGTGACAAAAGAGAAATCCAAAAAGAAAAACATTTCCTCTTTAGTATACAGCCCCTAAAAAGTACTTAAATGATTAAGATTTTTTAATAGAAGTAATTTACAAATCTGTTTAACTTTCTGGCACCCGTTGATCTTAAAAAAAAAAAGTGTTCCACGGGAGTACCCCTTTAAGGCAGTCTGCTAGCCCTTTATTCTCTTCCACATACCTTCATTCCTTTGTTTTTAGTTTAGTTATTCCTTGTTTTAGTTTCCTTTTTTCATTTATATATCTGAAGAATGTCTTATCCCCTTTTTTCACAGACTGAGATATAGTTTTTCTTCTGCCTGCGCTTTAGAAGCTCTTACAACTTGCTTGGCCTCTTGTTTCCTTGTCTCGTAGATTTCCCTATCTTCATTGCTCTGGGTTGTTTTATAATTAATAAATGCTAGCTTTTTGTTTTTTTATGATTTTGGCCACGTCTGCTGAGTACCACAGTGGTCTCTTCCTTTTTCTGCTTTTACTGACAAGTCTAATGCAGTTTTCTGTTGCCTTCAGTAATGCATCTTTTAAGTAGTCCCATTTCTCCTGGACTCCATGTAATCCGTTCCAGTCTGATAGGGACTCATTTATGACTAATCTCATTTTTGAAAAGTCTGTTTTTCTAAAATCTAAAACTTTTTGTTTTTGTGTGGTGTGACTCCTTCTCTGTTATTATATTAAACCACACTGACTGGTGAGCACTAGATCCCAATCTTTCACCTACAATAACATCATATTCCAAATCCCCATTTGTGAATACCACATCCAGAATGGCCTTCCTCCAGGTTGGCTCTTCAACCACTTGTTGTAGAGATAATCCCAGTAGGGAATTTAGAATATCTGTACTCCTGGCAGAACTAGCTATTTTGGTTTTCCAGTTTATATCCGGAAGATTGAAGTCTCCCATAATGATAACTTCTCCTTTCATTGTCATTTTAGCTATTTTGTCAACTAGTAGATCATCTAATTCTTTAACTTGGCCAGGTGGTCTATATATCACACAAGTTACAGTCTGATTACCAAACTGCAACGTAACCCAAATATAGGGCCACTCCTCCTCCTTACTTGTCTTCTCTGTCTCTTCTGTATAAAGAGTACCCTGGTATGGATATGTCCCAGTCATTACTTTCATTAAACCCTGTCTCAGTAACAGCCACTAAAATTACATTCTCAGATGCCATTATTGACCCAAGTTCATTGATTTTATTACCTAAACTGTGGGTATTTGTAGACAGGACTCTGAGCTTGCAATTTCTTAACCTCTGTGCTACTGACATGTTCTGGCATTGTTTCGGGGGGCAATTGGACTCATGGATTTTCACTCTTTTGCCCCCCCTTCCTAGCTTCAATACTCCTCAGCAAATTATTGAAATTGTTCACTGAGTACATTTGTTCCTTTGAGAGAAAGATGCAAACCATCTTTTTTGTACAGTTCCTTTCTATTCCAAGTACAGCTATTGTTACGCTGAGCGCTTCGGGTCCCTGCTCCTCCCTGGAGCGCTCGCGGCATCTCTCTCTCTGCAGCGCCCCGGTCAGACCCGCTGACCGGGAGCGATGCACTGACATTGCCGACGGGGATGCGATTCGCATAGCGGGACGCGCCCGCTCGCGAATCGCATCCCAAGTCACTTACCCGTCCCGGTCCCCGGCTGTCATGTTCTGGTACGCGCGGCTCCGCTCTCTAGGGCGCGTGCGCGCCAGCTCTCTAAGATTTAAAGGGCCAGTGCACCAGTGATTGGTGCCTGGCCCAATCAGTCTAATTAGCTTCCACCTGCTCCCTGTCCATATTACCTCACTTCCCCTGCACTTCCTTGCCGGATCTTGTTGCCTTGTGCCTGTGAAAGCCTTTTGTGTTGTCCAAAGCCTGTGTTCCAGATCTCCTGCTATCCTCATTGACTACGAACCTTGCCGCCTGCCCCGACCTTCTGCTACGTCTGACCTTGCCTCTGCCTAGTCCTTCTGTCCCACGCCTTCTCAGCAGTCAGCGAGGTTGAGCCGTTGCCGTTGGATACGACCTGGTTGCTACCGCCGCAGCAAGACCATCCCGCTTTGCGGCGGGCTCTGGTGAAAACCAGTAGCAACCTAGAACCGGTCCACCTACACGGTCATGTATAACCAAAATTCCTCCTAAAGGGTCTACGGGCACTTAAATCAGAAACAAAAAAACCTTGGGGATGCAACTCCCCTCAGGGTAAACCCTGAATAAAGACCCTCTCTAGTCTAAAACTTAACTTTTAATTGTTCAAATAATAATCTGTATTAACGTGCTCAAAATTGCCCACTAGGTGGCAGTGTGAGATTAAAATTACAATCCCGTGTTCATTTATTTTAGTTTTATGGCATATTTATGCTTGGATGTATCTGACCAGGGGGCTCTGTATGCAGTGCTCTGCTTCAATGCCGTCTACTGACTTAGCATCTCAGAGCTCCGTGGTCCATCCATATGTTGCTGCCGGGATTGAGCTAAAATCTGTTCTCCTCTAAATCAACGTTTCGCCGGTGGGACCCGGCTTTTTCAAGAGTCTGAGGTACACTGCGTTATGGCCGCTTTCCTATTTATGCCCTCGCTACTAACGCGCTGATTGCTCGGCGTCCGCTTCTACCAATAGCACATCGTACTTTTACTTACATCATCCTCCGTCACTCATTCCGCTCATATTCATTGGAGGTTGTCATTATTGTGTTGGCCAATGTGAATTGTTCCTCTGCGCATGGCAAGGAACTTAGTTCTACTGACTGACTTTGCTTACTTGTCGTTCTTGTTTCTGCGCATGTCTTTGAACTTATACTATTTTCCGATGCCGAGTTAGCTCTGCGCATGTCTTTGGACTTAGTTTTTCTTCTTGCATGTCATTTCTCCCTTGCACCTATCTTTAGACTTGGTTCCTCTTCTGTTATATCTTTGTTCTTCTGCGCATGTTTAGGGACTTAGTTTTTCTTCTATCTTATCATTGCTGCTATTTTTCTCCGTTGACTGTTCTTATCATTCTTGAGTCTTAATTGTCTAAAGTGTTGCACGTTTATATGATCTTATATAGGTGAGATATACCTGTATCTCATTGTTAATTAACTCCTTAATTTTCAGATTATGTGTTGATTCATTCACATGCTAACGTTGGTACTATCAGAATTATATATATAACTAGTTCTGTCAGTTTTGTTACTTACTCATTTACTTACTGAGTGTTTTGTATTTTAATATATTTCACTATCAACGAGCGGTTTTGCCAAAAATTACAGGAGTCACAGTTGTTACTGTTGCTCTGTATTAGAAACATTGAATCTATCAATGTGCATCGACCACAGGACTCCATCATTCTTCATTGTGGTGGATCCTAAGTGACTTATTGTATTTTCCTTTGGCTTTTAGTTCTTACTATTGGTTTATTATGTATTTATTTTGTCCTTATATATTACTCTATGTTCTTTTAGGGCCAGTTCTTACCTTTTATATAATGGTAGCCCTTTTGTGTCCTAAGGTGTGCTTGATTTTATTAATCACTTTGTTACTTAATACCTCAAATACTATGTTGTTTTATATTATATATATTTATGTTGTCCATGTAGAGATTGTCCTTTGTTGTTCGAAGGTATCAAATGTCTCTTTTGGCTTTTCGCATAGAGTTATAATGTATGTACATTTGTGCCAACAAGAAAATGAGCCACTGTCTTTCTTTATTTATGTAGTGGATGGTCTAATTCCCTGAACTCTCCTCCCTCCGTTCTACACGCATTCACCCAGCTTCCAAACTCCAACTCCTCTTCTTCTCAGCATAGGTAAGTATCTTGTGGGAATTGTTTGGTATGTGGGTGATTTGAAATAAGGATGTGCTAATTGGTGTATAACATTACACGGTCCACGCCAATCCCTCGCTGACACAGAAGATCCACATCCAGCTAGCCGAATCCTAACAGCTATCATGAGACACAAAGCCAAATCCTCGCTCTTGACACCCTTTACTAAGCCATAAGTTGAACTCCTTAATGCGCCTCTGCCTATCATTCTGAACGTTATGCACAGGCAGAACTTTAGAAAATAAAACAGTGGATGCAAAATCGTGTACATCATTACCAAGTGCGATAAAAGATTCCTTCACCTCTGAAACTTCATTGCAAGCCAGGTCATTTGTCCCTAGATGGACAAGAACATCCACATCCCCTTCCTGCTTTGCTTGCTTACCAATAATAAGAATACGTCTTCTATCTCTTCTAGCAGTAGCACCAGGGAGACATCTCACAATACCATTTTCCTTAAGCTCCACACTTCTTATGATAGAATCACCCAGAAATTCACATTAGGTAATTTTTGTATTCATTCTCCCTGCATTTCTATTTTATGGTATGCCTCATGGTTTTGTATATATGTTTTATGTTATATTTTTGTTGCTGATTATTATTGTATCCCTATGTGCTTTTCATATTATAATATTATTTAATGTAAAGTAAATTTCTAGAGGTTTTTATATTTATGGGAAAGAAAATTTCTAGAGGTTGTTATTTAAAAAAAAAAAATTTAATCTTCTTAAAGGGGTACTCCGCCCCTAGACATCTTATCCCCTATCCAAAGGATAGGGGATAAGATGTCAGATCGCCGCCGTCCCACTGCTGGGGAGCCCCGGGATCCCCGCTCCGGCACCCCGCTATCATTACAGCACAGAGCGAATTCGCTCTGTGCGTAATGACGGGCGATACAGGGGACGGAGCAGCGTGACATCATGGCTCTGCCCCTCGTGACATCACGGCCTGTCCCCTTAATGCAAGTCTATGGCAAGGGGCGTGATGACCGCCACGCCCCCTCTCATAGACTTGTATTGAAAGGGGCGGGCCGTGACGTCACGAGGGGCAGAGCCGTGACGTAGCGATGCTCCGGCCCCTGTATTGCCCGTCATTACGTGCAGAGCGAACTCGCTCTGTGCAGTAATGATAGTGCAGTGCCGCAGCGGGGATCCCGGGGCTCCCCAGCAGCGGTACCGCGGCGATCTGACATCTTATCCCCTACCCTTTGGATAGGGGATAAGATGTCTAGAGGCGGAGTACCCCTTTAAGTCTAGAGATTCCTTGCTAATATTGCTGGTTGATATTCTATCCTACATTATTTGCGAGTTGATGCACTCGTGTTACTGATTGTTTTAATTGTGCACCTTCAGCTGATTTTCATTGAGATGTGAAGATGTACCCTATTTTAATGGTTTGTAAGATGTTTGATAAAGTGGAACACCACAAAACACGTCAAGATGAACTATGCTGTACTGGTACACATTTGTTACTATTTTTAAAAGAAGTTAATAAAGCTGTGATTATATTCCACAATACCGGAAGTGCTGGATTTATTCCTTTGTCCACAGTTTGGAGACCACTACAGTACATTATGTATCTTGGATGCAACATCTGGAGGCCCACAGTTTGGAGACCACCGTGTGAATAATTTACAAAGTTGCTAATTTTGCCCAAAACATTTGCTTGGTGGGAAGTTTTAGGCTTCAGAAAATCCCTTTTTGCTCAGCCAATCTGACCGAAGAAAACAAATCTCCAATTCCCGGAGGATATATTATCCTTTAGTGAATCAGGCTTAGAATGTACGAGGGCTGGCGTCCTATAGATCATGCGCTGGTGACAGTTCTCTTGTGCGGCCTATACTCGCCAGCGGTTTAACATCGGCTTTGTTACCTGTAGGTGTCTCTGTCTTTCTGCTCGTATTATCCATCACTCATTCTTCTGTCACTACACACGGCTGCCTTTGAAGGAAACGCTCATAACCCGTGTTGAAGGAGATGATCTATTGGCGAGGGCTCAGAGATGAAGATTTCCTCATGAGTCAAACCACCAAGGCTCAAAACTTGATATGAGACCAATTACGGCACCATTATGTTTAAAGGGGTACTCCGGTGAAAACCTTTTTTCTTTTAAATCAACTGGTAGCAGAAAGTTAAACATATTTGTAAATTACTTCTATTAAAAAATCTTAATCCTTCCTGTACTTATTAGCTGCTGAATACTACAGAGGAAATTATTTTCTTTTTGGAATGCTCTCTGATGACATCACGACCACAGTTCTCTCTGCTGATGTTATAATAATAATAATGCTTTATTTATTGTTGTTCTTAGTGGGATTTGCACCCAAGTTCCCAGCACTGCAAGGCAGCAGTGCTAACCACTGAGCCACCATGCTGCCCTTAGCATACATCTGCTATGCATGGTTGCTAAAATGGACAGAGATGTCAGCAGAGAGCACTGTGCTCGTGATGTCATCAAAGTTCCAAAAAGAAAGGAATTTCCTCTGTAGCATTCAGTAGCTAATAAGTACTGGAAGGATTAAGATTTTTTTTAATAGAAGTAATTTACAAATATGTTTAACTTTCTGCCACCAGTTGATTTAAAAGAAAAAAGGTTTTCACCAGAGTACTCCTTTAACCATTTCTTGGCCTGGATTGCACAGTTTTGTGCTGCAGTGGGGAAATGTTATGCGTGAAAACGCTCCATCGTCTATAGTCATTATGGAAAGAAAGTCACTGAGCTGTGGATGTTAGTAAAGTAATGTATAGCAGTATTGAAAGTTTAACAAAAGTTACTGTTGTGATTTTCTATCTAAAATTATATAAGTTTCCAACGCACATAGAACAGATTCTTTATGAGGAACTTCTTTAAAGGGGTATTCCAGACGAAGAAATCCAAAGGATAGGGGATAAGATGTCTGATCGTGGGGGGCCCACCGCTAGGTCTCACGCGATCTCCGTGCAGCACCGCTTTATATGCCGGGCTGCTGCTCCAGTCTTGGAAACCTATTTGTTTTCGGGACTGGAGATGTGATCACAAACCACGCCCCCTCGTGATGTCATGTCTCGCCCCCTCCATTCATGTCTATGGGAGGGGGCGTGGTGGCTGCCACACCCCCTCCCATAGACATGAATAAAGGGGACGTGGCGTGATGTTGCGAGTGGGTGTGGCAACAAAGCGGTTTTCAAGACTGGAGCAGCAGCCCTGCGGCAAGCCCCCCCCCCCCCCGAGATCAGGTCTTTGGATAGGGGATAAGATGTCTTTGGCCAGAATACCCCTTTAATAACTGAATATACAGCGAATACACACCTATTGCGGTGGTCCCTGCGGCCATCAATGGCCGGGACCCGCGGCTAATACAGGACATCACCGATTGCGGTGATGCCCTGTATTAACCCTTCAGACATGGCGATCAAAGCTGACCGCTGCGTCTGAAGGGAAAGTTACACTAACCCGGCTGCTCAGTCGGGCTGTTCGGGACCGCTGTGGTGAAATTGCGGCGTCCTGAACAGCTTACAGGACCTTACCTGCCTCGGTGTCTGCTCCGGGATGCCCTGCTTGGCCGGCGCTCTCCTTCGACGTCATCACGTCGTCGCGCACGCCATCCCGTCATCCAATAGGAGCGGCGTGCGCAGCGACGTGATGACGGCGATGGAGAGCGTGGATCCCGGGGAAGAAGATGTCCGAAGAGTTGGGGACAGCGATGTAGCGACATCCAGAGTTGCGGCGACAGCGATGTAGCGACATCCAGGGCAGCGGTGACGGGTCCGGAGCGGCGGGGACACGTGAGTACTACCTCCTATCCAGTGGTCTTCAACCTGCGGACCTCCAGATGTTGCAAAACTACAACTCCCAGCATGCCCGGACAGCCAGCGGCTGTCCGGACGTGCTGGGAGTTGTAGTTTTGCAACATCTGGAGGCCCGCAGGTTGAAGACCACTGTTGGGTTCAGAATCTTTATTTTTTTAGATTTTGCACCTATAAATTGGGTGCGTCTTATAGGGCAAAAATACGGTACATAATTTTACTAATACTGAATTTTTCACAAAAATGTTATTTATTAATTTTTATTTAGGCTTCTTTACATGTCCGACGTACCTTCTTTTCCCTTCTACACTGTATAAAATGCGCCTGAGGGAAACCCATTTGAATGGGACAGTTCACATTCATCCAGGGTCTCAATTTGGACGCCAGATGGTTGGACGCGCCGGATCAGCGCTGCACAGGGGAACACATCTTGCTGCGTTCCCCCGTCCGACGTACAGAAACAATGGATGCCGGATGCTACACAACTGATGACAACTGATGCATGTTGTTATCGGTTGTGGCATCAGTTGTGTCAAGATTTAGGCTGAGTTCACGTATGCCGGACGCCGGACATGTGTAATCCCAGCCACACATAACTTTTTTTTATTGACTCATATCTAAAAATACATTCAGAAGTTTCCTTTTTATTATCAATAATGATTTAATAATGATTTTTCAGGTGCTGCAACCCAGAAGACTGATCTCACCAAGGTGTTAAGCTCAAAACGCCTTATCAGCAATAAAGTTCTCTTGTATCTGATGACTTCATCTGAGTAAATCTGGTTTGTAGCACCTAAAAGAAGGATTATTTCTATCAAATTGTTATTAATAATTGGTTCCCACATGTCTGTGATAAGCATGTTTACTATACCTTCAAGGATGAGGAATATACCACCTGCTACCCTGCAATCTGCATTTTGGATAACGCACCCTTGTGATCTCTTTTTAATTTTCACTATTAGATACTGTCACGTTGGGCTAGGAATAATGCAGCCCTGAGCTCACCCAGAACCCCTTTCCTTCCTACTTGCATAAACGCTCTAGACAGCGGATCCACAACTAGGCACCAGTTTCTCCACTGGACTCCACTTGAAGTCAAAACAATAAACAGTGCAGAGGTCAGGGAACAGTTCGCGACACCATGGGTTAAACCAAAGGACAAACCCGGGAGCATAAAACAAAGCAGAGTCAAACAGGCCAGAGTCAAAACCAAAAAGATATGCAGTACCAAAGCATTAAGCGAAAGGGTAGTCAAAGGTCAAGAAAACCAGAGATCAGGATAATAAATGCAGGTACGGAACTAGTGCTAAGAGAAATATCTATGTCACAGGGAACATTCAGAGAACAACTGAAGGTATTTATAGCCCAGCTCACTAATGTGTGTATGTCAAGGCAGTATTCCATCAGCTATTAGCCCATGCCTTCTGATTGGGCCGGGCGTCATCATGGCAGTGAGTGATGCAGCAGCTCAAGACAGGAGGGATTGGAACTACAAACAGAGCCACAGACATAAACGCCCATTACAGGAACTTTCTCTTTTACTGAAGAGTAAAGAATACAATATATTTAATTTGTATTTAAATAGGTTATCCAGAATTGAAAACATATTCCCTTCCCACAGAATCAGGGAAAAATGTATAATCACAGGAGGTCCATCCACCTGGACCTTCCCTTCCCCCACAATCTCCATAACGGGCCCAACTTTTCTCGCTAACTCCGGCCCCTCGTCTTCCAAGAAATACTAGTCTCGGAAGTGATGGGCTGTTCAGTCAATCACCAGATGCATAATGCATCTCGGAAGGTGGTGGTCGGAGTGCATGGCTGGAAAGGTTGAGCTCCATTATGGAGATTGTGGGGGGTCTCATTGGTCGGACCTTTTGTGATCATACATTAATCCCCTATCCTGTGGATAGGGGAAACATTTTTTAAAGCTGGATAACCCCTTTAACAGATCTTTATAACTCCTAATTTATATAGAACACGTCACCCAGAAATTATAATAGACCCTATTGTGTCCCACTTTACCTCCCTCCAAATTTACTTAAATGTGTGCTGTCTTTAACCCCTTAAGGACCGGAGGTTTTTCCGTTTTTGCATTTTCGTTTTTTGCTCCTTGCCTTTAAAAAATCATAACTCTTTCAAATTTACACCTAAAAATCCATATGATGGCTTATTTTTTGCGACACCAATTCTACTTTGTAATGACGTCAGTCATTTTGCCCAAAAATCTATGGTGAAGCGGGAAAAAAAATCATTGTGCGACAAAATTGAAAAAAAAAACGCTGTTTTGTAACTTTTGGGGGCTTCCGTTTCTACGTAGTACATTTTTCGGTAAAAATGACACCTGATATGTATTCTGTAGGTCCATACGATTAAAATGATACCCTACTTATATAGGTTTGATTTTGTCGGACTTCTGGAAAAAATCACAACTACATGCAGGAAAATTAATACGTTTAAAATTGTCATCTTCTGACCCCTATAACTTTTTTATTTTTCCGTGTATGGGGCGGTATGAGGGCTCATTTTTTGCGCCGTAATCTGAAGTTTTTAACGGTACCATTTTTGCATTGATAGAACTTATTGATCACTTTTTATTCATTTTTAAATGATATAAAAAGTGACCAAAAATGCACTATTTTGGACTTTGGAATTTTTTTGCGCGCACGCCATTGACCGAGCGGTTTAATTAATGATATATTTTTATAATTCGGACATTTCTGCACGCGCTGATACCACATATGTTTATTTTTATTTTTATTTACACTGTGTTTTTTTTTTTATTGGAAAAGGGGGGTGATTCAAACTTTTAATAGGGGAGGAGTTAAATGACCTTTATTCACTTTTTTTTTCCACTTTTTTTTGCAGTGTTATAGGTCCCATAGGGACCTATAACACTGCACACACTGATCTTCTATGTTGATCACTGGTTTCTCATAAGAAACCAGTGATCAACGATTCTGCCGGATGACTGCTCATGCCTGGATCTCAGGCACTGAGCAGTCATTCGGCGATCGGACAGCGATGAGGCAGGAAGGGGCCCTCCCGCTGTCCTGTCAGCTGTTCGGGATGCCGCAATTAGCCGCGGCTATCCCGAACAGCCCGACTGAGCTAGCCGGGAACTTTCACTTTCACTTTTAGCCGCGCGGCTCAGCTTTGAGCGCGCGGCTAAAGGGTTAATAGCGCACGGCGCCGCGATCGGCGCTGCGCGCTATTAGAGGCGGGTCCCGGCTTCACTATGACGCCGGGCCCGCCATGATATGACGCGGGGTTACTGTGTAACCCCGCGTTATATCAGAAGAGCAGGACCAAGGACGTACCGGTACGTCCTTGGTCCTTAAGGGGTTAAAAAAAAATATATATATATCTTTTTAGATGTCTCAAAAACAAAAATTGTGATTGGTCGAGGTCTTAGTGTTTAGACCCTGATAGTTCAGGACTTCGAGTCAAGAGAAATGTGCACTTGGCACGTACTCCCTCGCATTTGGGTCATATGACCAAGATGGCTGCTTTAAGGGGGACTCCGCCCCTAGACATGTTAGGGGGACCAGGGCCCTAGACATGTCCAGTAGAGATGAGCGAACTTACAGTAAATTCGATTTGTCCCGAACTTCTCGGCTCGGCAGTTGATGACTTTTCCTGTGTAAATTAGTTCAGCCTTCAGGTGCTCCCGTGTGCTGGAAAAGCTGGATACAGTCCTTTCCTAGGACTGTATCCACCTTTTCCAGCCCACCGGAGCACCGGAAAGCTGAACTAATTTATGCAGGAAAAGTCAGCAACCGCCGAGCCGAGAAGTTCGTGACGAATCAAATTTACTGTAAGTTCGCTCATCTCTAATGTCTAGCCACCGATTTCCGGCCCGGTACTGCAGCGTTCAACCGTCACGTCCCCTCCCATAGACATGAATAGAGGGGGTGTGGTGTGACGTCATGAACACGAAACAGGCTTCCGTGTTTATGAACGCCGCAGAGCCGGCCCGGAGATTGCATAGGGTCCCAGCAGCCGGACCCCCACGTGATCAGATATGTCATCCCCTATCCTTTAGATAGGGGATAACATGTCTAGGGGCAGAGTACCCCTTTAATACAAGTGTATGAGGCCATCTCCATCACATAGACACATAGTTATATGTAGGGGTCTGAACCCCTGGACCCCGAACAATCAAACAATCAAAAATTTTGAATTTTCATAAAGATTTTTTAAAAAAATCAATTGATAAGGTGTCATCAGAAGAATTTATATTACTTGGAATACATTTAAATTCAAAATGCATGAAACAAATATTTGTTAAAGTTACTTAATTTACCTGATGGAATGTACCACTAAAAGAACAGGTGTGAAAGTGATTGACTTACTGTACAATTACTACTGAGTGACACACTGGATAATTTGGAATCAAAAAATAATTTTAAGAATTACCGTATTTTTCGCTGTATAAGATGCACTTTTTGTTCCCCAAAACTGGGGGGGGGGGGGGGAGTTTGTGCGTATTATACAGCAAATACCACGGCGGTCCCTGCGGCCATCAACGGCCTGGACCCGCGGCTAATACAGGACATCACCTATCGCGGTGATGCCCTGTATTAACCCTTCAGACGCGGCGATCAAAGCTGGCGGCAACTCTGAAGCGAAAGTGACACTAACCCAGCTGCTCAGTCGGGCTGTTCGGGACCGCCGCGGTGAAATCGCGGCGTCCCGAACAGCTTACAGGACATCGGGAGGGACCCTACCTGCCTCCTCGGTGTCTGCTCCGTGCCGGGATCCCCTGCATGGCCGGCGCTCTCCTTCGACGTCATCACGTCGTCGCGCGCGCCTTCCCGTCATCCAATAGGAGTGGCATACGTAGCGACGTGATGGCGGCAACGGAGAGCGAGGATACCGGGCAGCAGAGATGTTCCGGAGCGACGGAGACACGGCGACAGCGATGGAGGGTGACATCCAGGGTAGCGGTGACGAGCGGTGACGGGTCCGGAGCGGCGGGGACACGTGAGTACTACCTCCAATACCAGTGGTGTTCAACCTGCGGACCTCCAGATGTTGCAAAACTACAACTCCCAGCATGCCCGGACAGCCAACGGCTGTCCGGGCATGCTGGGAGTTGTAGTTTTGCAACATCTGGAGGTCCGCAGGTTGAAGATCACTGTCCTATACTTTACATTGTATTTGGTGCAGAATCTTTTTTTTCTAGATTTTCACCCTTTAAAATTGGGTGCGTCTTATGTGCCAGAGCGTCTTATATGGCGAAAAATACGGTATATTTTTATAATTTTTTTTTCTTTAAGTGAAATCAATCTGATAAGTAACTTTTAATAAGTTGACTTCCTCTAACTCAATTTAAAATTCCAATTCCAGATTGAGCCCAGATTTTAGCACTGGACGCTATAGATTGAGCTGAGACTTTGTGCTTTTAGTGACAGGTTAGTGATTAATTTCGAGGACTTTGGCTCGGGATACTCCAGTTAATTTCCAAGTACTCAATCTGCAGTAGCAATGTCATCTGTCTCCGGCTCCGTCTATAATTACTTTCTAGCGCTGACATATTATTGTTATCAGAGCGCCCATTGAATGGTTGATTGATGTTAATACAACACAAAGGCAGAGAATGGTTGGGTATAGAGTATAAGTATCCCGGGGGGGGGCAATTAGATAAACTGGATATCTGAGCAGGGATTGGATCACTTAGATTGGCGGTCAGATGTTGCAAAACTTCAACTCCCAGCATGCCCGGACCGCTGAGCACCTAAGCAGGAGGCATCAAAAGGGCAGGGGCTCAAGCCCCCTTTCTAGTCTGTGTGTGCGAGTAAGGGTGCGTTCACACCACGTTTTGTACATACGGGTGCCGGATCCGGCGCGTGGGAGGGGCAAACCGGGCACTTCCGTACCTTGGCCGGATCAGCCCGTGACTCCATTTACTTTAATGATCCGACCAGAGTCAAACGGTGACTCCGGTCGGCTCAGTTTTGACCCGTATGCGGTTTTGGACCGGACTTAAAACCGTAGTATACTACGGTTTTAGGTCCGGTCAGAAAACTGCATACAGGTCAAAACTGAGCCGACCGGAGTCAGCGTTTGACTCCGGTCGGATCATTAAAGTAAATGGAGTCACGGGCTGATCCGGCCGGGGTACGGGAGCGCCCAGTTTGCCCCTCCACATGCCAAATTCGGCACCCGTATGTACAAAACAGGGTGTGATTGCACCATTAGGGTGCATTCACACTGAGGAATAGGAGAGGAATCCACGCATAAAAATTCTGCCGCAAAATTTATGTTTTTTTCTAGCGAAATTTGCGCTAATTTTGCATAAAAATTTTGTGGAATTAACACAGAATTTTGCACAGATATAGAGGAAACAGTTTTTTTTTTTTTTTGCTGGACAACAACCACCAATTGGAATTTCCCTTTATATTTATTTATTTTTTGTACGGAATTTCCGCGGAAATTTCAAGCGGAAACATTTCTACCATTGACTTCAATGGATTTCTGCTCGCGTATTCCGCAAGAAGAATGAACATATTCTGTCTTCTAGCGGAACAGAATTCCACAGCGGAATTCCATGAGCGGAATTTACGTAGTATGAACAGTGCAGAGCAATATACAGTGAAGTCAATGGCAAAGCAGATGTTAACCCCTTAAGGACCAAGGGCGTACAAGTACGCCTTTGCTCCCTGGTACTTAAGGACCAAGGGCGTACCTGTACGCCCGTGGGAATTTCGGTCCCCGCCGCGCATCGGGCGGGGACCGGACCGGGTTGACTGCTGATATCTATCAGCAGGCACCCCGCGCAAATGCCCCGGGGGGGGTCATCAGACCCCCCCATGTCGGCGATCGGCGCAAATCGCAAGTGAATTCACACTTGCGATTTGCGCAATTCCGGGTCATTACGGGTCTATGGTGACCCGGAATATAAGGGGGATCGCGGGTGTCTAAGACATCCACAATCCCCCTGAAGAGATAGGAGTGAGGTGGCTGGAGTGCCACCCCTCCTATCCCTGCTATTGCTGGTCTAGACGCGACCACCAATAGCAGATCGGGGGCGGGGGGTTAACTTTAGTTTTCCCCGTTCTGCCCACCCACAATAGGCGGGGCAGAACAGGGAAACGACAGAGGACCGGCGCCGGAGTCCACTTACCGATCTGCGGAGGCTGCAGGCGACGATCGGCGTCGGAGATCGGCGGGCGGCGATGTCGTGCAGCAAGCTCCCTGGATCCGACAGAAGCCGGTAAGTTGCCTAGCAACATCTGGAGGGCTGCAGTCCGAGTCCACTATATAGTGGTCTCTATACTGTAGCACTCCAGATGTTGCAAAACTACAACTCCCAGCATGCCCACACAACTGTTTGCTGTCTGGGCATGCTGAGATTTGTAGTTTTGCAGCATCTGGAGGGCCACAGTTTGCAGTGGTCTCTATACTGTAGCTCTCCAGATGTTGCAAAACTGCAAATCCCAGCATGCTGGGAGTTGTAGTTGCAATCCCTCCAGCTGTTGCATAACTACATCTCCCAGCATGCCCTTCGGTGATCAGTACATGCTGGGAGTTGTAGTTTTGCAACAGCTGGAGGCACACTGGTTGGAAAATATTGAGTTAGAAAACAGAACCTAACTGAAGGTTTTCAAACCAGTATGCCTCCAGCTGTTGCAAAAGTACAACTCCCAGCATGCACGGTCTGTCAGTACATGCTGGGAGTTGTAGTTTTGAAACAGGGTACATTCACACGGGAAGGTTTACAGTAAGTTTTCTGCTTCAAGTATGACCTGTGGCAAATTTTTCGCCGCAGCGCAAACTCCTAGCAGGGAACTCACTGTAAACCTCCACCAGTGTGAATGTACCCTAAAAACACTACACTACACTAACACATAATAAAGGGTAAAACACTACATATACACCCCCTTACACTGCCCCCCCCCCCAATAAAAATGTAAAACTTATTTTACAGCAGTGTTTCCAAAACGGAGCCTTCAGCTGTTTCAAAACAACAACTCCCAGCATTTCTGGACAGCCACTGACTGTCCAGGCATGCTGGGAGGTTAGCAACAGCTGGAGGCACCCTGTTTGGGAATCACTGGCGTAGAATACCCCTATGTCCACCCCTATGCTATCCCTAATTTAGTCCTCAAATGCGCATGGTGCTCTCTCACTTCAGAGCCCTGTCGTATTTCAAGGAAACAGTTTAGGGCCACATATGGGGTATCGCCGTACTCAGGAGAAATTACACTACAAATTTTGAGGGGCAATTTTCTCCTTTTACCCCTTATGAAAAGGAAAAGTTGGAGTCTACACCAGCCTGTTAGTGTAAAAAAAAAATGTTTTTTACACTAACATGCTGGTGTTGCCCTTTACTTTTTATTTTTACAAGAGGTAAAAGGAAAAAAAGCCCCCCAAAATTTGTAACGCATTTTCTCCTGAGTACAGAAATACCCCATATGTGGGTGTAAAATGCTCTGCAGACGCACAGCAAGGCTCAGGAGTGAGAGCGCACTATGTACATTTTAAGCCTAAATTGGTGATTTGCACAGGGGTGGATGATTTTACAGCGGTTCTGACATAAACCCAAAAAAATAAATACCAACATGTGAACCCATTTTGGAAACTACACCCCTCATGGAATGTAAAAAGGGGTATAGTGAGCATTAACACCCCACAGGTGTTTGACAAATTTTTGTTAAATTTGGATGGGAAAATGAAAAAAAAAATTTTTTTTTCACAAAAATGCTGGTGTTACCCTAAATGTGGATGTAAAGTGCTCGGCAGGCGAACTACAATGCTCAGAACAGAAGGAGCGCCATTGGGATTTTGAAGAGAAAATGTGTCCGGAATTGAAGGCCACGTGTGTTTCCAAAGCCCACATAGTGCCAGAACAATGGACCCCCCAACATGTGACCCCATTTTGGAAACTACACCCCTCAGGTAATGTAATAGGGGGTACAGTGAGCATTTACGCCCCACAGGTGTCTGACAGACTTTTGGAACAGTGGTCCGTGAAAATGAAAAATTAAATTTTTCATTTGCTCAGCCCACTCTTCCAAAGATCTGCCAAATGCCAGTGGGGTGTAAATACTCACTGCACCCCTTATTAAATTCTGTGAGGGGTGTAGTTTCCAAAATGGGGTCACATGTGGGGGGGTCCACTGTTCTGGCACCACGGGGGGCTTTGAAAACGCACATGGCCCCTGACTACCATTCCAAACAAATTCACTCTTCAAAAGCTCAATGGCGCTCCTCCTCTTCTGAGCATTGTAGTTCGACCGCAGGGCACTTGATGTCCACACATGGGGTATTTCCATACTCAGAAGAAATGGGGTTACAAATTTTGGGTGGTATTTTCTGCTATTAACCCTTGCAAAAATGTGAAATTTGGGGGGAAACACACATTTTAGTGAAAAAAAGTTATTTTCTTTTTTTTACATATGCAAAAGTTGTGAAACCCCTGTGGGGTATTAAGGCTCACTTTATTCCTTGTTACGTTCCTCAAGGGTTCTAGTTTCCAAAATGGTATGCCACGTGTTTTTTTTTTGCTGTTCTGGCACCATAGGGGCTTCCTGAATGCGAAATGCCCCCCGACCATAATGTGCTCTCAAAAAGCCAAATATGACTCCTTCTCTTCTCAGCATTGTAGTTCGCCCGTAGCGCACTTCAGGTCAACTTATGGGGTACCTCCATACTCAGAAGAGATGGGGTTACAAATTTTGGGGGGTATTTTCTGCTATTAACCCTTGCAAAAATTTGAAATTTGGGGGGAAACACACATTTTAGTGAAAAAATATATATATTTTTTTACATATGCAAAAGTCGTGTAACACCTGTGGGGTATTAAGGCTCACTTAATTCCTTGTTACGTTCCTCAAGGGGTCTAGTTTCCAAAATGGTATGCCATGTGTTTTTTTTTTTGCTGTTCTGGCACCATAGGGGCTTCCTAAATGCAACATGCCCTCCAAAAACCATTTCAGAAAAACGTACTCTCCAAAATCCCCTTGTCGCTCCTTCGCTCTACTGCGCCCGCAGAACACTTTACATAGACATATGAGGTATGTGCTTACTCGAGAGAAATTGGGCTACAAATACAAGTATATTTTTTTTCCTTTTACCCCTTGTAAAAATTCTAAAATTGGGTCTACAAGAACATGCAAGTGTAAAAAATGAAGATTGTGAATTTTCTCCTTCACTTTGCTGCTATTCCTGTGAAACACCTAAAGGGTTAAAACGCTGACTGAATGTCATTTTGAATACTTTGGGGGGTGCAGTTTTTATAATGGGGTCTTTTATGGGGTATTTCTAATATGAAGACCCTACAAATCCACTTCAAACCTGAACTGGTCCCTGAAAAATAGTGAGTTTGAAAATTTTGTGGAAAATTGGAAAATTGCTGCTGAACTTTGAAGCCCTCTGGTGTCTTCCAAAAGTAAAAACGTGTCAATTTTATGATGCAAACATAAAGTAGACATATTGTATATGTGAATAAAAAAATTTCTTTGGAATATCCATTTTCCTTACAAGCAGAGAGCTTCAAAGTTGGAAAAATTCTAAATTTTCAAATTTTCATCAAATTTTGGGATTTTTCACCAAGAAATAATGCAAGTTACCAAAACATTTTCCACCATGTTAAAGTAGAATATGTCACGAAAAAAAAAACTCGGAATCAGAATGATAACTAAAAGCATTCCAGAGTTATTAAAGTTTAAAGTGACAGTGGTCAGATGTGCAAAAAACGCTCTGGTCCTAAGGTGTAAAATGGCTGGGTCTGGGTTAAAGGGGTTAAGTCTGTTTAACTTTCTGGAGCCAGTTGATATATAAAAAAAAGTTTTTTCCTGGAATACCCCTTTAATTAGTCCTATGTGGAGAATTCAAGAGGAATTACTCGAGTAAATTCCTCTTGAATTACTCAGTGTGAACGCGCCCTAGCAGATCAAACCAGGAAGCACAGTAATGATCTGATATAAATCAGTGGTCTCAAACTGTGGCCCTCCAGATGTTGCAAAACTTCAACTCCCAGCATGCTGGGCACCTAAGCAGGAGGAATCAAAAGGGCAGGGGCTCAAGCCCCTTTTCTAGTTTGGGAGTGCACGTCCTTGCTAGGAATTGTAGTTCTGATGCGTTCACACTGAGGAATAGGAGAGGAATCCTCGCGTAAAAATTCTGCCACTGAATTTCAGTTTTTTTCGAGCGAAATTTGCGCGGAATTAACATGGAATTCTGTGCAGATTTTCTGTGCAAAATATAGGAGGAATCTTTTTATTTATTATTTTTTTTGCTGGACTATAACCACCAATTGGAATTTCCCTTTTTATTTATTTTTTATTTTTTGTGCAGCATTTCCTCGCAAATTTTGCACGAATTCCAGGCAGAAACTATTTCAAGCGGAAACATTTCTACCATTGACTTCAATGGACTTCTGCTCGCGTATTCCGCAAGAAGAATGAACATGTTCTGCCTTCTAGCGGAACGAAATTCCGCGTCGGAATTCCGTGAGCGGAATTTACGCAGTGTGAACAGTGCAGAGCAAAATACAGTGAAGTCAATGGCAAAACAGAGGTTAATTATTTCTAAGCGGAGAATTCAAGAGGAATTACTCGAGTAAATTCCTCTTGAATTACTCAGTGTGAACGCGTCCTAGCAGATCAAACCAGGAAGCACAGTAATGATCTGACAGAAATCAGTGGTCTCAAACTGTGGCCCTCCAGATGTTGCAAAACTTCAACTCCCAGCATGCCCGGACAGCCGTTGGCTGTCCGGGCATGCTGAGAGTTGAAGTTTTGCAACATCTGGAGGGCCACAGTTTGAGACCACTGAGTTAGAGATATTGCAGATAAAGACACAATAGGCACCTATGCAGGAAATAGTCCATATAATTACGTGTGGACGGATCAGTAATGGACACTGCTGCCTTAGAGGTGTACGCCGACGTCAGGTAACCGAAATTAAAAAAAGGCGCGGAACTCTCTGCCCCAGTTCTGAAACCACCAAAAACCTATTTGTGTTGACTGCCTGTGAGTCTCTTCTTTTTTTATTTTATTTTTTATTTTATTTTTTCCAGAATAAACATTTTTATTATTTTTCACATGAACAAAATAAACATACAAAACACCCCACAAAGGCATGATAAGGGAAAGCCAAATACAGAGCATGTCAAGCATTCAAATTCCTCCGATACTTGCAGTTCGAAACAGACATGAAATACTTAGGGACAGAGGCTTTTCTCAGAATTTGGAGAAAAACTAACCTAACCTATATAAAGAAAAAAAATGTGAGTCTCTTCTTAGAGAGGGGTACTCCTCTGGGGAAAAAAAAAAAAAAATATATATATATATATATATATATATATATATATATATATATATATATTATATATAATATATATATATATATATATATATATATATAAAAAAATATATATATATATATATATCTATATATATATATATAGATAGATATATATATAGATATATATATATATCTATATATATATATATATATATATATATATATATATATATATATATATATATATAAAATCAACTGGTACCAGAAAATTTAACAGATTTGTAAATTACTTCTGTTTAAAAATCTTAATCCTTCCAGTACTTACGGTATCAGTTGTTATACAGGAAGTTCTTTCATTTTTTAAATTTCTTTTCTTTCTGACCACAGTGCTCTCTGCTGACACTTCTGTCCACGTCAGGAACTGTCCAGAGCAGGAGAAAATCCCTATAGCAAACCTCTCCTACTCTGGACAGTTCCTGACATGGAAAGCGGTGTCAGCAGAGAGCACTGTGGTCAGACAGAAAGGAAATTCAAAAAGGAAAGAACTTCCTGTGGAGCATACAGCAGGCGATAAGTACTGGAAGGATTACGATTTTTAAATAGAAGTCATTTACAAATCTAGAAAAAAAAGTGCAGAAGCCAGCGTTATGATAAACTTCACCTTTTATTGCATTCCAAGTAAAAAATTTGACATGGACAGCTCAAATCACAAACGATAAAACCTCCTGGATAAGCAACATGACGCGTTTCAAGTCATGTGACCCTTAATCAGATGCACGATTTACATAATTTACAAATCTGTTTAACTTTCTGGCACCAGTGGATTAAAAACAAAATGTTTTCCAGTGGAGTACCCCTTTAAGTCAGATCATTACTCTGCTTACTGGTTGATCTGTTGCTCAGAACTACAATTCCTAGCAGGGACATGCACACATAGACTAGAAAAGGGGCTTGAGCCCATGCCCTTTTGATGCCTCCTGCTTAGGTGCCCATCTTTTTTTCTGGACAGCGCTGCTGCTGATATCAGTAATATCAAGGTAAATAAATGGCCCAATTTTTCAGTTGGGCCCCTACCCCCCAATATGACTGTGCATATACCTGATTACTAGAATGCATCTGCCTCTATCCTGCCTTCTTTCCATCCACAGCACTTCTGCCAGTTCCCTGCCCAGAGGTGCTGCAGAACATTGCTCTGCACAGCAAACTCTCTCACCACACAGCAAGTGTGCAAAAGCTGCTGCATTCATTTTCTGTGTGCTCCTCTGTCTGTGGCAGTAATCAGTACAGGACAGCACGCTGTAACCACATTTCATTCTTAACTAAAAATCCTTTAAGAAAAAAAGTTTAAAAAAAATAAATAATAATAATAATATATATATATATGTATATGACTAAGGCCCACTTACAGGGCCTAAACACGTCACCCTTGTCCATGTCTACCATGTACCTGTTTTGATTCTGCAATAAAGCATTTTGTTCCTGGCCCACCTGCGCTGGACCACCTCTTCTTGTCTATACTATGCATATATATATATATATATATATGTGTGTGTGTGTGTGAAAGGGAGATAGTGACGTAGGCTGTAGGGGGTGATCAGAGGTGGTGACATCACTCAGGGGTGGGACTTGAGCTCCAAGACAAGATCCAGCCATGCATTCTGAGATAATAGAAGATTACGAGTCATCTTGGGAGACAGGGAGGAAACGGGGAGCTGAAGAGACAACATCACACTGACGATAAAAGGACTACACAATTTCCTCTTTGGAGGGAGGGAGGAGTCGGCAGCTGCTGAGACAACACCACACTGACAAAGGGAGAACTACATGACTTCCTCTCAGAAGAAAAAGAGGATCCGGGAGCTGCTGAGAAAACACTACACTGACAATCAGAGGACTACACAACTTCCTGTCAAGAGAAAGGGAAGAGCCAGAAAAGCTGAGACAGCACTACACTGAAAATGAGAGAACTACACGACTTCCTCTCAGGAGAGAGGGAGGAGACGGGAGCTACTGAGACAACACCACACTAGCAATGAGGGGATTTCACAACTTTCTGTCAGGGGAGAGGGAGGAGTCAGGGAGATGGAGACAACACCACGCTGGGTATGAAAGAGCTACACAACTTCCTGTCAAGAGAGAATCACTTGAAAACATGCTGAAGCCAGTACAATTTGTGTTAGCCCTATATTATAAGGATATATATCTTGGGGTGATCATTTTAGTTCAAAAATAATATTTTGATACTGGAATATCCCTTTAAAGACTCCCACACTTCTGTATTTTTGCTGATGTAATGAAGTTTAATGTAACAAAGATAAATGACCATCTGAGCCTACGGTTTAGTATACATTGCTTTCCCTGATATTGATGCTTCTTACTCTACTTTTCTTTGTAAAGTTCTTCCAGATCTTTACCCAAGACCCAATTACGGCTAATACTTCCCTCTGGTATGTGGAGCACACCTTCTTATATAAGCGTCTATATATCGACATTACTGCTAATACTGGGACGTAACACAATGTAGGTTATACAGAGACTGCAGCCTATCAGTTCATTAGAAGAAAATTCAAGACAATGGCCCCAGATTTATCAAAGAATGTCTACGGCAGAGCTATTTTCCCATTTTATTTGGGCGGTGGGTTTGACTAGCGTGCATCTTATTTATCAAGAAGGTGCAGCAGGATGATGACTTTTGCGCAGTTCTGCTGTGGTGGGAAAAGCTCTACCGCATACACTTTTTCTAGACACTTGTGAGGGAGGGAAGTAGACACTTTCCCGGGTCCTGAATTTGGAAGGTTAGGTGTTTTTACTTAATTTCAAAGAGCTGCCGGGACATTTTTACTTGTATTTTAGACGCTACTGTGGTGTCCCGGTACTGGACATGGTCCTGTACCTTGTGTCGTAAGTCCCCATAGTCAGAGTTCCTCCGTATTGTTAGGATTCTCTTAGTGGAATAACCCTTAGTCACCTCATCAAAATTTAATTTATTGTATATATTTAGAATATTTTATAATATAACGGTTACTTACAAGACCTTAGGTCATGTGATCTATAGTAAATGTGTTATGCTAAAGTTAAGGACCTTTCAGGTCATGTGATTTAGTCATTACACAAACAGAAAGAGAGATACGCAATATAATGCACACCCACAATAACTGTAATCCAAAAAGTATATCTTTATTACATATAAATAGTACAAATCGCAGACAATACAGTTAAAACCAATTAAAAAGGCCCAATTGGCCACTGCACAAACGAGGGGGGAAACCCCCTACCAAAAGGAAGGGGAGAAACCCCACCCAGGGCACCTGCCTCCACAAATACTCAGGTTATCAACCTGTCATACAACAAGAATATTAAATCAATACAGTCCTGTCCCCACAACACCAATAGTATGTATACAACCTGAATATCCTCAGTATAAAGCACAGGGGACTGGTAGTAGAGGACAATAGATGGAGGAGTATATGGCAGGTGCCCCCCTAAAGACCCCACGCGTTCCGTTGCCCGTCGGCAACTTCCTGAGGAATATATGTATTGTATACATACTATTGGTGTTGTGGGGACAGGACTGTATTGATTTAATATTCTTGTTGTATGACAGGTTGATAACCTGAGTATTTGTGGAGGCAGGTGCCCTGGGTGGGGTTTCTCCCCTTCCTTTTGGTAGGGGTTTCCCCCCCCCCTCGTTTGTGCAGTGGCCAATTGGGCCTTTTTAATTGGTTTTAACTGTATTGTCTGCAATTTGTACTATTTATATGTAATAAAGATATACTTTTTGGTGTTCTTTGGTACGCTTAATAGCACCCCTTTGTGTATGATGCTGAGCCCGCCTGCTTTCTATATACAATGTGATTTAGTCATGTGATGTACCACAATCCTTTGTGATAGGACTGACAGGTTTGGGGGAACAATAAGCTTTGAGCCTGCCCCTTCAGATAGATGTCACGATGCCGGCTGGCAGGTAGTGGATCCTCTGTGCCAGAGAGGGATTGGCGTGGACCGTGCTAGTGGATCGGTTCTAAGTCACTACTGGTTTTCACCAGAGCCCGCCGCAAAGCGGGATGGTCTTGCTGCGGCGGTAGTGACCAGGTCGTATCCACTAGCAATGGCTCAACCTCTCTGACTGCTGAAGATAGGCGCGGTACAAGGGAGTAGACAGAAGCAAGGTCGGACGTAGCAGAAGGTCGGGGCAGGCAGCAAGGATCGTAGTCAGGGGCAACGGCAGGAGGTCTGGAACACAGGCTAGGAACACACAAGGAAACGCTTTCACTGGCACGATGGCAACAAGATCCGGCGAGGGAGTGCAGGGGAAGTGAGGTATACATAGGGAGTGCACAGGTGAAGATACTGATTGGAACCACTGCGCCAATCAGCGGCGCAGTGGCCCTTTAAATCGCAAAGACCCGGCGCGCGCGCCCTAGGGAGCGGGGCCGCGCGCGCCGGGACAGGACCGACGGAGAGCGAGTCAGGTACGGGAGCCGGGGTGCGCATCGCGAGCGGGCGCCACCCGCATCGCGAATCGCATCCCGGCTGGAGGCGGTATCGCAGCGCACCGGGTCAGTGGATCTGACCGGAGCGCTGCAGTGAGGAGAGTGTAGCGAGCGCTCCGGGGAGGAGCGGGGACCCGGAGCGCTCGGCGTAACAATATAAGGGCGCTGTGTCCAATCATCGCTCTCTTTCCCCCCTCGATATGACAGAGAGCGAAGCTCTGTGCAAACCTACAAGACTAATTAGGCCTGAAAACACCTACAAGACTAATTTCGTGCTGAAAACACCCCCCTCGGCTTATACTCGAGTGAACTCTCCACCCGCAGTGGTCTTCAACCTGCGGACCTCCGGAGGTTTCAAAATTACAACTCCCAGCAAGCCCGGACAGCCGATGGCTGCCCGGGCTTGCTGGGAGTTGTAGTTTTGAAACCTCTGGAGGTCCGCAGGTTGAAGACCACTGCGGGTGGAGAGTTCACTCGAGTATAAGCCGAGGGGGGTGTTTTCAGCACGAAAAATCGTGCTGAAAAACTCGGCTTATACTCGAGTATATACGGTATATCAAAAGATGCATAAAAGTCGCTAAACATGCTGCGTGCGCCAAAATATAGACATAAAAATGCTCTAAAAGCAATGATAAATCTCACCCATTATCTTTAGTGGTTAAGAAGATGTACACTTTAGGTCAGTGTTTCCCAACCAGGGTGCCTCCAGCTGTTGCCAAAGGCTGTCCGGGCATGCTGAGAGTTGTAGTTTTGCAACAGCTGGAGGCACCCTGGTTGGGAAACACTGCTTTAGGTAATAGTCCAGATCATTCTTTCACAGAGTATATAGTTGTAATGTATCACAGATTCATAGACTTAATTTATAAAATATAACTTTTATTCGCAGTAAACAAATAAAAGTTATATTTTATAAATTAAAGGGGTACTCCGGCGCTTAGACATCTTATCCCCTATCCAAAGGATAAGGGATAAGATGCCTGATCACGGGGGTCCCGCCGCTGGGGACCCCTGTGATCTTGCACGTCGCACCCCGTTGGAATAAGTCCCCGGCGCGTGTTCGCTCCAGGTCTGATTACTGTCGATCACGGGGGCGGAGCATTGTGACATCACAGCTCCGCCCCCGTGTGATGCCATGCTCCGCCCCCTCAATGCAAGCCTATGGGAGGGGTGTGGCAGCTCCCATAGGCTTGCATTGAGGGGGCGGAGCGTGACATCACATGGGGGCGGAGCCGTGACATCACAATGCTTCGCCCCCGTGATCGACAGTTATCAGACCTGGAGTGAACACACTTCGGGGACTGATTCTGACAGGGTGCTGCGTGCAAGATCACAGGGGTCCCCAGCGGCGTGACCCCCGTGATCAGGCATCTTATCCCTTATCCTTTGGATAGGGGATAAGATGTCTAAGTGCCGGAGTACCCCTTTAAGGGGTTAAACCGTATACAGTTTTTTTTTAGCATGGGAGTCAATGGGAAGCGTACAGAACTGAATGTGCGCATGGTTCCATCCGGTTTTCACCATACGGTTTTTGACTTTGCCAGTTTTTTTTTTCTTGGAATTTCAATCAAACAAGTGAAACTTTATTCATAATGGAGTGAAAAGTAAAAAACGTATACGTTTTTTTCTTAAAATACGGATGCAACCGGACGTCATTTTTCAAACCGTATACAGATAAAAATTTGTACACATGTTTTGATACAGTTTAGTCCGGTTTTGAGGAATCCGTTTTTTTTTTTTTAAATCAAAAACCTGATACGTTTACTGTATTCCAAAAAAAGTGGTGTGAACCCGGCCTAACAAGTCTTCTTTATTTTGGCCATTCGGTTCTCATTCCGTCCATTTCTCATTGATAACCATGAGGACTTTGAAGTGCAGATTTTTTGCTATGAATTATTCATTTTTTTTGTGTACTCCACTGGGAAGTCATATATATATATATATATATATATATATATATATATATATATATATATATATATATATATATACAGTGGTCCCTCAACATACGATGGTAATCCGTTCCAATTGAACCATCGTTTGTTGAAACCATCGTATGTTGAGGGATCCGTGCAATGTAAAGTATAGGACAGTGGTCTACAACCTGCGGACCTCCAGATGTTGCAAAACTACAACACCCAGCATGCCCAGACGGGCATGCTGGGAGTTGTAGTTTTGCAACATCTGGAGGTCCGAAGGTTGAAGACCACTGGTATAGGAGGTTATACTCACGTGTCCCCGCCGCTCCGGATCGTCACCGCTCGTCACCGCTGCCCTGGATGTCGCTGTCCATCGCTGTCGCTGCGTCCCAGGGGTGTCCCCAATGCTCCGGAAAGGCCTCTGCTTCCCTGGCATCCTCGCTCTCCGTCGCCACCATCACGTCGCTACGCACGCCGCTCCTATTGGATGACGGGACGGCTTGCGCGGCGAAGTGATGACGACGATGGAGAGCGCCGACGATGCAGGGGATCCCGAAGAGGACGCGCCAGAGCCCCGAGGACAGGTAAGTGATCGTCAGCGGAGCACACGGGGCACCATAAACGGCTATCCGGTGGCAGCTGGAGCAGTCTGCGCTGCCGGATAGCCATTTATGCGATGGCCCCGACATACAACAGCATCGTATGTTGATGCTGCCATCGTAGGTCTGGTGGTCACTGTGTATATATATATATATTTTTTTTTTTTTTTTACATGCAAATTATGTTTTTCTTTTGACCATCTAAAAATGTATAAAACAACCACGTACACTGTGATCAGCATTCACACACCGTTCACGACTCTCCTTACCGTATAGGAAGCCATTGATCTCATTCGTACAGAATATTTTACTTTAAAGAGATTCCGAATTTATTCATCTTGGGGCTTTGAAGGTTTTGTTGTTTAGTTTAATTTTATCAACACTTTTGGAAATGTTTTTTTTTATTTTATTTTTTTTGCCATCCTAAAAATGTAAAGCTGCTGTCAGCACCTACAGGGGGCGCTTTCCTGCTGTTTATCTACATTGGAACTTGGCTCCTTTTTTTTTTTAGCTCCATTGAGGCAGAGCTGTGATCTGAAAAGTTGCTGAGTTGCCCATAGCAACCAATCAGATCACTACTTTCAGTTTTGAAAAGGCCTGTGAAAAATGAAAGAAGCGATTTGATTGGTTGCTATGGGCAACTCAGCAACTTTTCCTCTGAACAGGTTTTGATAAATCTCCCCCACAGTGTGTGCAGGGAGTCTGAGGTAGTCTAAGCCACGCCCCCTGTCTCATTATTGGTCCAATCAGCTGCTTTCTCTTTATATCCTGCAGCTCTGCCTTCTCTGATTGGCTGATGTGGGATAAACACAAGCCAATCGCCATCTCACTAGGAAGTGTAAGAGTCCAATCATTATATATCAATGTACAGATTATATTAGTGTAGTGTCCCAGTACCGTATCGTATACCGAACCTTGTATGGTGGTCCCCAAAGTCAGAGTTACTTCATTCTGGTAGGGTCCTCCTGGTGGGATAGCCCCTAGTCACCTCTTCCTTCCTTGGTTTTGTGATGTTTGTATGCATACTTAAAGGGGTATTCCAGGAAAAAACTTTTTTTTATATATATATATCAACTGGCTCCAGAAAGTTAAACAGATTTGTAAATTAAAGATTTTTTAATAGAAGTAATTTACAAATCTGTTTAACTTTCTGGAGCCAGTTTATATATATATATATATACATATATATATATATATATATAAGTTTTTTTTCCTAGATAACCCCTTTAATTGTATATATAGTGTTGCAGGACCTTCGGTCATGTGACTAATTTTAATTCTCTTAGGGTATGTTGAAGGACCTTCCTAGGTCACGTGTGTGGTCACATGTTTAGACCATAATTCCTTGTAAAGTGATTGACAGATGGTATGAACCAATGAGCTCAAGGCCAGTCCCTGCCCATATAAGGAGCTGCCAGCCAATCCTCGCTCTCTTGGGTTCCGGACTAGCAGAGAGGAGAGAACCGCGCAACTTTCAAAGACAAGACCAGGCCGAAGCCTGATAATACCGCAACTTACCAAACCGTGAGTTATAATACAACTCCCCGCTAAAGTCCGTATGACTGCTGGACCTAAACTCAATCCCCTAAATCCAGCGGAACAGCGCATATAAATCTCCTGAGCTTAAAACTCACAAGGTCCCAACCAACTGTCAGGATCCTCATAGTCTCTTCTTGTACAAAGACTGTTCCTGTTTAATTCTGCATAAAAGCTGCAGTAAAAGTTCCGACAGTTTTCTGAAACCTCCGGTTGTGGACATTAATTTATTATACCTCCCTATCGCTCTTGGGACGGGTGGCGATAGGACAAGTATATACAGAGGAGCCCTCACCCTGGTGTCACGACAGTTAAGGGTTAAACCAGCACCCTTTCATCACTGCACAGCTACACCCATATACCCTACACCCCCACAAGCTTACCACATAGCACATGAGAAAAATAAGAATATCAGGTAACTGCTGCACATATCATTTACTAAGGTGTGAGCTTTAGTCAGAGTGAGGTCGGGGGGATTACTTATTTTTGCATGGGACTGTATGTTGGAGGGAGTGATATATTATTACATAGGACTGTATGTTGGAGGGGGGAGATGTATTTTTACATAGGACTGTATGTTGGAGGGGGAGATGTATTTTTACATAGGACTGTATGTTGGAGAGGGAGATGTATTTTTACATAGGACTGTATGTTGGAGGGGGAGATGTACTTTTTACATAGGACTGTATGTTGGAGGGGGTGATGTATTTTTACATAGGACTGTATGTTGGAGAGGGAGATGTATTTTTACATAGGACTGTATGTTGGAGGGGGAGATGTACTTTTTACATAGGACTATATGTTGGAGGGGGAGATGTATTTTTACATAGGACTGTATGTTGAAGAGGGAGATGCATTTTTACATGGGACTGTATGTTGGAGGGAGTGATATATTATTACATAGGACTGTATGTTGGAGGGGGGAGATGTATTTTTACATAGGACTGTATGTTGGAGGGGGAGATGTATTTTTACATAGGACTGTATGTTGGAGGGGGTGATGTATTTTTACATAGGACTGTATGTTGGAGAGGGAGATGTATTTTTACATAGGACTGTATGTTGGAGGGGGAGATATATTTTTACATAGGACTGTATGTTGGAGAGGGAGATGTATTTTTACATAGGACTGTACGTTGGAGGGGGAGATGTATTTTTACATAGGACTGTATGTTGGAGGGGGTGATGTATTTTTACATAGGACTGTATGTTGGAGGGGGATATGTATCTTTACATAGGACTGTATGTTGGAGGGGGAGATGTATTTTTACATAGGACTGTATGTTGGAGGGGGTGATGTATTTTTACATAGGACTGTATATTGGAGGGGGATATGTATCTTTACATAGGACTGTATGTTGGAGGGGGAGATGTATTTTTACATAGGACTGTATGTTGGAGGGGGAGATGTACTTTTTACATAGGACTGTATGTTGGAGGGGGAGATGTACTTTTTACATAGGACTGTATGTTGGAGGGGGAGATGTACTTTTTACATAGGACTGTATGTTGGAGGGGGAGATGTATTTTTACATAGGACTGTATGTTGGAGGGGGAGATGTATTTTTACATAGGACTGTATGTTGGAGGGGGGACATGTATTTTTACATAGGACTGTATGTTGCAGGGGGGACATGTATTTTTACATAGGACTGTATGTTGCAGGGGAAGATGTATTTTTACATAGGACTGTATGTTGCAGGGGAAGATGTATTGTTACATAGGACTGTATGTTGGAGGGGGAGATGTATTGTTACATAGGACTGTATGTTGGAGGGGGAGATGTATTTTTACATAGGACTGTATGTTGGAGGGGGAGATGTATTTTTACATAGGACTGTATGTTGGAGGGGGAGATGTATTTTTACATAGGACTGTATGTTGGAGGGGGGAGATGTATTTTTACATAGGACTGTATGTTGGAGGGGGGAGATGTATTTTTACATAGGACTGTATGTTGGAGGGGCGAGATGTATTTTTACATAGGACTGTATGTTGGAGGGGGAGATGTATTTTTACATAGGACTGTATGTTGGAGGGGGAGATGTATTTTTACATAGGACTGTATGTTGGAGGGGGGAGATGTATTTTTACATAGGACTGTATGTTGGAGGGGGGAGATGTATTTTTACATAGGACTGTATGTTGGAGGGGGAGATGTATTTTTAAATAGGACTGTATGTTGGAGGGGGCTTAAGAAGGGGTGTAATCAGACCTAGCTATGGCTCTCTGGCTTTAGTAAAGGGGAGTCTGAGGGGTCAGTATAACATTGATGGCCTCTGGTTGAAGGGGTCACGGCCCTCATGTGAGCAATCCGCCTCTTTAAAGAGGCACTTCAGTAAAAGAGACACAGCTGACGCTGGGTGGTGCTGTTGCTAAGGTGACTGCAGGACGCCTAGTGGGGTTCCGTGCCTGAGCTCCTTTCTGATAAATGGGACTCGTTCACGCAACGCACTGGATGTCGTACACCTGCCTCAGTAACTGTACCGTTCAGTATAAGCTGCTGTTACGCCGAGCGCTCCGGGTCCCCGCTCCTCCCCGGAGCGCTCGCTACACTCCTCTCACTGCAGCGCTCCGGTCGGTTCCACGGACCCGGGGCGCTGCGATACCGCCTCTGGCCGGGATGCGATTCGCGATGCGGGTAGCGCCCGCTCGCGATGCGCACCCCGGCTCCCGTACCTGACTCGCTCTCCGTCAGTCCTGTCCCGGCGCGCGCGGCCCCGCTCCCTAGGGCGCGCGCGCGCCGGGTCTTTGCGATTTAAAGGGCCACTGCGCCGCTGATTGGCGCAGTGGTTCCAATTAGTGTTTACACCTGTGCACTTCCCTATATCACCTCACTTCCCCTTCACTCCCTCGCCGGATCTTGTTGCCTTAGTGCCAGTGAAAGCGTTTCCTTGTGTGTTCCTAGCCTGTGTTCCAGACCTCCTGCCGTTGCCCCTGACTACGATCCTTGCTGCCTGCCCCGACCTTCTGCTACGTCCGACCTTGCTTCTGTCTACTCCCTTGTACCGCGCCTATCTTCAGCAGCCAGAGAGGTTGAGCCGTTGCTAGGGGATACGACCTGGTCACTACCGCCGCAGCAAGACCATCCCGCTTTGCGGCGGGCTCTGGTGAAAACCAGTAGTGACTTAGAACCGATCCTCTAGCACGGTCCACGCCAATCCCTCTCTGGCACAGAGGATCCACTACCTGCCAGCCGGCATCGTGACAGTAGATCCGGCCATGGATCCCGCTGAAGTTCCTCTGCCAGTTGTCGCTGACCTCACCACGGTGGTCGCCCAGCAGTCACAACAGATAGCGCAACAAGGCCAACAGCTGTCTCAACTGACTGTTATGCTACAACAGTTTCTACCACAGCTCCAGCAATCATCTCCTCCGCCAGCTCCTGTACCTCCTCCGCAGCGAGTGGCCGCTTCTGGACTACGACTATCCTTGCCGGATAAATTTGATGGGGACTCTAAGTTTTGCCGTGGCTTCCTTTCCCAATGTTCATTACACTTGGAGATGATGTCGGACCAGTTCCCCACTGAAAGGTCTAAGGTGGCTTTCGTAGTCAGCCTGCTGTCTGGAAAAGCCCTAGCCTGGGCCACGCCGCTCTGGGACCGCAATGACCCCGTCACTGCCTCTGTACACTCCTTCTTCTCGGAAATTCGAAGTGTCTTTGAGGAACCTGCCCGAGCCTCTTCTGCTGAGACTGCCCTGTTGAACCTGGTCCAGGGTAATTCTTCCGTTGGCGAGTATGCCGTACAATTCCGTACACTTGCTTCTGAATTATCCTGGAACAATGAGGCCCTCTGCGCGACCTTTAAAAAAGGCCTATCCAGCAACATTAAAGATGTTCTGGCCGCACGAGAAATGCCTGCTAATCTTCATGAACTTATTCACCTAGCCACTCGCATTGACATGCGTTTTTCCGAAAGGCGTCAGGAGCTCCGCCAAGATATGGACTCTGTTCGCACGAGGCGTTTCTTCTCCTCGGCTCCTCTCTCCTCTGGTTCCCTGCAATCTGTTCCTGTGCCTCCCGCCGTGGAGGCTATGCAGGTCGACCGGTCTCGCCTGACATCTCAAGAGAGGACACGACGCCGCATGGAGAACCTCTGCCTGTACTGTGCTAGTACCGAACACTTCCTGAGGGATTGTCCTATCCGCCCTCCCCGCCTGGAAAAACGTACGCTGACTCCGCACAAAGGTGAAACAATCCTTGATGTCTACTCTGCTTCTCCACGTCTTACTGTGCCTGTGCGGATGTCTGCCTCTGCCTTCTCCTTCTCTTCTGTGGCCTTATTGGACTCTGGATCTGCAGGAAACTTTATTTTGGCCTCTCTCGTCAACAGGTTCAACATCCCAGTGACCAGTCTCACCAGACCCCTTTACATCAATTGTATAAACAATGAAAGGTTGGACTGTTCCATACGTTTCCGCACGGAGCCCCTTCTAATGAGCATCGGATCTCATCAAGAGAGGATTGAACTTTTGGTCCTCCCCAATTGCTCCTCGGAAATTCTCCTTGGACTTCCCTGGCTTCAACTTCATTCCCCAACCCTGGATTGGTCCACTGGGGAGATCAAGAGTTGGGGGCCCTCTTGTTCCAAGGACTGTCTAAAACCGGTTCCCAGTAACCCTTGCCGTGACTCTGTGCTTCCTCCAGTAACCGGTCTCCCTAAGGCCTATATGGACTTCGCGGATGTTTTCTGCAAAAAACAAGCGGAGACTCTACCTCCTCACAGGCCTTATGATTGTCCTATCGACCTCCTCCCGGGCACTACTCCACCCCGGGGCAGAATTTATCCTCTCTCTGCCCCAGAGACTCTTGCCATGTCTGAATACGTCCAGGAGAATCTAAAAAAGGGCTTTATCCGTAAATCCTCCTCTCCTGCCGGAGCCGGATTTTTCTTTGTGTCCAAAAAAGATGGCTCTCTACGTCCTTGCATTGACTACCGCGGACTTAATAAAATCACGGTTAAGAACCGCTACCCCTTACCCCTCATCTCTGAACTCTTTGATCGCCTCCAAGGTGCCCACATCTTTACTAAATTGGACTTAAGAGGCGCCTATAACCTCATCCGCATCAGAGAGGGGGATGAGTGGAAAACAGCATTTAACACCAGAGATGGACACTTTGAGTATCTGGTCATGCCCTTTGGCCTGTGCAACGCCCCTGCTGTCTTCCAAGACTTTGTTAATGAAATTTTTCGTGATCTGTTATACTCCTGTGTTGTTGTATATCTTGATGATATCCTAATTTTTTCGGCCAATCTAGAAGAACACCGCCAGCATGTCCGTATGGTTCTTCAGAGACTTCGTGACAATCAACTCTATGCTAAAATTGAGAAATGTCTGTTTGAATGCCAATCTCTTCCTTTTCTAGGATACTTGGTCTCTGGCCAGGGACTACAAATGGACCCAGATAAACTTTCTGCCGTCTTAGATTGGCCACGCCCCTCCGGACTCCGTGCCATCCAACGTTTTTTGGGGTTCGCCAATTATTACAGGCAATTTATTCCACATTTTTCTACCATTGTGGCTCCTATTGTGGCTTTAACCAAAAAAAATGCCGATCCCAAGTCTTGGCCTCCTCAAGCGGAAGACGCCTTTAAACGACTCAAGTCTGCCTTCTCTTCGGCTCCCGTGCTCTCCAGACCTGACCCATCTAAACCCTTCCTATTGGAGGTTGATGCCTCCTCAGTGGGAGCTGGAGCTGTCCTTCTACAAAAAAACTCTTCCGGGCATGCTGTTACTTGTGGTTTTTTTTCTAGGACCTTCTCTCCGGCGGAGAGGAACTACTCCATCGGGGATCAAGAGCTTCTAGCCATTAAATTAGCACTTGAGGAATGGAGACATCTGCTGGAGGGATCAAGATTCCCAGTTATTATTTACACCGATCACAAGAACCTCTCCTACCTCCAGTCTGCCCAACGGCTGAATCCTCGTCAGGCCAGGTGGTCTCTGTTCTTTGCCCGATTTAATTTTGAAATTCACTTTCGGCCTGCTGATAAGAACATTAGGGCCGATGCTCTCTCTCGTTCCTCGGATGCTTCTGAAATTGAACTCTCTCCGCAACACATCATTCCTCCTGACTGCCTGATTTCCACTTCTCTAGCCTCCATCAGGCAAACTCCTCCAGGAAAGACCTTTGTTTCTCCACGCCAACGTCTCGGAATCCTCAAATGGGGTCACTCCTCCCATCTCGCAGGTCATGCGGGCATCAAGAAATCTGTGCAACTCATCTCTCGCTTCTATTGGTGGCCGACTCTAGAGACTGATGTGGTGGACTTTGTGCGAGCCTGCACTATCTGTGCCCGGGATAAGACTCCTCGCCAGAAGCCCGCTGGTTTTCTTCTTCCTCTGCCTGTCCCCGAACAACCTTGGTCTCTGATTGGTATGGATTTTATTACTGACTTACCCCCATCCCATGGCAACACTGTTATTTGGGTGGTCGTTGATCGATTCTCCAAAATGGCGCATTTCATCCCTCTTCCTGGTCTTCCTTCAGCGCCTCAGTTGGCTAAACAATTTTTTGTACACATTTTTCGTCTTCACGGGTTGCCTACGCAGATCGTCTCGGATAGAGGCGTCCAATTTGTGTCTAAATTCTGGAGGGCTCTCTGTAAACAACTCAAGATTAAATTAAATTTTTCTTCTGCATACCATCCTCAATCCAATGGACAAGTAGAAAGAATTAACCAGATCTTGGGTGACTATTTACGACATTTTGTTTCCTCCCGCCAGGATGACTGGGCAGATCTTCTACCTTGGGCCGAATTCTCGTATAATTTCAGAATCTCTGAATCTTCCTCCAAATCCCCGTTTTTCGTGGTGTACGGCCGTCACCCTCTTCCCCCCCTCCCTACCCCCTTGCCCTCTGGTCTGCCCGCTGTGGATGAAATTTCTCGTGATCTCTCCATCATATGGAGAGAGACCCAAAATTCTCTCTTACAGGCTTCTTCACGCATGAAGAGATTCGCGGATAAGAAAAGAAGAGCTCCTCCCATTTTTTCCCCTGGAGACAAGGTATGGCTCTCCGCCAAATATGTCCGCTTCCGTGTCCCTAGCTATAAGTTGGGACCACGCTATCTTGGTCCTTTTAAGGTTTTGCGCCAGATTAATCCTGTCTCTTACAAACTTCTTCTTCCTCCTTCTCTTCGTATTCCTAATGCCTTTCATGTTTCTCTTCTTAAACCACTTATCATTAACCGTTTCTCTCCCAAATCTGTTCCCCCCACTCCTGTCTCCGGCTCCTCGGACATCTTCTCCGTTAAAGAAATTTTAGCATCAAAAAAGGTCAGAGGGAAAACCTTCTTTTTAGTGGATTGGGAGGGTTGTGGTCCAGAAGAGAGGTCCTGGGAACCTGAGGACAATATCCTGGACAAAAGTCTGGTCCTCAGGTTCTCAGGCTCCAAGAAGAGGGGGAGACCCAAGGGGGGGGGGTACTGTTACGCCGAGCGCTCCGGGTCCCCGCTCCTCCCCGGAGCGCTCGCTACACTCCTCTCACTGCAGCGCTCCGGTCGGTTCCACGGACCCGGGGCGCTGCGATACCGCCTCTGGCCGGGATGCGATTCGCGATGCGGGTAGCGCCCGCTCGCGATGCGCACCCCGGCTCCCGTACCTGACTCGCTCTCCGTCAGTCCTGTCCCGGCGCGCGCGGCCCCGCTCCCTAGGGCGCGCGCGCGCCGGGTCTTTGCGATTTAAAGGGCCACTGCGCCGCTGATTGGCGCAGTGGTTCCAATTAGTGTTTACACCTGTGCACTTCCCTATATCACCTCACTTCCCCTTCACTCCCTCGCCGGATCTTGTTGCCTTAGTGCCAGTGAAAGCGTTTCCTTGTGTGTTCCTAGCCTGTGTTCCAGACCTCCTGCCGTTGCCCCTGACTACGATCCTTGCTGCCTGCCCCGACCTTCTGCTACGTCCGACCTTGCTTCTGTCTACTCCCTTGTACCGCGCCTATCTTCAGCAGCCAGAGAGGTTGAGCCGTTGCTAGGGGATACGACCTGGTCACTACCGCCGCAGCAAGACCATCCCGCTTTGCGGCGGGCTCTGGTGAAAACCAGTAGTGACTTAGAACCGATCCTCTAGCACGGTCCACGCCAATCCCTCTCTGGCACAGAGGATCCACTACCTGCCAGCCGGCATCGTGACAGCTGCGTCCCTGTTCTCCAATCTGTGCAGAACATCGGTGTCCCATTTGCACAATAGAATTTCCGCCATGAAATGCTGGTGCAGCAGCCTCCTATTGATTATAATGGTATTCTTCGTAATTTTTACTGCAAAAATGTTGGATTATAACTCCTGCTAACTGATCGGACTGCATTGCCATCAATGAGAACAGCGCTTGTCAGTGCGGTCATAGCGCCACTTTACTTAGATATATCGATGACGTATTTCGGGTGAAGATTCCGTTTGCAGCAGGTGCCACCTAAAAAAAAAATCAGAAATTCCATAGTGTGAATGGTCCCTATGTGTAAGAACAGCACGTTAAGTAAATTAGCCCGGCATGCTACATTAGTGGCGTAGTACAACATGAACATTCGCTTGCCAGTGCGGTCATAGCGCCACTTTATTTAGATATATCGACGACGTATTCCGGGTGAAGATTCCGTTTGCAGCAGGCGCCACCTAATAAAAATCAGAAATTCCATAGTGTGAATGGTCCCTATGTGTAAGAACAGCACGTTAAGTAAATAAGCCCGGCATGCTACATTAGTGGCGTAGTACAACATCAACATTCGTTTGACGGCTGTTACCTCTGTATAATATAAACCTTTAAAGGGGTACTCCGCCCCTAGACATCTTATCCCCTATCCAAAGGATAGGGGATAAGATGTCTGATCGCGGGGGTCCTGCTGCTGGGCCACGCCCCCTCAATGCAAGTCTATGGGAGGGGGCGTGATGCCCCCTCCCATAGACTTGCATTGAGGGGGCGTGGCCGTGACATCACAAGCCTCCTGCCCTGCATCGCCAGTCATCCGGCACGGAGCGAAGTTCACTCTATGCACCGGATGTCTGGGGTGCCGCAGCCGAGATCACGGGGGTCCCCACTGGCGGGACCCCCGCGATCAGACATCAAGGATAGGGGATAAGATGTCTAGGGGCGGAGTACCCTTTTAAAATTTAGGTGTAAACTATATCACAGGGTATAGCACTATAGAAAACACGACATAATAGTAATAACCCGGCCTTTCTCATTTGACCATTGGTTGGGTTGGTCGCCCTCGAGAAATAAAAAGATAAAATAGAAACATAATAACAAGTAATTTCTTCTTTCAACTAAAATCTCCTAAAATCTGTAGCAAAACACGTTGACCTTTCATGATGAAAAGTTTATAAAAGCTTTTAGGTTTGGAATGAGGCAGCTGTCTGGCCAAATATGATTAAGATATCCGGAATCGGAGCCATCTGTCAGATATGTGTTTTATCCATCTTCGTTTTGACAGGTTCCTCAGATCGAATTTTGCCCTGAGCCAGCACTCCTCATAGAGCCGCAGCCATTTGTAATCTGCTGCTTCCGACAAGTATCCTAAATATAAAGACCATAATGGAGGGAAGGGGTAATTGTTTCTTAATTACTCGGTTGACACGAGGTCCCGAATCCTCTCCGCCTTGTGTCAGCCATATCACAGCGCACTAAGTCACTTTCATTCCTAATTTTATTGAACCGACTCTTTACATTATATTTAGAGATGAGCGAACTTACAGTAAATTCGATTCGTCACGAACTTCTCGGCTCGGCAGTTGATGGCTTTTCCTGCATAAATTAGTTCAGCTTTCAGGTGCTCCGGTGGGCTGGAAAAGGTGGATACAGTCCTAGGAGACTCTTTCCTAGGACTGTATCCACCTTTTCCAGCCCACCGGAGCAACGGAAAGCTGAACTAATTTATGCAGGAAAAGTCAGAAACCGCCGAGCCGAGAAGTTTGTGATGAATTGAATTTACTGTAAGTTCGCTCATCTCTAATTATATTACTTCTGGTAAAGAATCTTCACCCATCTCTTTTTTTTTAACTCTATTTAGAATAAATCGGGGTTATCCCGGAATAAAAACTTTTTTTTATATATATCAACTGGCTCCAGAAAGTTAAACAGATTTGTAAATTACTTCTATTAAAAAATCTTAATCCTTTCAGTACTTATGAGCTTCTGAAGTTAAGGTTGTTCTTTTATGTCTAAGTGCTCTCTGATGACATGTGTCTCGGGAACCGCCCAGTTTAGAAGCAAATCCCCATAGCAAACCTCTTCTAAACTGGGCGTTTCCCGAGACAGGTGTCATCAGAGAGCACTTAGACAGAAAAGAACAACCTTAACTTCAGAAGCTCATAAGTACTGAAAGGATTAAGATTTTTTTAATAGAAGTAATTTACAAATCTGTTTAACTTTCTGGAGCCAGTTGATATATATAAAAAAAAGTTTTTCCTGGAATACCCCTTTAATGGTCTATTCACATGTACAGTATTCTGCGCAGATTTGATGCGCAGGATTTTCTGCTGCAGATTTCAGTGTAAACTAAATGACTGAACACCGCTTCAAATCCTGCGCATCAAATCTGTACGTCAAATCTGTATGTGTGAATAGACCCTAAAAGGGTATTCTGGGAGTTATTTGTGCCTGTGTCTGTACCTGTGTTTCATGTTGATCACGCAATTCTTCTGTGAGTTTTTGCCCCAAAGTTTATTTTTCCCAGCATACACCATGACTGTTGTCTCAGATTTTCCAGGTTGCAGTGCAGCCAGAGACATTGCACCACTAGTCAGGTGTTCAGAGGGAACCTGTCTGTGCTTCAATGGGTGGAGCGATCACTGAGTGGAAGGGAGATCATTCTGCAAGAATTTGCAACAGCTGGAGGCACTGGTCTATTACATTGAAGGGATCACAAGTGTGTTTCAATGGGTGGGGTGGCTGATGTGTGGGAGGGAGAAAAGTGACCTCACACTTACAAACAAGAATTTATGGTAGTTTGAGACAACAAACTCCAACAGGAAATAGCCAGTTCACAAAAAGATAGCTTCAGCATTATGGTAATCTCACAACACAGACATTGAGCCCCAAGACAAGCGCAGATCTTTCCTAAGCATGTCCATTACTGTCTGCCAGGTACGTACTAAAATCACTCTATGGGGGAGAACCCATTTAAATATCAGATTACGAAAAAAAAACATAATAAAAAATGAAATGTACATAAAATACAATGTACGTTTACAAATAACTCTGACGATAGTTATTTCCACTCTGGATATGTTTGACCATAACAATGACAACCTGAAGAATAAGGTGATTATCAAATTGTGTATCCACCAATCAACCCATTAAAATTTTAACATTTTCGTGTTTTCCTCCTCGCCTTCTAAGAGGCACAACTCCTTTATTTTTACATCCACAGACCCATATGAGGTTTGTTTTTTGGGCAGCCAAGTATACTTTAAAAGTACTTTTACACAGTTCACTTTATGGTAAAAAAAATTATATTTTTTTATTCTATAAGTCAATTAAACTAATTTTAATTGGTTTTGTTTAATTAAAACAATACCTAATTTTTACAGTTTTTGTATTATTATCCTGCACGCGGCACGAAATGGGGCTCCAACGTTAATCCAGAGACTTATTCTGATGCCATGCTTGAGAAAGCCGGTGAGAGACCTGTGAAATGTTGTATCACTTTTTGCTGCATGGGACAATAAATCACCCTTGAACTGTTCCTGGAGTGCTGCAGATTTTCTGTGTATGCATTGTCTGGGCAGACCGTGACTGGGTCTGTTCCGCCGGCACCCACTCTATACATTTTTTTATCTTGGGTTGTGCTGCCAACTAAAACTCTAACTCCCACATTTATCATTGTCTTTAGACAGTTTTTTGTGTCTAAAAAAGGGGCAAAAAAGGAGCAAGCAGGGTTTTTTGCGCCTTTTTTTGCCCCTTTTTTACACATTTCTGCAGATTTTGAGTTGCAATCCACTAATTTTGGCAATAGACATGATATGGAAGGGATTTATCATTGCCCCTTTTTGTAAAAAGGAGCAAAAAAAGGTGCAAAGCCACTGAAAAGTCTCTAAAACTACACCAGCTCAGACATGGTAGCTTTTTGGTGTATGTGAAGACAGAAATTTCGGAAAATGTGACCGGAACAAAATTTATCAAAGCTCTTTTACCTTTTAATAAATTTGGTGCTCCTACACATCACCAGCACACAAAAAAAAGGTGTAAAAAAATGCTTCACCTACAATGATAAATGTGGGCCTATGTGGATATCTATCTATCTCATATCTATCTATCTATCTATCTCATATCTATCTATCTATCTCATATCTATCTCAAATCTATCTATCTATCTATCTCATATCTATCTCATATCTATCTATCTCATATCTATCTATCTCATATCTATCTATCTCATATCTATCTATCTCATATCTATCTATCTCATATCTATCTATCTATCTATCTCATATCTATCTATCTATCTCATATCTATCTATCTATCTCATATCTATCTATCTCATATCTATCTATCTATCTATCTCATATCTATCTATCTCTCTCATATCTATCTCTCTCATATCTATCTCTCTCATATCTATCTATCTATCTATCTCATATCTATCTATCTCTCTCATATCTATCTATCTCATATCTATCTCATATCTATCTATCTATCTTTCTAGCATAGGGATAAACGCAGCACACCAAAAAGCAAAGATGTCCCAAAGAAATTGGAGTTTATTTCATGGTGTAAAAAATAGTACAACGTTTCAGTGACTTCACACCACCATTTTCACTTGTAAATGGTGTGCTGCATGTATCCCTACGCTATTTGGCTGGAATCCATTTGCCAGGATTCTATACCTTCGTGCACCCACCTCAATTTTTTCTTTTTATTTGGATGGGGGGCTTCTATCTACCTGTCTGTCTGTCTGTCTATCTATCTTATATCTATTTATCTATCTCATATCTATCTATCTCATATCTATTTATCTATCTCATATCTATCTATCTCATATCTATTTATCTATCTGTGTTGTCGGCCGGGGTAATGTGTGTAACTAACCTTATCGTGATGCCATGGTGTGGGTAACCAATACACCACCATGAGGTAGCCCAGCTTCACCTGTGCCAGGCACGGGGCAAATAATCACTCCGATGCATGGTTACGGTTAACTGGCTTACTTTACTGAGGTAGACAAGGTGTTAAAGTCCATACAGCTCAGATTGGCACCAAGGAGATGCAGGGTGAATTAGGGAAGTTTATCGGCTTGCTGGGACTTGTAGTTGTTAGTATATTGACTGATGCAGCCAATGCTTGTTAAAGGGGTACTTAATCCTTCCAGTACTTATTAGCTGCTATTTTCTCCACAGGAGGTTCTTTTCTTTTTGAATTTCCTTTCTGTTTGACCACAGTGCTCTCTGCTGACACCTCTGTTCATTTTAGTTGGAGAAAATCCCCATAGCAAAACTATCCTGCTCTGGACAGTTCCTAAAATGGACAGAAGTGTCAGCAGAGAGCACTGTGGTCAGACAAAAAGGAAATTAAAAAAGAAAAGAACTTCCTGTGGATCACATAGCAGCTGATAAGTACTGGAAGGATTAAGATTTTTTAACTTAATATGTTTAACTTTCTGGCACCACTTGATTTAAAAAAATGTTTTCCAGTGGAGTACCCCTTTAACAGACTGACTTGATGGACTACTTGGACTGGACTCAGCAGAATCCTCAATATGTTTAGTTCCTACCGTCAGGCTTTGACTTTCACCCACGGTGCAGGGGTTAAATTGCAGTAGAAGCGTGGTTGCAGGACTGGGCCTCCGGGCCTTCTTCAGGAACACACCACAGACTCCTCAGACTTCTCTTAGCTGTACCTCAGCTCTGCTCCAAGAGAGTGAGCTGAACCCTGACCTCACTATATAAGAGAGACAATTTAGAGTGATCCCATTGGGTAGATAAGTCACCTGTTCACCTTGCATACCCTAACAACAAAGGTCCTTAACAACAATAGATTTCTTAAGGTAATAGGTAATACAAAATACATGGATAGGGGATAAGATGCCTGATCGCTCCGTCCCCTCAATGCAAGCCTATGGAGGGGGCGTGTCACACCCCCTCCATAGGCTTGCATTGAGGGGGCGGAGCATGATGTCACACAGGGGCGGAGCCACGATGTCACTATGCTCCATACCCGTGATCGCCAGTAATCAGACCCGGAGCGAGCACACTTCGGGGGCTGATTCTAACGGGGTGCGGCGGGACCCCCCGCAATCAGGCATCTTATCCCCTATCCTTTGGAGAAGGGATAAGATGTCTTAGCGCCAGAGTACCCCTTTAACTCTTATGAAACAGTACATCCTTTAGTGCAATATAGAGAGTTCTAGGGGGAGAGGATCCATGACGGACATTGAGCAGCATCGGCCTCACAGGATGGGCAGGAGTACAGAAGAGCATGTGATTTCTGTACTGGGTCACCACATATCTATCTAATGTTATACAATTGTATTCAGTGAAGCAAAGATATTTGTTTTCTGTCCATGGGTTCAGAGTGATCATCCATAAATAACAAACTCTGAACATCAAAAAAAGTGAAAAGATACAAGTGTGACCCCTGACCCCAGTAGCTGACAGCCTAAAGGTAACTCTTCCATTGCCCAACATCCCCCACCAGAGACATGAGAACCGCACAGATGACATCATCCCCAATTCCACAACAATTAACCTACCTTATTTTTCGCCATATGAAACACACTTTTTCTTCCCCAAAACTGGGGGGAAAAAGTCGGTGCGTCTTATACGGAGAATACACCCCTATCGCGGCGGTCCCTGAGGCCATCAACGGCCGGGACCCGCTGCTAATACAGGACATCACCGATCGCGGTGATGCCCTGTATTAACCCTTCAGACGCGGCGATCAAAGCTGACCGCCGCGTTTGAAGGGAAAGTGACACTAACCCAGCTGTTCAGTTGGGCTGTTCGGGACCGCCGCAATTTCACCGCTTAGTGCTTACAGGACACCGGGAGGGACCTTACCTGCCTCCTCGGTGTCTTCTCCATTCAGGGATCCCCTGTATGGATGGCACTCTCCTTCCTCGTCATCACGTCGTCGCGTACGTGCGTCGTCGTGCGTAACGACGTGATGACGGTGACGGAGAGCGAGGATACCCGGCCGGCAGCAGAGACGTTCCAGAGCGACGGGGACACGGCGACAGCGATGGAGCGACATCCAGGGCAGCGGTGACGGGTCCGGAGCGGCGGGGACACGTGAGTTTTACCTCCTATGCAGTGATCTTCAATCTGCGGACCTCCAGATGTTGCAAAACTACAACTCCCAGCATGCCCGGACAGCCAACGGCTGTCCGGGCATGCTGGGAGCTGTAGTTTTGCAACATCTGGAGGTCCGCAGGTTGAAGACCACTATTGGGTTCAAAATTTTTATGTTTTTAGATTTTGCACCTATAAATTGGGTGCGTCTTATACGCCGGTGCGTCCTATAGGGCGAAAAATACGGTAAGTGTCAGCACTAAATTTTCTGCAGCCTTAGAACTCAATGTATCGTTTGTAGCTTTTTGTATCTTTTTAAGCCAGAACACACAAGGACTTTTTTTCAGTTTAAAGGATCAAGTTTTTTTTTCCCATTTTTTTTTTCCGTTTCCAGCCTTTTATCCTTATCGAGGGTAATTGTAAGCAATTGCGTATTAAGAAATGACTTAAAATGAAGTGTATGTGTGTGGTGGGGGGGGGGGGGGAGGGTGGATGCGGAGGCTTCATTAGGAGCAGACAGATTCTGTAACCTTTTAGCAGAACTTGTTATCTGATGACGCGAATTAACGTTCTCTCAAATGACTAATAATCATATCGAGGTTGCCATGTCAGCTTGTAGACTCGAATAAGAGGGTCTGAAAACATTTGCATGCCTGGATGTGCCGGCGCTTAGAAGCTAATGCTATAGCGCTGTCATAAAGCACCGCAAAGACATGACTTAATGTAATCTGTCATGTCATATGCTAATCTTCAGCCATTACTTGAGTGCTGTAAGTAAGTAGAAAGCATTTGGGAAAATCCTTTTCAATTTCTCTGAGTACCACTTCTGCTGTTGGTCAGCTCAAATGGGTTTTGTGCATTTAATGCGGAGCTCAAGTCAAGTTGGCTTAGGACACACTTAATTAACTATCACATTGATGGGTTTTGTTGGTTCGACTTTATGGGAAATGCGTATTCCTGATTTTAACCCGCTGCTAAATATTTCATGGGCTTCAGAAAAAAAAAAGAATAAAAAATAAAAAAAAAAAGACATCGACGTATCTGGCTAAAAATCCAGTATAAAAAAGCAAAAAATAAATAAATTAAAAAAATAAATAAAAACCTTGGCTTTCAATAGGCTCCGTTTTTCTTTCAAGCATTAATGACCCTGATGCTTTTGTAATCTGTACAGACCCAAAAGTAGACACAATTAATTCTCCCACATAAGTGTCGGTAGAATAATTAGAAGGACTGAAGCTAATTGCATTGTGGGGAGGAGGGTGGTGCAGCGGAGAGGTTACTCGCTCGGCTGTGATAATGGTGATTGGGGCACATTACCGCACAATCTACTATTGACTTAATTAATCTCGACTGATAATAACAAATTAATAATTAACCCCGTGCATTCTGCAGCGCGAGGACGCATTAGCATCGCCTTTTTAGCCGCAGGAGGAGGTGGAACAATTATTTAGAATCAAAGAGGCCTCGGACCTGTAGGTGGTATACACCGCACATTCATATCATTACGCACTTTTTTTTTTTTTTATCACAGATGAAAAATATAAAAATAGGATAATCATGTTTTTTTTTATATTTTAATTGACAAAGAAATGTCTAAATAAATATGCAATGGGTATGTGTACACATGATGAAATGCAGCAAATTTTCTAATGGTGGGAATTTGTTTTTATTTTTAGCAACATTGCTACAGGTAACAGATGCATCAGTTTGGATGCAGATTTTGATTGCAGATTTTGGTGTGGGTTATGTTAGGCTACTTTCACACTCATTTTCCTAGCAGAATTCCGCTCAGAAATTCCATAATCTAACACACTATGAGAGATTGCATGGCATAGTTTGCCTACCAATGACACACTAACAGCAACAATGCTTTGAAGGGTTAATCTGCAGATGACTCTGAACACAATAGTACTGATCCTTTTCCGATGCATAATATCCATTGCTCCTTTATTCCGGTTTTCACATTTTGCAAGCAGCCTTGTGCATGGCGGATGTTACCAAGCCCCAAGTGCACCACAAAGTCCGGTCTTGATTTTCAAAGTAAGCGCCCTCCTCTCTGTGCTGATCCTCCTCTCTGTGCTGATCCTCCTCTCCTGTGCTGATCCTCCTCCCCTGTGTCGATCCTTCTCCCCTGTGTTGATCCTTCTCCCCTGTGCTGATCCTCCTCCCCTGTGCTGATCCTCCTCCCCTGTGCTGATCCTCCTCCCCTGTGCTGATCCTCCTCCCCTGCGCTGATCCTTCTCCCCTGGGCTGATCCTCCTCCCCTGGGCTGATCCTCTTCTCTTGCGCTGATCCTCCTGCCCTGTACTGATCCTGCTTCCCTGGGCTGATCTTCCTCCTTTTGTGCTGATCCTCTTCTGTGTTGATTCTCCTCCTCTGTGCTGATCCTCCTCCCATGTTCTGATCCCCCTCCCCTGAGCTGATCCTCTTGTCCTGGGATAATTCTCCTCCTCTGTGCTGATCCTCCTCTGCTGTGCTGATCCTCCTCCTCTGTGCTGATCCTCCTTCCCTGGGCTGATCCTCTTCTCCTGTGCTGATCCTCCTCCTCTGTGCTGATCCTCTTCTCCTGTGCTGATCCTCTTCTCCTGTGCTGATCCTCCTCCTCTGTGCTGATCCTCCTTTTCTGTGCTGATCCTCCTCCCCTGTGGTGATTCCCCCTCCCTTGGGCTGATCCTCTTCTCCTGGGATGATTCTCCTCCCCTGTGCTGAATCTCCTCCCCTGTGTTGATTTTCCTCACCTGGGCTGATCCTCTTCTCCTTGGATAACCCTCCTCCCCTGTCCTGATCCATGTGAAATCTAGTTTGCAAACAGAGTGATTTCACCTCTCCTCCTGTCAGCAAGGATTGTGCATGCGCAATGATGGCCATAGGCAATATAAAGTGAAACCTCTCTGTTGGTAAGAGAAATTATACACGGGAGGAGGATCCGCCCAGGGGAGTAGGATCAGCACAAGGGGGAGGACCAGCATAGGGGAGGAGGGCATTGACTGCAGGCCGGACGCCACAGTGCACTGGGGACTTAAGAATGCCTGCATCATTTGCATAATTTGAAAACTGGAATAACAGAAACGGAGGCACGAATCGGAAAAAGGTAAGTACTATTGTCATTAGCATCACTCGCACTACATGACTGTACATATAGGTTAGTGTGGGTGATGCTGATGACAGATTCCCTTTATTATGGTAAATATTATGTACCGTATTTTTCGCCGTATAAGACGCACTTTTTCTTCCCCAAAACTGGGGGGAAAAAGTCGGTGCGTCTTATACGGCGAATACACCCCTATCGCGGCGGTCCCTGCGGCCATCAACGGCCGGGACCCGCGGCTAATACAGGACATCACCGATCGCGGTGATGCCCTGTATTAACCCTTCAGACGGGGTGATCAAAGCTGACCACCGCGTCTGAAGGGAAAGTGACACTAACTCGGCTGTTCAGTCGGGCTGTTCGGGACCGCCGCGATTTCACCGCGGCGGTCCCGAACAGCCCGACTGAATAGCCGGGTTAGTGCTTACAGGACACTGGGAGGGACCTTACCTGCCTCCTCGGTGTCTTGTCCGTTCAGGGATCCCCTGTATGGCCGGCACTCTCCTTCCTCATCATCACGTCGTCGCGTACGTGCGTCGGCGTGCGTAACGACGTGATGGCGGCGACGGAGAGCGAGGATACCCGGCCAGCAGCAGAGACGTTCCGGAGCGACGGGGACGCGGCGACAGCGATGGAGCGACATCCAGGGCAGCGGTGACGGGTCCGGAGCGGCGGGGACACGTGAGTATTACCTCCTATGCAGTGGTCTTCAATCTGCGGACCTCCAGATGTTGCAAAACTACAACTCCCAGCATGCCCGGACAGCCAACGTCTGTCCGGGCATGCTGGGAGTTGTAGTTTTGCAACATCTGGAGGTCCGCAGGTTGAAGACCACTATTGGGTTCAAAATCTTAATTTTTTTAGATTTTGCACCTATAAATTGGGTGCGTCTTATACGCCGGTGCGTCCTATAGGGCGAAAAATAAGGTAATTGATTGGGAGAAGGATACTTAAAGTCCCCTAGTAGGAAAAAAAATGTATAAAAATGTGACTTTATAATGTTTAAAAGAAATAAATACATTAAATAAATAAATAAATGAATGAATAAATCAATAAATAATAATCCTCCCTGTAAAAAAAAAAAAAATAGCAAACAGACCAAAGTGGAAAATCAAATGATCAAAGGAAGAATTAAGAACAGGGAAATTAAAGGGTGGAAAATGAATGATCTGAAATCAACATTTACCATATGATGAGGAAAAGCATAACTGGAGTTTAGATCAAAACCAAAGTTATGATCACCCAACATTTTTCCTGGTGTATCTTATAAAATAATCCTGACATTATAAAAAATAATAGTCATATTTTTTATTTTACAATGGATTTGTTTTATTTAGCGAGAGCGGTTTTAACTTTTGTCTGTATTTTTGGCTTATATTACTTTTTGTCTTTTGCTTTACACATTTTTTTTTTTACATTGTGCATATACCTCCCCCCCTGGTCAATTAGCCACACCCACACCATTATGTGGGCAGGTTTACACACAGTGGAAAATTAAAGCAAAAATGCTGCAGTAAAAAAGGTATAAAAAAAAAGCCTGCAGGATTTTGTAAAGCCATAATGGGGAATATTTACTAAGCTGAGTAAAAATGTGCGAATTTTAAGCATTTACCATATATACTCGGGTATAAGCCGACCCGAATATAAGCCGAGGCCCCAAATTTCCGCCCAAAAACCCAGGAAAAGTTATTGACTCGACTATAAGCCTAGGGTGGGAAATACATCATCCAGACCCCCGTCATCATCACCGCCTGTCAATCCCTTCATCAGTGGTCTTCAACCTGTGGACCTCCAGATGTTGCAAAACTACAACTCCCAGCATGCCCGGACAGCCATTGGCTGTCCGGGCATGCTGGGAGTTGTAGTTTTGAAACCTCTGGAGGTCCGCAGGTTGAAGACCAATGCGGCCTTCGTCATCATCCAGACCCCCCCTTTTGTTTTCTACTTACCTCCCCTCGGTGGGAAGGAACGGTGAGCTGGTCCGGGCCATCTATGCTGCAGGGACCGTCCGATGGGGAGGGTTAGTCGTTCCGGGCTGTCCATTTTCACCAGGGGGGCCTTATTTTCCACGCTCTGGGCCTGCCCCGGACTAGTGACTTTGCCTTGACGACGGCGCACAGGGAAGTTCATGCGTGTCCCTGTGCATCGTCACTAGTCCGGGGCAGGCCCGGAGAGCGGAGAAGAGGGTCCCCCTGGTGAAAATGGACAGCCCGGAAGGACTAACCCTCCCCACCGGATGGTCCCTGCAGCATAGATGGCCCGGACCAGCTCACCCTTCCTTCCCACCGAGGGTAGGTGAGTAGAAAACTAAAGGGGGGGTCGGGATGATGACGAAGACCGCAGTGGTCTTCAACCTGCGGACCACCAGAGGTTTCAAAACTACAACTCCTAGCATGCCTGGACAGCCAATGGCTGTCCGGGCATGCTGGGAGTTGTAGTTTTGCAACCTCTAGAGGTCCGCAGGTTGAAAACCACTGAGAAGGGATTGACAGGCGGAGAGTTCACTCGAGTATAAGCCTAGGATGGCTTATACTCGTGTATATATGGTATACTGTCTGCGCCAAGGGGCTTTGAAGTATGAAGGTGGCTGGAAAGGGGCTCAGCCAGTGACATAAATATAAACCTCCTTAATAATTTTTGTGCGCAATGGCAGACAATGAACCGCTGGATTCACTGAGAGGTTTTTTCTTTGTCGTAAGTTGGCCTGAAAGTCACATGTGAGAAGGGTGAACCCCCTCCATCCGTGGCCTCCTTTATTCCTCCCTTATGCCCCTTTGTTCTCAGTGGTGTACATGCTCCAAATGTCGCAAATTTTTCCAGTAAATGGTGATTTTGCTTGAAAATTGCCTTTTATGCACAGAAACAAGTGACAATTGGGGCATCTGGGATGCCGGCGCAGCTCAATGCCCAAAGGTCCCCCCCCCCCAGCTCACATTCGTGTGGTCGGCTGCCTGGACCTAACTGTTGATGCCGTGTGCGTCATAACTCATAGGGATTTTCTTTGCAGAATATGACGGAATAACTTGAATCTGCCATCAAATTCAAATTGGAATCCAACGACCAATTCGAGCAAAATTACCCTAAACAAATTTTGGGAGATTTATTCTCCTTTAGTCAGGAGTTCTTCAACAATTTTAGCATTGCATATTCAAGGAACACAAGTAATCTTTATTTAGAACATGTAAAGTTCTGACCTGAGGTTTTTGTATTTCCTTAAAAGCATTTTACAGATCTATCCAGACAATAATAGAGAAGCGAAGGCGAAGGCGCGGGCTCGTCCATTTCTCATCCTAACCCATCATATTTAATACAACATGTGCATCTAGACTGCAGTTCTGTTTGGTCCGAGAATAAAACATTTAAATGACCTTTGTTTCATCTGAGACTCTGTTTACATCACCTGAGAGCATGTACGTTGCCTCTGTGACTGCCATTAGCGCATTCACAGATCAGAATATGTTGCGGATGTGCCCCATGTGACCCTCCCTGCCCATATAATGATTATCCAGCTGGCCTGTATTAATTGTTTTGCATTAAACTAAGAATATATTCCAGTAAACTCTCCCAATGTATATACTAACATAGTAACAAAGTTTGTAAGGTCAAAAAGGTAAGAGTCCATCAAGGCCGGCCTAAAACCCTATTGTGTTAATCCAGAGGAAGGCGACTGATGCCAATTGCCCCATGACAAAGGAAAAATTCCTTCCCGTTCCCAATATGGCATCAGAATAATTCCCATGATCAATGTTCTATCCCCATAAATCTGGTATCCATAGTATCCATAACCTCTAATGTAATTACTCTCTAGAAAAACATTCAGGCTCCCCCTCAACTTGTTTATTGAGTCAGATGTTGTAAAATCATGTGTAGAGAGTTCCATAGTCTCACTGCTCTTACAGTAAAGAATCTATGTCTGTTACGATGGGGAAACCTTCTTTCCTCTAGACATAGAGAATTCCTCCTTGTCATGGTTACCGGCCTAGGTATAAAAAGATCACTATAAAGATCTCTGTACTGTCCATTCATATATCTGAAAATTGTGATCAGATCCCCCTAAGACGTCTTTTCTTCAGACTAAATAACCCAAAGTGATAACCTGTCTGTTACGCCGAGCGTTCCGGGTCCCCGCTCCTCCCCGGAGCGCTCACAGCGTTTACCTGCTCGCAGCACCCCGGTCAGACCCGCTGACCGGGAGCGCTGCGATAGTTTTCCTAGCAGGGATGCGATCCGCAAGGCGGGACGCGCCCGCTCGCGGTTCGCATCCCAGCCTGCTTACCAGACCCGTCCTCCATCTTTTCAGTCTCGGCGCGCGCGGCCCCGCTCCGCTAACTGCGATTTAAAGGGCCAGTGCGCCGCTGATCGGCGCCTGGCCCAAATGAGTGAATTCACCTGTGCACTGGTCTATATTACCTCACTTCCCCTTCCCTGTATTGCCGGATCTTGTTGCCATTGTGCCAGTGAAAGTGTTCCTTGTATGTCCCAAGCCAGTGTTCCAGACCTCCTGCCGTTGCCCCTGACTACGATCCTTGCTGCCTGTCCTGACCTTCTGCTACGTCCGACCTTGCTCTTGCCTAATCCCTTGTATCGCGCCTATCTCAGCAGTCAGTCGGGGTTGAGTTGCTATCGGGTGGAACGACCTGGGGGTTACCTGCCGCAGCAAGTCCATCCCGCTTTGCGGCGGGCTCTGGTGAATACCAGTAACCCCTTAGACTCCGTTCCCCTGATACGGCCCACGTCATCACCCCACTGACACAGAGGATCCACCACCAGTATCCTCACAGTACCCGGATCCTGACAGTAGATCCGGCCATGCATCCCGCTGAGGTCCCGCTGCCAGTTGTCGCTGACCTTACCACGGTGGTCGCCCAGAAATGTTCCCGCAATGTTCCCTGCATTTGGAGATGATGTCGGACCAATTTCCCACTGAACGGTCAAAGGTGGCTTTCGTGGTTAGTCTCCTGTCTGGGAAGGCCTTGTCATGGGCCACACCGCTCTGGGACCGCAATGATCCTGTCACTGCCACTGTTCAGTCCTTCTTCGCTGAGGTTTGTAGTGTCTTCGAGGAACCAGCCCGAGCATCTTCTACCGAAACAGCCTTGCTGAACCTGGTCCAAGGAAATTCTTCTGTGGGCGAATACGCCATCCAATTTCGTACCCTCGCCTCTGAATTATCTTGGAACAAGGAGGCCCTCTGCGCGACCTTTAAAAAAGGCCTATCCAGTAACATCAAGGATGTGCTGGCCGCACGAGAAATTCCTGCCAACCTGCATGAACTTATCCATTTGGCCACCCGCATTGACATGCGTTTTTCCGAAAGACGCCAGGAGCTCTGTCAGGATATTGACTTTGTTCTCACCAGGCGATTTCTCTCCCCGGCTCCTCTCTTCTCTGGTCCACTGCAATCTGTTCCTGTGCCTTCTGCCGTGGAGGCTATGCAAGTAGACTGGTCTCGCCTGACCCTACAAGAGAGGACATGCCGCCGCAGTGAGAACCTATGCTTGTACTGTGCCAGTACCGAACACTTCCTGAAGGATTGTCCTATCCGTCCTCCGCGTCACTCCGATTCCGCACAAAGGTAAGACAGCTCTAGGTGTGAACTCTGCTTCTCCACGTCTTACTGTGCCTGTGAGAATTTCTTCTTCTGCTAACTCCTCCTTCTCAGCTGTGGCCTTCTTGGATTCAGGCTCTGCAGGAAATTTTATTTTGGCCTCTTTCGTTAACAGGTTCAACATTCCAGTGACCAGTCTCGCCAGACCTCTCTATATCGCTTCAGTTAATGGAGAAAAATTGGACTGTACTGTGCGTTACCGCACAGAACCCCTGTTAATGTGCATTGGATCTCGTCACGAAAAGATTGAATTTCTGGTCCTCTCTAACTGCACTTCTGAAATTCTCCTCGGCTTGCCTTGGCTCCAACGCCATTCTCCTACCCTTGACTGGACCACCGGGAGATCAAGAGCTGGGGGATGCTTCTTGCCACAAAAAATGCCTCACGTCTGCTCCCAGTCCCGTCAGTCAAACCTCTGTGACTCCTCCCATACCAGGTCTCCCCAAGGCCTATCAGGACTATGCCGATGTTTTTTGCAAAAAACAAGCAGAGACTTTGCCTCCTCACAGGCCTTATGGCTGCCCTATTGATCGCCTTCCTGGTACTACTCCACCCCGGGGCAGGATCTACCCTCTTTCTGCTCCTGAGACTCAAGCCATGTCGGATTACATCCATGAAAATTTAAAGAGGGGATTCATCCGCAAGTCTTCTTCCCCTGCCGGAGCGGAGTTCTTCTTTGTCTCCAAAAAAGATGGTTCCTTACGCCCGTGCATCGATTACCGTGGTTTAAATAAGATCACTATAAAAAAAACGCTATCCCCTACCTCTTATCTCGGAACTCTTTGACCGCCTACGTGGCGCTAACATTCACCAAATTGGACTTAAGAGGCGCATATAATCTCATCCGCATCAGGAAAGGGGATGAGTGGAAGACCGCATTTAATACCAGAGACGAACATTTTGAATATCTGGTTATGCTCTTTGGGCTCTGCAACGCCCCTGCTGTCTTCCAGGACTTCGTGAATGAAATATTTCGGGATCTGTTACATACCTGTGTTGTGGTTTACCTGGACGATATTTCGATTTTTTCTTCTAGTCTCGAAGAACACCGCCGCCATGTCCGCCTAGTGCTCCAGAGACTCAGTGACAATCAATTATTTGCCAAGATAGAGAAATGTCTCTTTGAATGCCAATCTCTTCCCTTTCTAGGTTATTTAGTCTCTGGCCAGGGACTTCAAATGGACTGTCAGCCGTGCTAGATTGGCCACGCCCCTCTGGACTCCAAGCTATCCAACGCTTCTTGGGGTTTGCCAATTACTACCGACAGTTTATTCGCATTTTTCCACCATTGTGGCTCCAATTGCGGCCCTAACCAAGAAGAACGCCAACCCTAAGTCCTGGCCTCCCCAAGCAGATGAGGCATTCAATCATCTCAAAACTGCCATTTCTTCTGCTCCTGTACTCTCCAGACCTGATCCATCTAAACCCTTCTTGCTGGAGGTAGACGCCTCCTCGGTGGGAGCCGGAGCTGTTCTCCTACAAAAAAACTCTACTGGACATAACATTACTTGTGGTTTCTTTTCTAAGACCTTCTCTCCGGCGGAGAAAAATTACTCCATTGGTGATCGATAACTTCTTGGTGATCGAGAACTTCTGGCCATTAAACTAGCCCTCGAAGAATGGAGGCACCTGCTGGAGGGTTCCAAATACCCAATTGTCATCTACACGGATCACAAGAATCTCTCGTATCTTCAGTCTTCCCAACGGCTGAACCCACACCAGGCTAGGTGGTCGTTGTTTTTTGCCCATTTTAACTTCGAGATTCATTTTCGCCCTGCTGACAAAAACATCAGGGCTGATGCCCTTTCTCGTTCCTCTGATGCTTCCGAAACGGAAGTCCCCATGCAACACATTGTTCCTCCTGAGTGTCTGATCTCCTCATCTCCAGCTTCTATCAGACAAACACCTCCTGGAAAGACTTTCGTCTCCCCACGCCAGCGCCTCAAAATCCTCAGGTGGTGACATTCCTCGCACCTCGCCGGCCATGCTGGCATCAAGAAGTCCATCCAACTCATCTCCCGTTTATATTGGTGGCCTACCCTGGAAGAAGATGTTGCTGATTTCGTTCGGGCCTGTACAGTTTGTGCCCGGGACAAGACTCCTCGCCAGAAGCCTGCCAGCCTCCTTCATCCTCTGCCTGTCCCTGAGCTACCATGGTCTCAGATTGCCATGGATTTTATAACGGACCTGCCTTTATCCCATGGCAACATGGGTGGTCGTTGATCGTTTCTCCAAGATGGCACATTTTATTCCACTTCCAGGCCTTCCTTCTGCGCCACAGTTGGCGAAACTATTTTATTGTGCACATGTTTCGCCTTCACGGGCTTCCCACGCATATCGTCTTGGATAGAGGCGTTCAATTTGTATCAAAATTTTGGAGAGCTCTCTGTAATCAACTAAAAATCAAATTAAATTTCTCATCTTCCTATCATCCCCAATCCAATGGGCAAGTAGAGAGAGTTAATCAGATCCTTGGTGACTATTTGCAACATTTTGTTTCCTCCCGCCAGGATGATTGGGCTGATCTTCTACCCTGGGCTGAATTCTCGTACAATTTCAAGGACTCTGAATCCTCCGCCAAATCCCCGTTCTTTGTGGTGTACGGCCGTCACCCTCTTCCCCCCCTCCCCACTCCCACCCCTTCTGGTTTGCCTGCTGTGGACGAAGTTACCCGGGACTTTTCCACCATCTAGAAGGAGACTCAAAAATCCCTCCTACAGGCCTCATCCCGGATGAAGAAGCATGCCGACAAAAAGAGAAGAACTCCTCCTGTCTTTGCTCCTGGAGACAAAGTGTGGCTCTCCGCCAAGTATATCCGCTTCCGTGTCCCCAGTTATAAACTGGGACCACGTTATCTTGGACCCTTTAAAATCAAGTGCCAAATCAATCCTGTCTCCTACAAACTCCTTCTTCCCCCTTCTCTCCGTATTCCTAAAGCTTTTCATGTTTCTCTCCTTAAACCGCTTATCCTTAACCGCTTCTCTCCCAAAGTTGTCGTTCCAGCTCCTGTCTCCGGTTCCTCCGATGTCTTCTCTGTTAAAGAAATTATTGCATCTAAAACGGTCAGAGGTAAAAAATAAATTCTCGTAGATTGGGAGAATTGCGGTCCTGAGGAGAGGTCGTGGGAACCCGAGGACAACATCCTCGACAAAGACCTCATTCACAAATTTTCGGGTTCCAAAAAGAGGGGGAGACCCAAGGGGGGGGTACTGTTACGCCGAGCGCTCCGGGTCCCCGCTCCTCTCCGGAGCGCTCGCAGCGTTTACCTGCTCGCAGCGTTTACCTGCTCGCAGCGTTTACCTGCTCGCAGCGCCCCGGTCAGACCCGCTGACCGGGAGTGCTGCGATAGGGTCCCTAGCAGGGATGCGATCCGCGAGGTGGGACGCGCCCGCTCGCGGTTCGCATCCCAGCCTGCTTACCAGACCCGTCCTCCGTCTGTTCAGTCCCGGCGCGCGCGGCCCCGCTCCGCTCTCTGCGATTTAAAGGGCCAGTGCGCCACTGATTGGCGCCTGGCCCAAATGAGTGAATTCACCTGTGCACTGGTCTATATTACCTCACTTCCCCTTCCCTGTATTGCCGGATCTTGTTGCCATTGTGCCAGTGAAAGCGTTCCTTGTATGTCCCAAACCAGTGTTGCAGACCTCCTGCCGTTGCCCCTGACTACGATCCTTGCTGCCTGCCCTGACCTTCTGCTACGTCCGACCTTGCTCTTGCCTAATCCCTTGTACCGCGCCTATCTCAGCAGTCAGTCGGGGTTGAGTTGCTATCGAGTGGAACGACCTGGGGGTTACCTGCCGCAGCAAGTCCATCTCGGTTTGAGGCGGGCTCTGGTGAATACCAGTAACCCCTTAGACTCCGTTCCCCTGATACGGCCCACGTCATCACCCCACTGACACAGAGGATCCACCACCAGTATCCTCACAGTACCCGGATCCTGACACTGTCTTGGTTCTTTAATCCTCCCATACCACTATTATCTTTGTCACTGTTACACCTTGCGCTCCGGCCACTTCCCCTGGCCATGAGCACACTGTCCCCCCCCTGCTGCCGGCGGGGTGGGATTCACATCGCGGGTCGCGCCCGTATGCAAATCCCAGCCCGTCACTTAACATGCTCCTCTGCTGCTTCTTCCTCTGCCTCTCAGCTCCAGCGCGCACGTCCCTATCTCGTAGGGTGCGCGCGCCGGAGCTCTGAAATTTAAAGGGCCAGTAATTATGTGAAACACCTGACACTATCCTGCCCCTCCCATTCTTCCCTGCCAGATCTTCAGTGCCATTTGCCTGAGATTAAGCGTTTGTCACGATGCCGGCTGGCAGGAGGTGGATCCTCTGTGCCAGAGAGGGATTGCGTGAACCGTGCTAGTGGACCGGTTCTAAGTCACTACTGGTTTTCACCAGAGCCCGCCGCAAAGCGGGATGGTCTTGCTGCGGCGGTAGTGACCAGGTCGTATCCACTAGCAACGGCTCACCTCTCTGGCTGCTGAAGATAGGCGCGGTACAAGGGAGTAGACAGAAGCAAGGTCGGACGTAGCAGAAGGTCGGGGCAGGCAGCAAGGATCATAGTCAGGGGCAACGGCAGGAGGTCTGGAACACAGGCTAGGAACACACAAGGAACGCTTTCACTGGCACGATGGCAACAAGATCCGGCAAGGAAGTGCAAGGGAAGTGAGGTGATATAGGGAAGTGCACAGGTGATCAGACTAATTGGAACCACTGCGCCAATCAGCGGCGCAGTGGCCCTTTAAATCGCAAAGACCCGGCGCGCGCGCGCCCTAAGGAGCGGGGCCGCGCGCGCCGGGACAGGACCGACGGGGAGCGAGTCAGGTACGGGAGCCGGGGTGCGCATCGCGAGCGGGCGCTACCCGCATCGCGAATCGCATCCCGGCTGGAGGCGGTATCGCAGCGCCCCGGGTCAGTGGATCTGACCGGAGCGCTGCAGTGAGGAGAGTGTAGCGAGCGCTCCGGGGAGGAGCGGGGACCCGGAGCGCTCGGCGTAACAGCGTTCCATACTGTCTGTTTGCCTTGCCCATGTTCTGACCCTTCCGCTACGTTATTTGACTACGCAACTTTGCCACCTGCCCTGACCTTCTGCTAAGTCCGACTATGCCTCCCCGATACGGCCTGTGTCATCAGCCACTCAGGTCAGTGGATCCACATCCAGCATTGTTACAGCCGCCCTCCTCTGTACATCCTCTCCAGGTCAGACATGTCCTTTTTAAATACAGGTGCCCAGAATTGGACACAATACTCCATATGTGGCCTGACTAATGATTTATACAGAGATAACAATGTCCTTATCACGAGCCACTATGCCTCTCTATACATCCCATGACTTTATTGGCCTTGGCAGGCGCGGCCTGGCACTGATTGCTAAAGTCGAGTTTACTGTCCACCAGTACCCCCGAGTCTTTTTCAGTAGAAGTTTGACCAAATGTCTTTCTCTATTTAGCACTTAATTGCACATTTTGTTTTTACGGACCAACATAACCTTACATTTATCCACATTAAACTTAATTTGCCATGTCTGAGCCTAAGCCTCCAGCTTCCCTAGATCCCTCTGTAATATTATGTTATCATCCTCTGTGGTGATCACTTTACCCAGTTTGGTATCATCTGCAAATATAGAAATTCTACTTTGTAATCCCTTTCCAAGGTCCTTAATAAACATATGGAAAAGAAGTGGACCCAGTACTGCCCCCTGTGGTCCCCACTCCCCACTAGTAACTGCCACCCAACCAGAGTAAGTCCCATTGATTCCTACCCTCTGCTTCCTGTCACTGACCAGTTATAAACCATTTACATATATCCTCCCCTAGTCCCAGCTCCTCATTTTATGTACTAACCTTTTGTATGGCACAGCATCAAATACCTTTAAAAAATCCAGATATATAACATCCACAGCTTCACCCCGGTCCAATCTATACCTGACCTCCTCATAGATGATCAGATTAGTCTGACCGATTCCTTGTCCACAGCTTCACCCCGATCCAATCTATAACTGACCTCCTCATGGAAGCTGATCAGATTAGTCTGACAGGACCGATCCCGCATAAACACATGTTGGTGCTGTGGCACAAAGTTATTTTTGTAGATATTCTATAGCATTTCTCAAAAAAACCCTCTCAAATCTCACCCACTACAGATGTTAACCATACAGGCCTGAAGTTCCCAGGATCCTTTTTTGACCACTTTTTTACTCCTTTTTGAATATAGGTACCACATTTGCTAAGCACCAGTACTGTGGAGCAATAATTATAGAATCTTTAAATATTGAGAGTATATACGTTGCGGGTGCGCCCCATGTGACCCTGCCCTAAGGCTCAGTTCACAACTTGTTTTCACGTTGCATTTTGCATAATCACTATAAGGCCAGGGTCCCATGGGGTGCATCTGCAACGTATTCCACGCTGCGGATGCAGAGGGCCGCGGCCGGGAGCTCGTTCTGCAGTGCCCCTGTGACTGCTGTTTGCGCATCCGCAGTGTGGAATACATTGCGTATGCACCCCATGGGACCCTGCCCTATAGTGATTATCCAGCTGGCCTGTATTATTGGTTTTGCATTCAATTTAACATATACGCTGGCATTCTCTCCCAATGTATATGAGCACGTCAGGTGTTTACAGCTCTTAATGGTGCATATTTGTATTTTTTGCAGTATCCTTTTGTATTGGGGAGCAGTTGACTATACAGTGCCCCCCCCCCCGACCTACAATGGCACCGACATACGATCATTTCAACATACGATCACTCTCAGAGGCCATCGCATGTTGAAGGCAGCATCAACATACGATGCTTTTGTATGTCGGGGCCATCGCATAAACGGCTATCCGGCAGCGCAGACTGCTTCAGCTGCCACCGGATAGCCGTTTACGGTGCCCCGTGTGGTCCGCTGACGATCACTTACCTGTCCTCGGGGCTCCGGCGCGTCCTCTTCGGGATCCCCTGCATCGTCGGCGCTCTCCATCGTCGTCATCACGTCGCTGCGCACGCCGTCCCGTCATCCAATAGTAGCGACGTGCGTAACGACGTGATGGCGCCGACGGAGAGCAAGGATGCCAGGGAAGCAGAGGCCTTACCGGAGCGTCAGGGACACCCCGGGAACGCGGCGACAGTGATGGAAGGCGACATCCAGGGCAACGGTGACGAGTGGTGACGGTCCGGAGCGGCGGGGACACGTGAGTATAACCTCCAATACCAGTGGTCTTCAACCTGCGGACCTCCAGATCTTGCAAAACTACATCTCCCAGCATGCCCGGACAGCCAACGGCTGTCCGGGCATGCTGGGTGTTGTAGTTTTGCAACATCTGGAGGTCCGCAGGTTGTAGACCACTGTCCTATACTTTACATTGCACGGATCCCTCAACCTACGATGGTTTCAACAAACGATGGCCCATTTGGAATGGATTACCATCTTATGTTGAGGGACCACTGTGTATATATATATATATATATATATATATATATATATATATATATATATATATATATATTCAATCCAGTGAAAAAGACAAACAATAAACTAAAGAAATGCCAGATTACATATGACCAGTGTATAGCCCATAAAGGATGTAGAAGACGAGCAGAATACATGACGCCATTTGTGATGTCTGAATATATTAATCCATCCTGATAGAATTAGCAAAAAAAAAATAAAAAAAATAGAAGGTTTATGACCACTCATAACATTTCTCAAAATCTAACATCATTTGCAGCAAATTGCATAATAAGGAGATTAGTGCAGCAAAGTAACCTACCTGCCGCAGGACTGCATTGTGTCGGCCATCAATATGTCCGGATCCGGAACGTAACATTAATCTGGTTTGCGGCGTGATTTGATTTTCCACCTTATTTAGATTTTTTAATATCCCGGGAACAAACATTCCGTCGTATATTGAAGTTACAATAACTGGACTTGGATCTCTCCAGCGCAGGAAAAAAAGAGAAATATTAAGCTTGTCAATAATAGTTATTAAGGGTCGGCTGAAGAGAAAAGTAATAAACAAAAAGTCGGAGGAAATGTCTTTTGTAGCCAGATGGAATTTAATGTTTGCTTCATTTTTTTTTTAGATTTTCGTACTTTAGCGCAGGCAGTGTTTTTCGCCGTCGTAGATTGATACCAGATCCAGTTAGTAATGTAAAATACGGCTTTTTAAATCATTTCTGCCGTCTCCAAAGCCCCTGATTATATATTTTCTAGTCCAATGTTTTACATTATTTTGACTTGATGTTTCCGTAAGAAACGGCGCTGACAGCAAATATTTCCACTTTCCTACATTACCTCCCCGAGTATTTAATAACACAAAGTTACCACGATTGTTCCCCCCTTAACTGTAGCAGAAATAGTTGTATTTTCTTCCAATTTGCTTCAACTTCATAGACCAGTGTTTCCCAACCAATGTGCCTCCAGTTGTTGCAAAACTACAACTCCCAGCATTCCCGAATAGCCTTTGGCTCCATGAAATCAGGATATACAGTGGTCCCTCAACATACGATGGTAATCCGTTCCAAATGGACCATCGTTTGTTGAAACCATCGTATGTTGAGGGATCCGTGCAATGTAAAGTATACGACAGTGGTCTACAACCTGCGGACCTCCAGATGTTGCAAAACTACAACACCCAGCATGCCCGGACAGCCGTTGGCTGTCCGGGCATGCTGGGAGTTGTAGTTTTGCAACATCTGGAGGTCCGCAGGTTGATGACCACTGGTATTGGAGGTTATACTCACCTGTCCCCGCCGCTCCGGAACATCACCACTCATCACCGCTGCGCTGGATGTCGCCTTCCATCGCTGTTGCCGCATCCCGGGGTGTCCCCGACGCTCCGACAAGGCCTCTGCTTCCCCGGCATCCTTGCTCTCCGTCGCCGCCATCACGTCGCTACGCACGCCGCTCCTATTGGATGACGGGACGGCGTGCGCAGCGACGTGATGACGACGATGGAGAGCGCCGACGATGCAGGGGATCCTGAAGAGGACGGTCCGTAGACCCGAGGACAGGTAAGTGATCGTCAGCGGACCACACGGGGCACCGTACACGGCTATCCGGTGGCAGCTGAAGCAGTCAGCGCTGCCGGATAGCCGTTTATGCGATGGCCCCGACATACAAAAGCATCGTATGTTGATGCTGCCTTCAACATGTGATGGCCTCTGAGAGTGATCGTATGCTGAAATTATCTTATGTCGGGGTCATCGTAGGTCGAGGGGTCACTGTATAGTAGTTCTACACCTCCCCTCCCAGTTCTATCTGTATACTGCTGCTATATCTACGGTATCAAGATATATATAGTAGTTATACACATCCTCTCCAGCTTGTATACTGCTGCTGCTATCTCTATGGGATCCGGATATATGTAGTATTTATACACCTCTCCTCCAGCTCTATCTGTATACTTCTGCTATCTCTATGAGATCAGTATTTATCATAGTTATACATCTCCCCTCCCGGCTCTATATCTGTATAATGCTGCTGCAATCTCTATGGAATCAGGATCTATAGCAGTCTTACACCTCCACTCCAGCTCAATCTGTATACTGCTGCTATATCTATGGAATCAAGATATATATCGTAGTTATACACCTCCCCTCCAGCTTGTATACTGCTACTGCTATCTCTATGGGATCAGGATGTATGTAGTAGTTATAGACCTCTCCTCTAGCTCTTTCTGTATACTGCTGCTGCTATCTCTATGGGATCAGTACATATAGTAGTTATACACCTCCCCTCCAACTTTATCTGTATACTGCTGCTATCTCTATGTGATCAGGTTATGTAGTAGTTATACACTTCTTATCCAGCTCTATCTGTATACTGCTGCTGTTATCTCTATGGGATCAGGATATATAGTAGTTATACACCTCCCCTCCGGCTCTATCTGTATACGGCTGCTGCTATCTCTATGGGATCAGGATATATAGTAGTCATATAACTCTCCTCCGGCTCTATCTGTATACGGCTGCTGCCATCTCTATGGGATCAGAATATATAGTAGTTATACACCTCCACACACACACACACATATATATATATATATATATATATATATATATATATGTACATTTTTTTTTTAGATAGAAATATGCTTTACAGCAACCTTGTGGCCATAGGCAACAGTAAACGGGAACTGTCCCATTGATATGAATGAGAAAGACTGGACTGCTCTGTAATCTTTGAAAGGGTCATTCCACAGAGAAGGTGAGGCTGAGCTGCTATTGTCTTCTCTATCAACTGTTGTCACCTTTCACTGTAATTCTGTACAGATCACTTTCCAGAAGCCTACTCCTTATCATTACAGACAGAACAGCTCAGCTTAGCTTAAAGCCTCTTGGCCAAAACTTGATGTTATGACCACGCCCCCTAGTGACATCACACCACGCCCCTTCATTCATGTCTATGGGAGGGGGCGTAAAGGCCGTGGAGGGGAAGTTTGTTAACAGGAGAAAGAAGCATTTTTGTCTAAAAAGATATATTAAAAAGCTTATTATATTCACTTGTACTATTGATCTATGCAAAGTTTGTTCAAATGACACAGTGCCTATTTAACCCTAGGCAGGATGCTGCCTATTTTTACCTTAATGACCGGGCATAATTTATCAAATCTGTCCTGTGTCTCTTTAAGGCCAATGGATTCTCCTGCGTTTTGGCTTTTTTTTATGGTGTTTTTTCTTGCGTTTTTGCCTTTCTATGGAAACTACATTTTTTGCCCCTTTGGCATGTTCCCTGCTGTTTTTTTTTTCAGTTTTTTAAAGAATTTTGTTGGTAACAATAAAAAAAAAAAAAAAAAAAAAAAAAAAGAAGGCTGCAGTAGGGATGGAAAAAAATTGTAGTTAACAAAATTAAACATTTTTAGAACTAAATTTATAGTAATTTTCAAACGGACTAATTTATGTTTGCGGTCAGGGACATAAAAATGTAGCAGACAATATTAAAAATGGATAAAGGGGCCATTTAATTGTAAAAATAAAATATTTTTTACATTAATTTTGTGAAACTTTTTATTCAAAATGTATTTTAATTCTGTATTTTATAAAGTGTGTGTTTTTTACTTTTTTTTTTTACTTTATTCTTTTCTCTATTTCATTCATTATTTAGGTGCTACTACTACTCCCAGCATAAAACTGGGAGCTGTAGTACCTGCACTAATAGCAAATCACCCCCGGTGTCACTCCTGACACCCGATGCAATCGTTCTTTACATTGCTGAAATGCGGAGCGGTTCTCTACCGCATCTCTGCTCTGTACTCTGGGCCAGCCAGTGATGGGAATAGAATTTCACATCACTGATTCATATTTGCCACACAGAGTGGTGAATGGCCGGATAGTGCCAGCCAATCACCACCCTGAGTGGCATATATGAATCAATTATGTTAATTTCTATATCACTGGCCAGCCGTATACAGCAGAGAGATGGGGAGCGCAGACGAGAGGCGCTCCACATCTCAGCAATAAAAAGGATGATCGTATTGGTTGTCAGGAGTGACACCCGCTGCGATCTGTCCCTTACTGCAGGTACTACTGCTCCCAACAGGGAGCTGTAGTACCTGCATTAATAGACAGATCGCAGTGGGTGTCACTCCTGACACCCATTGCGATCCTCCTGTATAATCTATAGAAGCTGGCATGGCCGCCTTTCTTTGGTGCCAGCAACTGATGAACTGGAGTTGATAATGTCTGAGGAGAATTATGACATCGTGGGTATAACAGAGACATGGTTGGACGATAGCTGAGACTGGGCGGTCAACATACAGGGTTATAGTCTGTTCAGGAAGGATCAGTCAAAACGGAAAGGGGGAGGAGTTTGTCTTTATGTGAAATCAAATCTGAAGGATATACGGGGGGAAATGATGTGGAGTCATTATTGGTAGAAATATATGGAGATAAAAATGAAATAATTCTGATAGGGGTTATAAGCCACCAAGCATAATGGAAGAGGCAGAAGATCAACTACTGGGGCAAATAAACAAGGCAGCAAATCAGAACGAGGTGATAATAATGAGGACTTTAACTTTCCTGATATAAACTGGGAGACCATTTGGGACAGACAATTATCTGTCCCAAATGGTGCAGGGCCCGACCAGAGGGGGCGCCGTACTAGACTTAATATTAACCAACAGACCTGACCAGAGGGGGCACCCTACTAGACTTAATATTAACCAACAGACCTGACCAGAGGGGGCGCCCTACTAGACTTAATATTAACCAACAGACCTGACAGAGTAACTAATGTGCAAGTAGAAGGACACCTAGGAAATAGTGATCATAATATAATACATTATAACTTGTTCTTCAATAAAGGAATCTCTTGAGGGGCCACAAAAACAATGAACTTTAGGAAGGCAAAGTTCAATCACCTCAGAGAAGCCCTTATCAATATAAATTGGGATAATGTCCTCAAAAACAAGAATACTGACACTAAATGGGAGACTTTTACAGTCATGGCCATAAATGTTGGCACCCCTGACATTTCCTAGAAAATTAATTATTTCTCACAGAAAAGGATTGCAGTAACACATGTTTTCCTATACACATGTTTATTCCCTTTGTGTGTATTGGAACTAAACCAAAAAAGGGAAGAAAACAAGCAAATTGGACATAATGTCACCAAACTCTAAAAATGACAAGATTGACAAAATAATTGGCACCCTTTCAAAATTGTGGAAAAATAAGATTGTTTCAAGCATGTGATGCTCCTTTAAACTCACCTGGGGCAAGTAACAGGTGTGGGCAATATAAAAATTACACCTGAAAGCAGATAAAAAGGAGAGAAGTTCACTTAGTCTTTGCATTGTGCTTCTGTTTGTGCCACACTAAGCATGGACAACAGAAAGAGGAGAAGAGAACTGTATGAGGACTTGAGAACCAAAATTGGGGAAAAATATCAACAATCTCAAGGATACAAGTCCATCTCCAGAGATCTAGATTTGCCTTTGTCCACAATGCGCAACATTATCAAGAAGTTTGCAACCCATGGCACTGTTGCTAATCTCCCTAGGCTTGGACATAAGAGAAAAATTGATCAAAGGTGTCAACACAGGATAGTCCGGATGGTGGATAAGCAGCCCCAAACAAGTTCCAAAGATATTCAAGCTGTCCTGCAGGCTCAGGGAGCATCAGTGTCAGCGAGCTTTTTGGTAAAGCACATCATTCTACTGTTTACCGAAAATGGAATGAGGCATACAAAGAAAAGAACACAGTACCTACAGTGAAATTTTGTGGAGGTTCAATGATGTTTTGGGGTTGTTTTGCTGCCTCTGGGTCCAGATCTAAATTCCATTGAACACCTGTGGAGAGATCCTAAAATTGCTGTTGGGAAAAGGCGCCTTCCAATAAGAGAGACCGGGAGCAGTTTGCAAAAGAAGAGTGGTCCAACATTCCGGCTGAGAGGTGTAAAAAGCTTATTGATGGTTATAGGAAGTGACTGATTTCAGTTATTTTTTCAAAAGGGTGACCAGACCATTTTTTTTGGGGGAGTTTGGTGACATTATGTCGAATTAGCTTTTTTTCCTCCCTTTTTTTTGTTTAGTTCCAATACACACAGGGAATAAACATGTGTATAGCAAAACGTGTTACTGCAATCCTTTTCTGTGAGAAATACTTAATTTTCTTGAAAAATTTCAGGGGTGCCAACATTTACGGCCATAGCTATATATACCTTATGGAAATAAAAGGGTCAGGAATAGAAGAAAACCAATGTGGATGAATACAAATGTTAAGGGGGCAATAAATTAAGCATTTAAACTACTAAAACAGAACAGCAGTTTTAAGTATTAAAAAGATATAGAGAAAAAAAGTTGAATATATAAAACAGATAAACAGAACAGATAAAAGCTGCAAAAGTAGAGACAGAAAGACTCATTGCCAAAGAGAGTAAAACTAACTGCAAAATGTTCTTTAACTATATAAATAACAAAAAGGTTAAAAATGAAAGTGTAGGCCCTTTAAAAAAAATGATGTGGGCGAAATTATAGACGGGGATCAGGAAAAAGCAAATATACTAAGCACATTCTTCTCCACTGTATTCATAGAGGAAAATTAAATGGCAGGTGAAATACAGCAAGATAAGGTTAACTCCCCAGTACAGGTCACCTGTCTCACCCAGGAAGAAGTACAGGTCACCTGTCTAACCCAGTAATAAGTACAGTGCCACCTACAAAAAATCTAAATAGACAAATCCCCAGGTCCAGATGGCATTCTAAAGGTGTTCTAAAGGAATTAAGTAATGGTGTTCTAAAGGAATTAAGTAATGTAATAGACAGACCCCTATTTTTTATATTCAGGGACTCTATAGTAACAGGGACTGTTCCCCAGGACTGGTGAATGGCAAATGTGGTGCCAATATTTAAAAAGGAGTCAAAAGGTGACCTGGGGAATTATAGGCCTGTTAGTTTCACCTCCATTGTATGTAAATTATTTGAGGGTTTTCTAAGATGCTATTTTGAAGTATCTTGAAAAAAATAAATGTATGACCCCATATCAGCATGGATTTATGAGGGATCGGTCCTGTCAAACTAACCTGATCAGCTTTTATGAGGAGTTGAGCTCCAGACTGGACCAGGGGGAAATGTTGGATGTTGTATATCTGGGTTTTTCCAAAGCATTTGATATGGTGCCACATAAAAGGCTGGTGCATAAAATGAGAAGGATTGGGCTGGGGGAGAATGTGTGTAAGTGGGTAAGTAACTGGCTCAGTGATAGGAAACAGAGGGTGTTTATTAATGGTACTTATTCTGGTTGGGTGACTGTTACTAGTGGGGACCACAAGGGTCAGTATTAGGTCATATTCTATTTAATATATTCATTTATGACCTTGTAGAGGGGTTGAATAGTAAAGTAGCAATCTTTGCAGATAATACTAAACTCTGTAAAGTGGTCAACACAATAGAGGACAGTGCACTGTGTATAGTAGATAACACTATAGAGGACAGTGCACTGTGTATAGTAGATAACACTATAGAGGACAGTGCACTATTACAAATGGATCTGGATAGGTTGGAGGTTTGGGCTGAAAAGTGGTGGATGAGTTTAAACACTGATAAATGTAAGGTAATGCACATGAGGAAGAAAAATCCAAGCTGGGATTATGTATTAAATGGGAAAACACTTGGGATGACTGATATGGAAAAGGATTTAGGAGTCTTAGTTAATAGTAAATTTAGCTGTAGTGACCAGTGTCGGGCAGCTGCTGTCAAAGCAAATAAAATCATGAGGTGCATCAATAGGGGCATAGATGCCCACAACAAGAAAATAATTATACCACTGTACAAATCACTAGTCAGACCACACATGGAATACTGTGTACAGAACTGGTCAGACCACACATAGAATACTGTGTACAGAACTGGTCAGACCACACATGGAATACTGTGTACAGTACTGGTCAGACCACACATGGAATACTGTGTACAGTACTGGTCAGACCACACATAGAATACTGTGTACAGTACTGGTCAGACCACACATAGAATACTGTGTACAGTACTGGTCAGACCACACATAAAATACTGTGTACAGTACTGGTCAGACCACACATAGTATACTGTGTACAGTACTGGTCAGACCACACATAGTATACTGTGTACAGTACTGGTCAGACCACACATAGAATACTGTGTACAGTACTGGTCAGACCACACATAGAATACTGTGTACAGTACTGGTCAGACCACACATAGAATACTGTGTACAGTACTGGTCAGACCACACATGGAATACTGTGTACAGTACTGGTCAGACCACACATGGAATACTATGTACAGTACTGGTCAGACCACACATAGAATACTGTGTACAGTACTGGTCAGACCACACATAGAATACTGTGTACAGTACTGGTCAGACCACACATAGAATACTGTGCACAGTACTGGGCACCAGTGTACAAGAAAGATATAGTGGAGCTGGAGAGGGTTCAAAGACGGGCAACCAGGGTAATACGGGGAATGGGAGGACTACAGTACCCAGAAAGATTATCAGAATTAGGGTTATTTTGTTTAGAAAAAAGAAGGCTTAGGGGCGACCTAATAACTATGTATAAATATATCAGGGGGCCGTACAGAGATCTCTCCATGATCTATTTATACCCAGGACTGTATCTATAACAAGGGGGCATCCTCTGCGTCTAGAGGAAAGAAGGTTTCTACGCCAGCACAGACGGGGGTTCTTTACTGTAAGAGCAGTGAGACTGTGGAATTCTCTCCCGGAGGAGGTGGTCATGGTGAACTTGGTAAAAGTGTTCCAAAGGGGTCTGGATGCATTTTGGAAGAATAATAACATTACAGGTTATGTATACTAGATTTATAGTGACAGAACGTTGACCCAGGGATTCATTCTGACGCCATATTTGGAGTCGGGAAGGAATTTTTACCTCTAGTATGAGGGGTTTTTGCCTTCCTCTGGATCAACTCAGTAGGGACTCATTGGGGATATAGGTTGAACTCGATGGACTCTGGTCTTTTTTCAACCTTATGAACTATGTTACTGTACTCTGTGATGTGAAGTTCTCTTCACATCACAGATTCATATATGTCTCTATATGTGCTTGACCAAAATGGAAGCGGAAATTCAGAAGTGTGAATGGGGGTGCGGAATCCCATAGAATTCTATGGGTTTTATTTGAGTCGGAATTCTGCAAGCGGAAATTCTACCGTGTGAATAGTTCCTAAGTGAACTCTGTTGTCCATCTCCCTTGTTTGTACAAATTCCTCCGGCCTTGACCTACTGTCTGACCTACATCCTTCAATAGTGAGGAGTGGCAGGGGCCATATTCGCATTTGCGATATTTTGAAAATATATGGAGGAATATATGTTCATTCACTTTGTTTGTTTTCTTTTTTTCCATGCGAAAATTCGTAATGAAATTCGCATAGTGCACATGTGTGATTATATATTTCACCTAAAAGAAGGGAGGGATCAGTGTCCTCTGACTGGAAGTGCAGACATTTGCATATTTGCATATTCGCATATATTCGTATATTTGCAAAAAAAACTAAAAAAAATTAATAATCGTCATTCTGAATATATATTACTATATTCTAAATATTCGCGAAATCACAAAGTGCCAATATTCGCAGTAAAAATCTGCATTTCGAATATTCGCGCTCAACACTATCCTTCAGTACCACGCTATCTCCAGGTCAGTAGCCACTAACGGTGACCATGCTAAGGGTAATGATGCAGAAGTCCACACTCCCTTATATAGGTTAAGGGTGAAAAAACCAGGAGCTTCTTAGTTTCCTCTTCATGGCATGGTACCATGCTACACCACAGCAGCAGATCCACATACTATTATTTTATGTTACATTTACAAGAATATTTTATATTATTTTCTTTAACCTCCCTGGCAGTATGATTATGTCAGGAAATGTGTACCAAAAGTGGTACAATTTTGTACATGGAAATTTGGCGTTATGTATAGTACCTACCCATTTTATGCCCACCGCCCATTTCACATCCCCCCCTTGTCACATCCCCCCCTTGTCACATTCTCCCCCCTCCTTGTCACATCCCCCCCTCCCTTGTCACATTCTCCTCCCCCTTGTCACATTCTCCCCCCTCCCTTGTCACATTCTCCTCCCCCTTGTCACATTCTCTCTCCCTCCCTTGTCGCATTCTCCTCCCCCTTGTCACATTCTCCCCCCCTCCCTTGTCACATTCTCCCCCCCTGTCACATTCTCCCCCCTCCTTGTCACATCCCCCCCCTCCCTTGTCACATTCTCCTCCCCCTTGTCACATTCTCTCCCCCTCCCTTGTCACATTCTCCCCCCCTGTCACATTCTCCCCCCTCCCTTGTCGCATTCTCCTCCCCCTTGTCACATTCTCCCCCCCTCCCTTGTCACATTCCCCCCCCCTGTCACATTCTCCCCCCTCCCTTGTCGCATTCTCCTCCCCCTTGTCACATTCTCCCCCCTCCCTTGTCACATTCTTCCCCTTGTCACATTCCCCCCTCTGTCACATCCCCCCTTTTATCACATTCCCCTCCCCCCCTTTGTCACATTCTTCCCCCCTTTATCACATTCTTCCCCCCTTTTGTCACATTCTTCCCCCCCCCCCCCTTTGTCCCATTCTTACCCCGTCACATTCATTCCCCCTTCTATCCTTCTTGTTCGGCAGCAAACCACACTAGGTTTGCCGGGCAGATTTCAAACCTAGTGTATTTGCAGCCGAAAGAAGTCCTTTCCCCTTCAGCCAATCACTGGCTTGACACGTGACACCACTGCGGCCAGTGATTGGCTGAAAAGGGAAAGGTCCTACAAGTTGAATAAAGAAGAGAGGACACCCCGGACCGCACGGAGGGGAACGGCATCTGCAGGGACCGGGAGTAGGTAAGCAGAAGGTTTTTTTTATTTTCCTCCCGGTGGCCTTTTACACTTAGCTCAGTGTTTTTCTAGCAGGGTGCCTCCAGCTGTTGTGAAACTACTACTCCCATAATGCCCGGACAGCCTTTAGCTGTTCGGGCATGCTGAGAGTTGTAGTTTTGCAACAACTGGAGGCCCCCTGGTTGGTAAACACTGACTTTTAGTATTTGGATTTGTCTTTACCTGCTCTGGCTGGCCTCCGACCCGAGCAGATAATCGCACGTTTTCCCGGGGGGGGGGCGTATCGCTATATCGCAAAAAGCAAAAATCGCGATTCGATTGCTTTTGCGATATATCGTACAGCCTTATTACTCCAGCAACTCTGCAATGCTACCCTGAGCGTTACTCAGGGTTACTGCTCCTGCCAGGGAAAATTAACCCTGAGTCACGCTCGGGATAACCGCTAAGAAGGTTAAAGAGAACCTGTCTCCAAACTAAACTTTTAATATATTGTTCCTTATGTTATTTTAAGACACTTTGCAATTTATTTGCAATTATCAACCTTTAAATGTTTTTAATGTGATTGAAAAAATGACCACTAGGTGGCTCTGTCCTGTTCCCTAACACAAGTCAAACAGTTAGTTTGGTCTCCTCCCGGCCTGGCAGGAGACCAAACTCAGGAAGTTTGTGTGGGGCATGGAGAGGCAGAGCTCTCATAGGCTTCAGGGATGTCGCGCCTGCTGGGGAACGCCCACTTTCTCATGCCAGGAGCTCACACAATGTGACAAAGGGAAAAGGTATGATACATAACTTTTTAAAGGCCGGAAAAAAAATGTAAGTACAGGAGGGGTGTTATGGAATATAATCTGATTTAGTTTAGAAAATATCGTTTGATGACAGGTACACTTTAAGAGAAAAAACAATATTTGGGCTTTGGTGATAACAAATGCAGTTATTTTCTGAAAAAAATTCAAGGAGGCCTCTGTCCTTCACCAAGATGAATGCTACGTGTCAGAAAGCCGCTCCCTTGTCCAAAGTGTTTTCTTGTAAATTATGTATATTGAACAATGAGATCTGTATTTTGAGAGTCATTACCTATAACAAGAAACACAATAAAAAAGTGCACCATCGACTGCGGTTGTGGACGGTAGAAATAGGAAATGATAAGAGCCGTCTCATACGTAGAGTCTCCCAGGATGGACTAATTGGTGACAAGTGTCTGATAAATGTGACAGAGAGAAGACATGGCGGGGTCCACCTTCGATCTGGTCAGGACGCTTGATGTTCATTCCTGTCATTGACCTGTCAGCTGCTCATTTGGCTTCTGCATAAACCTTACTGTTTAGTGATACTGAATAAGTATTAGTATAATATTACGATTGTTTTCCTGAATAAAACTGTTACAAAAATTATTAATGTCATTAAAGAGACTGAAGGCAGTGCCTAGATCCTTGGAAATCTGCCCATTGAGACAAGTGGCAATTTTCCAATATGTATTTGTTAAAGGGGTACTCTGCTGCTCAGTATGTGGAACAAGATGTTCAGAACGCTTAGAGCCAGGGCTTGTGATGTTACGCCCGACCCCCAATGCAAGTCTATTGGAGGGGGCATGACGGCCTTCACTCCCCCTCCCATAGACTTGCATTGAGGGTGCGGGGCGTGATTTTTTTTATTTTTTATTAAGAGCTGAGGCAAGTGCTCTCTATCACCCAAAGTGTAGGAAAAAGTGCAAACGTGTCACACTAAAAAAAAAAAACATGCACAAAGGATGCGGTCTAGCGCTAAGCCCTTCTCCAACAGGAGAGAGGCCCCCCCAACAAACCTACCCTTCACCTCCGGGCCAGAAGGCAACTGCAAGGATCCAGGTTCGATGCCCCTTTTCGCTGAATCTACTAAGGGTCCGAAAATGCTTCTGGCTTCAACCTAGGCGTTAACCAAGGTATCAGCCGAGGAGCCGTATACTGATGGCATCTTGACCGAAGCCAAGATGCACAGGGGTTGCAGGGAGGTGAGGAACCAAAAGGCCACACACACCTCCCCTAGACCACCAAGAGGGACACCCAGAAGGGCTACCGCATCCTGAAAATCCTGTGTACAAATAAAGACACAAACGTGGCACAGTGACAAGACATAAAAATAATTAATAAGTGGACGAGTGCAGATATACTGCCCGGTCATCCGGCCGGATCTATAAAAATTTCCCTGATCCTAACCAGGAGGCCGGGATACCAAGGGTGAGTGCCAAAGGTGAAGAGTAATGGTGCAGTGTCTTCACTCAGTGAGTTATAACACCCAGTGAGTTTTGGCACCTCAGGGTCACCACTCCCCGAGGCACATACATACCTCATGGCGAGACCCGGAGGAAACAGGTCACATCAGGGCCGCCGTCGAGCTGATTCCTCATAACCAGCCCCGGAACACCTGCCCCCTCCATGCAGCACCCATCCCCACCAGTCTCACACCAGCATTTCCCATCCACTGGCGGAAACTGATAAGAACAGATACTACACTTGATCTTAGCCAAAAGGCCAAGAGGGTATGATGTCCCCTTTCGACGAAGCTACTCAGGGACCGAAAGTGTTCCCGGCAAACAACTAGGCGTTAACAGTGGCGTTGCGACCCGGGTGCGGGGGGTGCGGCCCGCACCGGGTGACACCAACCTAATGGGGTGACACAAAGACGCTCCGCAACAACCCCCCCCCCCGGCATTCACCTGCGCTGTGTGCCCGTCAGCACCCCCCTGCCCTTCATCGCCGCTGTGCGCCCGTCAGCACCCCCCCTGCCCTTCATCGCCGCTGTGCGCCCGTCCGTCAGCACCACCGCATGGGACGTCAGTGACGTCACTCGCAGGGTGCCAGGAGAGAAGGAGCGCTGCGCTGGATGGGTGAGTGTGTGTATCTGTCTGTCGCTATCTCTGTCTGTGTGTGACTCTGTGTGTGTGTGTGTGTATGTGACTGTGTGTGACTCTGTGTGTGTGTGTGTATGTGACTGTGTGTGACTCTGTGTGTGTGTGTGTGTATGTATGTGACTGTGTGTGACTCTGTGTGTGTGTCTGTCTCTCTGTCTGTCGCTATCTCTGTCTGTGTATGATTCTGTGTGTGTGTGTGTGTATGTGACTGTGTGTGACTCTGTGTGTGTATGTATGTGACTGTGTGTGACTCTGTGTGTGTGTGTGTGTATGTGACTGTGTGTGTGTGAGTGTGTGTATGTGACTGTGTGTGTATGTGACTGTGTGTGTGTGTATGTGACTGTGTGTGTGTGTGTATGTGACTGTGTGTGTGTGTGACTGTGTGTGTGTGTTGCAGGGGGACCCAGGAGCGCTACACCCCTGCCCACAATCATTTCTTGTATTGGAATTATGTAGGAGGCCTTCTGGTGTGCCAAGTATGCCTTATTTTCTGTGTGTGTGTGACTCTGTGTGTGTGTGTGTGACTCTGTGTGTGACTCTGCGTGTGTGACTGTGACTGTGTGTGTGTGTCTGTCTGTGAGTGTGTGTCTCTCTTACTGTGTGTGTGTGTGTCTCTCTGTGTTGTATGTGTTTTTTTTTGTGTGTGTGTGTGTGTGGGGGGGGGGGGGGGGTTAAACAGCGATCTAATGTGGGGAGACTTTGACCCATTGTGGGGAACCTGCAAGGGAACCTGCGGCCTAATGTGGGGTAACTACTACCAAATGTGCGGAGTCTATGCTACCTAATGTGGGGATTCTATGGTACCTAATGTGGGGAGTCTATGCTACCTAACGTGGGGAAACTGCTACCTAATGTGGGGAATCTTTGCTACCAAATGTGGGGAGTCTATGCTACCTAATGTGGGGAATCTGTGCTACCGAATGTGGGGAATCTATGCTACCTAATGTGGGGAAACTGCTACCTAATGTGGGGAATCTGTGCTACCTAATGTGGAGAAATTGCTACCTAATGTGGGGGAACACGTACCAAATGTGGGGAATCTATGCTGCCTAATGTGGGGAAAATATGCTACCTAATGTGGGGGAACTGCTGCCTACCTAAAGTGGGGGAACTGCTGCCTACCTAATGCTCCCCCCCGGCAGTAGCCCCCTCATCATCCACCAGCAACACCCCCCCCCAGCAGTAGCACCTCCATCAGCAGATCCTGATGGTGGATGATGGCGGTGCTCCTGACAGGAGGATGATCCTGTGGATGGATGATGGGGGTGATACTGCCAGGGGGGATGGCCAGTTGCACCCTCATCATCCTCCAGCAACACCCCCCCCAGTAGTAGCACCCCCATCATCCACTAGCAACACCACCAAAACCCCCCTCCCGTGGTAATAGCATCAGCTAACGGATGTTGAGGGGTGTTACTGCTTTTGTGGTATTATATTCAGAGGGTGCACTGTATGGCAACGTTAAATTCAGAGGGCGCAGTTTGTGGTAGTATTATATTCAGAGGGTACAGTGGGTGGTAGTATTATATTCAGAGGGTACAGTGTGTGGTGGTATTATATTCAGGGGTACAGTATGTGGTAGATTTATATTCAGAGGATACAGTATGTGATGGTATTATATTCAGAATGTACAGTGTGTGGTAGTATTATATTCAGAGGGTACAGTGTGTGGCGGTATTATATTCAGGGGTACAGTATGTGGTAGATTTATATTCAGAGGATACAGTATGTGATGGTATTATATTCAGAATGTACAGTGTGTGGTAGTATTATATTCAGAGGGTACAGTGTGTGGTAGTATTATATTCAGGGGTACAGTATGTGGCAGATTTATATTCAGAGTGTACAGTATGTGTTGGTATTATATTCAGAATGTACAGTATGTGGTAGTATTATATTCAGTGGGTATGGTGTATGGAAGGTTTATAATCAAAGAGTGTAGTGTATAGTAGTATTATATTTAGAGGATACAGTGTCTGGCAGGTTTACAGTATTACTTGTTTTCATATAGAGGATGAGAATGCGCTGACATAGTGAGGAGACGTCTGGGCATCACATTCTACAGACAGAAGTTTTAGCTGGACCAGGTGGTATGTACCATCTGAATTAGATAAGGAAAGACTATAGAGAAGACGTCACCTGTAGTCACTGATATCATTGTACATTCTCCCCTCTGTGTCCTATCAGAGCTGTAGTCACTTGTCAGTTCTACAGTTATGGTGAGTGAAACTACAACTCCCAGCATAACCTCACCACTGCTCAAAGGGGTACTCTACTGGAAAACATTTTTTTTTTTATCAATTGGTGCTACAAAGTTAAACAGATTTGTAAATTACTTCTATTTAAAAATCTTAATCCTTCCAGTACTTATTAGCTGCTGTATAAGTGATTCACAGGAAGTTCTTTTCTTTTTTAATTTATTTTCTGTCAGACCACAGTGCTCTGTGCTGACACCTCTGTCCATGTCAAGAACTGTCCATAGTAGGAGGAAATCCCCATAGCAAACCTCTCCTGCTCTGGACAGTTCCTGACATGGACAGAGGTATCAGCAAATAGCACTGTGGTCAGACTGGAAAGAACTACACAACTTCCTGTGGAGCATACAGCAGCTGATAAGTACTGTAAGGATTAAGATTTTAAAGAATCTGTTTAACTTTCTGGCACGTTGATATAAAAGTAAATGTTTTCCAGTGGAGTACCCCTTTAAGTAATTCTGGGAGCTGTATATTTAAATGGTGAAAACTTCTTTAACACTTTCCTATTCTGTGGCAACTGGTATATCTGATTATTATACTGGAATTTCTCACAATGCGCTACAACAGTGGTGTCCGTCACAACAGGCTAAAAACTTACTGAGGGGGGGAGGTATGGGGTGACACCATTTTCTACCGCACCGGGTGACACCAACCCTAGCAACGCCACTGGGCGTTAACCAGGTTGTCACCAAGGAACCAGTAAAACCGGTTTGGCAGCCTGCCAAAACAGGATGCCACGGGGTATAGCAGGGAGGTGAGGAACCTAATGGCCACACACACCTCCCCTAGACCAGCAGGAGGAACACCCAGAAGGGCTACCGCACCCTACCAAATCCTAGTGAACAAACGAACACAAAAAGTGGACACAGTGACAAAAAATAAATAAATAAATAAGTGGATGTGCGCAGTGCGTAATACTGCCCGGACATCCGACCGAATCTATAAAAATTCCCTGATCCTAGCCGGAGGGCCGGGATACTAAGGGTGAGTGCCCAGAAGAGTGAGAGAAAAAGTGCGTGCTATGTGCTTTCATTCAAGTGGGGTTGCCAATCCCAAGTGAATTCCGGCACCCTGGGGTCACCACTCCCAGGGCACTTGTGCACTTCGGCCTTCACTCTACCCGGACCTTAAGGCCAGATCCAGCAGGGAACAGGTCTCATCGGGGATGACTGCTGTGCTATACAGCCATCCCTGGTACACCCGTCCTACTGTGTGGTTCCCCATCCTGCCGTGGTGGTCTTCCACACCGCCAACTAACAGGAAAGGTACTACACTTGATCTTAGCCAAAAGGCCGAGAAGCGAGGGTGCGGGGCGTGATGTCATGAGGGGGTGTGGCCGTGACATCACAAGCCTGAGCTGAGCAGTGGAGTACCACTTTAATGGGGGGGGGGGAGGGTGTTTCTCATCGTGGAGATCCAGCTCTGTATGTACATGTATTGGCCTGTGGGAAAAACATATGCAAATTAGCTTTCCTTTAGAAGAAAGACAACTTTTTCTCTAGTGCCACCTATAAGTAGCTACCTTGGTAGTCAATGTCTGACCTGGAAGCTACTTAGGAAAAGGCTAAATTACTGCAAACAAGTATATACATTTCTTTGGCTTTTTTGTGTTTGTTAACACACACAAAGTACCTCAAGAGTTGGTCAGAAGTAGACTAAACTGAGTCATGTGATTGGCAGCCTTGGTTAGATTATTCTGTTCCACCTCCATAGGTCCACCCTTTGTTTCCTTTGGGTGTTCTGTGTGTGATTCAATGCATTTCTAATTTGAACAGATCTTAGTCAGGTTTTGTTCTGTACGAGTCCAACAGAAAACAGTTGTGTTATGCCTCCATATGTACACCTTAAAGGGGTACTCCGGTGCTCAGACCACTTGGAGTCAGAGGTCGTGACGTCACGGCCATGCCCCCTTGTGATGTCACCCCCCCCCCCCCCTCCATTCATGTCTATGGGAGGGGGCGTGTCAACTTATACGCCCCCTCCCATAGACATAAATGGAGGGGAAATGTAATGATGTCACGAGGGGGAGTGGCGTAAGGTCAAGACCACTACCACAGAAACCTGGTGTCTGTTTAAAACGTCGGGTGCTGCAGGAGAATGTGGGGGTCCCCAGCAGCGGGACCCTTGCGATCAGACATATTATCCCCTATCATTTGGATAGGGGATAAGATGTCTAGCAGTAGAGTACCCCTTTATACCATTCTCTTTAGGCAAGAATATCCCAAAATTACTAAGAATAATTTATTATTGGGCAACCAACACTTTTTTCTCGAGCTGTGAAAAAAATTTTGTGAGCAAAAATTTTGTCTCCCATGCTCAAAAAACAAAAACAAAAAACACAATAAAACCAACAGACCCTACAATTTGCATTAAAAAGGGGGGCATGTCCTTGATTTCCCAGAGTCACATCAGATTTCACATTTTTACCCTGCAGAGTATGGGTTTGGTTTCTTGTGTTGGTTTCTTGTTTTTTAGAATCCGTGTTAAAAAATGATTGCGAAATGTAGGGAAATGGAGCCTTACTTTTTTCAGTAGTTTTTATTTTTAGTTTAACAGCATTTTTTAAATCCTGTGGCAGATCTAGAGTCTAATCTTGGGGAGGGCATGGGGGAATGTCGTTGTCGGGGGTAAACTTTTTTTTTTTTTAGAAAGATTTTAGTTTTATTGTCTCTGCTCCCGGCAGGCTGGGATTCGCATCACGGGACGCGTCCGCATGCGAGTCCCGGTCCGTCACTTACCTTGCCCCTCTGCTGGTGCTCTGAGATTTAATGGGCCAGTGCCTCCATAATTAGTATGCACCCAAACAGCACACTATAAAGTTGTTGCACCTCCCACACCCCCTGCCGGATCTTCAGTGCCATTTGCCTGAGAGAAAGCGTACCCAATTGCCTGTTTGCCATACCCGTGTACCCAGACCTTTCCGCTACGTTTACTGACTACGAACCTTTGCCGCCTGCCTTTACCTTCTGCTACATTGACTATGCCTCAGTTTCATCCTCCTGTACCTCGCCTTGCGCAGTTACCTGTGTGGTCGAGCCGTATTGGGAGTAGCGACCTGGGTGTCGCCTGGCTCAACAAATCCATCCTGCTTTGCGGTGGGCTCTGGTGAAGATCAGCGGCACCTTAGACTCCGCTCCCCGATACGGTCCGAACCATCAGTGCCACAGGTGGAGGATCCACATCCTGTTCCAGACAGCCCTCATCCAGGTGTGTGACACTTTTAAGGGATTGTGTATTTTATATATATATATATATATATATATATATATATATATATATATATATATATATATATATTTTTATTTTTTTTTTTCTATATTACTAAGCCAGTGAGCTACCTTCTCCATCTTCAACATGACCACAAGGTGACATTTTAAGATGAATTCGCCTCAGACACCATTTTTGCTGCTGGTGTTATGGCTGTGTTTGTAGATGGAGATGGGGGTCACATCTTGGTTGCTGGAGACACTAGAATTTAGGTTAATCTTCCGGTGGAAAATGGATCTCAAGAAATTGATTAAGAGCTGTTATGTCCTCTGGTGTCTTTCTGAAGTCTAGAAGCCAAGACACACTCGTCTCCATTTTTTCTGTATAATCAAGTTCATGTTGTGAAGTAAGGGGAAACATTGTGATGTCTGTGTAGAGTTTGGCCACAAAGTACCAAAATTTGAAAATCTTGGTACCGCGAGACATAATAATAAGATGGTTTCCACTTCCACAGAGAGTACAATGAAGCCTGAGGCTGTGTGGCTCCCAGGAACTGTGGTACAGGCTTCATGTACAGGACACGTGCACAAGCCCTTTCATCCAAAAAAAAAAGTTCAATTTTTAACTTCACCTACAGACATAATTTACCAAACAGTTTTACTTACCTGAACGCTGTCATTTCAGAGATCCCCTATAATCAATTTACTAGCCTGAGGCTGAAGCCTGTGCTGGCCATGACAACATGACAAATCATTGTAGCATATAGGAAATCTACCTGGCAAGTGCGGACAATGGCTGCTCGGTTGCCATGTTGTCTTGGCAGCACAGGCTTCAGCTGCAGCCCTGTAGGGAACAGCAGGTCATCTCTGAAATGGGGAAATCAATCTAAGTAAGATTCGGAAGATCTAGAGCTCCATGGATCTGGCCAAAAGCTGTTATTTTTGCCCAAAGTTTCGCTGTAGTCAATTACATACCCAGGATACAATCTTTTATATAAGTCATAAGGTCTAGGTTTCTATTCTCTAACAGTTTCCATCTGTTCTAACGAAAACAGTAAGAAACATTTATGAGGTATTTTCTGGGTCAATATGAAAATAATCCCTTCATGTTTATACCGAGATGTTTTGTAATATCATTACTTTATATTAAGGAACAAATGTGTTTTGAGAGTAAAAGGTGGAAAGACAATTGAATTTGAGCCAAAAACATTAAGGGAAAAAAAAATATTTGGGCATAGTTCTGTCTTCCTGTTTTCCAATTTGGTGTCAGCCAAATGCCTCTCCCAATGCAAGAGGCGAACATACATAACCATAATAAATGTGCAAATCACATTTAAGTCCCGGAAACATTTAATAAAAAAAATATTTCACGTGATGGAATATGATCACAAAAAAGCTTCAAATGGTATAAATAGTGATTGAAAGCCTTTTTATTGGGAAGTGTATTCTCTTCCTCTAAGTGCTCCAGCAGACTATCTGCAAAATTGTTTCATTTGAAAAAAAAAAAATAAAAAAAAGTGTGCGGACAAAAATAATATGAAATCTTAATGTCTGGATAGAAACATGTGGGATTACATTTCTTCACTGGGCGGCAAATGATGAAAAAATCTAATTTAACTAAAGCACTTCCTAATATTGCCTAGGAAAAGAAAGCAAATAAAAGTTATACAGATTGCCATCATTGCTTTACAGCATAGTGTCACTGAGTAAGAAAGTATTGGCCGTGTAGTGTTAGCACAACAAAATCAGCTGTAAAGGCAGTAAAACAATACTCCTTAATGTAGATTATAATTGATACCAATTCATTTAGAGGATAAAGTAGTGTAAATCTGTGACAGAGTTTCCTGAAAGGAAAAAAAAAAGATTAAAAATAATAAAACAAGAGCTAAGTATATAAGGAAGTGGATCAACTTTACTTTAAAGCATACCTTTCATTTCATGTGACTTCTCAGGATTAACTGTGTGTATGAGAAGCAGCACTATTTCTGCCATTAAATAACTTCTATATGGTATTTTTCAGTAAACTTCTACTGCAGGCTTCATCTATAATTTTCAGTTCTTCCAGAACTGGTTGGAGGAGCTTAATGTCTTTTTTGTCACCCATATACTGTACACACACAGAGGAGGAGATCCTGCACTTCTATGTCTCTATACACTGTACACAGGGGAGGGGATCCTGCACTTCTAAATCTCTATACACTGTACACAGAGGAGGAGATCCTGCACTTATATGCCTCTATACACTGTACACACAGAGGAGGAGATCTTGCACTTCTATGTCTCTATACACTGAATACAGAGGAGGAGATCCTGCACTTCTATGTCTCTATACACTGTACACAGAGGAGGAGATCCTGCACTTCTATGTCTCTATAACCTGTACACAGAGGAGGAGATCCTGCACTTCTATATCTCTATACACTGTACACAGAGGAGGAGATCCTGCACTTCTATGTCTCTATAACCTGTACACAGAAGAGGAGATCCTGCACTTCTGTTTCTCTATACACTGTACACACAGAGGAGATCCTGCACTTCTATATCTCTATACACTGTACACACAAAAGAGGAGATCCTGCACTTCTATGTCTCTATACACTCTACACAGAGGAGGATATCCTGCACTTCTATATGTCTATACACTGTACACAGAGGAGGAGATCCTGCACTTCTATGTCTCTATACACTGTACACACAGAGGAGGAGATCCTGCACTTCTACATCTCTATACACTGTACACACAGAAGAGGAGATCCTGCACTTCTATGTTTCTATACATTGTACACAGAGGAGGAGATCCTGCACTTCTATGTCTTCATATACTGTACACAGAGGAGGTGATCCTGCACTTCTATGTCTCTATACACTGTACACAGAGGAGGTGATCCTGCACTTCTATGTCTTCATATTCTGTACACAGAGGAGGAGATCCTGCACTTCTATATCTCTATACACTGTACACAGAAGAGGAGATCCTGCACTTCTATGTCTCTATACACTGTACACAGAGGAGGAGATCCTGTACTTCTATGTCTCTATACACTGTACACACAGAGGAGGAGATCCTGCACTTCTATGTCTCTATACACTGTACACAGAGGAGGTGATCCTGCACTTCTATGTCTTCATATTCTGTACACAGAGGAGGAGATCCTGCACTTCTATATCTCTATACACTGTACACAGAAGAGGAGATCCTGCACTTCTATGTCTCTATACACTGTACACAGAGGAGGAGATCCTGCACTTCTATGTCTCTATACACTGTACACACAGAGGAGGAGATCCTGCACTTCTATGTCTCTATACACTGTACACAGAGGAGGAGATCCTGCACTTCTATGTCTCTATACACTGTACACACAGAGGAGGTGATCCTGCACTTCTATGTCTTCATATTCTGTACACAGAGGAGGAGATCCTGCACTTCTATATCTCTATACACTGTACACAGAGGAGGAGATCCTGCACTTCTATGTGTCCATACACTGTACAGACATTGACATAGACACTGTGTCAGTCATTTATTAGCCTCAGCGGTGTTCTGCCTCAGTCATTGATTGGCTTAGTGGGGCGTCACAGAAGAGACTAGTACTAAGAAAAAGATAAGCCCTGTTCTTGAGAATGTGGGGGGGGTCCCAGCAGTGGGAATCCACGTGATCTTATCTCCTTCCCTGTGGATAAGGGATACATTTTTAATCACTGATAACTTCTTTAATAGCATTTAGAGATGCTTTGCAACAAGCCCCATGGACATAGAAACAATACATTTGTTGGCACCTTATTGACTTCTATTAGAGAGAGTTGTGGGCACACTCTATCACCTGTGCACATTGATAAGCTGTGACCATTATCTATTGTGAGTGGCCTGATCTCATCTTATCTTTACTCTGGTGACACATTTCACTGTAAACCTCTCTGTGATTATAGGGAGGAGACTATTGGGAATTGATCTTTACAAACATGATGTCTCAGATTATTATTAAGCCTTTTGCCCAGATTGTGAACTCCATGTTTTAAGGTTGTTCTAAAACACAGGACAATGACGAATTAGAAAAATAACCCCCTAAAATTCTTTAAAAAAAATATTTGTTTACCCTAAAAACTTGATTAAAACAATATGTAATTTTCTGATGACAAGTTCCCTTTATTGTATTCCACTAACTTTTTTCTTCAATAACTGTTTATTTGTGAAATTTTTTAAAGATATTTTACAAATATCAAACAACATAAGACAGTTTAAGAAATAGAAATATAGACATATCCTCAATGTAGACAACAATGGAACAGGTAAGTAAGTATACATAGTCATAGTAGTATCTCCTAGATATTGTATTGGAATCCACTTGTTATATGGAGAAGTACATAGTTATCACCAGGGAGAATTAAACTTGAAGAGATCAGCAATAGTCATAAAAGACATTTCTTTTTATGTAAACAGAAATAAGCTGATTTAACTGTAGAACACATCCAGGATAAACTGTTTCATCAAAGTATATCGATCAGTAAAGAGATTGAGTAATTGAAATCCACATGAAAGACATGAGAGAATATAATAGTATAAGACATATACGAAAGAAAAATAGAGTAGGTTAGAAATAAAGGGATAAAGAGATAGAAAGACAAAGGGCACAGGCCTGCATGGCTTTATCCTTAAAGGGGGACTACTGAGGGGGTTGATTGATATTTAATGAATCCCACAGCGACCAGATTTTCTGAAATACAGGTATTTTATTGTCTACGGTGGCAGAGAGATATTCCATCCTCCTAACCTAATTTATTCTGTCTATTAACATCTGAAGAGAAAGAACATCAGAGAGTTTCCACCATCGAGCTATTATGCATTTAGAAGCTGTCAAGACAGACAGGAGTAACTTAGTTCAGCTACTGAAGAGGTGGAGGATCAATAGGTAGGTCTCTGGAAGTAGAGGGATATCCACTCCAAGAAGTTTCTTGATGAGTAATTGGACCTCAAGTGGCGTAGAGGTGCGCAATCCCAAAAAATGTAGGTAACAGTGCCCACTTCACGGTTACACCTCCAACATAAAGGAGATACATTGGGGAATATACTTTGAGTTTGTCCGGAGTCCGGGTACCAGTGCATCAGTAGTATATGTTGACTTTCATTGTGTGTGACACAGACGAGGATTTAGAAGCATGGGACCATATGGAACGCCACTGGTGTATAGTAAGGGGTCTGCCCAAGTAAGCTTCCCATTTTGTCATATAGGGGTGATAAGGGAAATTGTTGTCAGTGGGTGTCATTATGATATTGTAGATATTAGTGTAACATGCTGCGCTCCGGCCGTGAGCGCAGCATCCCCGTGTCCCAGACTCCCGGCGGGGCCGGGATTCGCATCGCAGAATGCGCCCGAATGCGAATCCCGGCCGTCCCTTACCTCACTCCACTCCTGCTTCCTCTCAGCCCCGACGCCTGCGTCCCCATCCATTAGAGTGCACGTGCGCCCATAATTAGTTAATGCACCTGTCACCATGCTATAAGTTTTTGCACCTCCCACGCCCCCCTGCCGGATCTTCAGAGCTCATTGCTCAAGAGAAAGCGTTCCCATTGCCTGTTTTGCCTACCCGTGTTTCCAGACCTTCCTGCTATGTTTTTTGACTCTGAATCTTTGCCACCAGCCTAGACCTTCTGCTACGTTGACTACGCCTCTGCCTCATCCTCCGGTATCTCGCTTTGCCCAGTTACCTGTGTGGTTGAGCCATATCGGGGGTAGTGACCTGGGTGTTGCCTGCCTTAGCAAATCCATCTTGCCTTGCAGCGGGCTCTGGTGAAGACCAGCGGCACCTTAGACTCCGCTCCCCGAAACGGTCTGAGTCATCAGCCACACAGGTAGAGGATCCACATCCAGTTCCATGACAGCCTACATTCAGGTGTGTGACAATTAGAGATCAAGCCCTTAGTGGAAGTATTGTCTCTACATAACATCTCAAATAGAGTTGGATGAGGGAAGGCTATATCGGCGGAGTTGAGTGTCAAATAATGCAGTATATCCTGATAGAAGGAATAGGCTGAAGTAGGGAGGGCAAATTTCTTTTATAAATCCTGAAACTCTAGGATAGTGCATCTGATAGGGTCTACTATGTCTGCCAAGTGGAATATTTTAGCATTTATCCAAGGAGTAATAATTGTGATATCACCACTACTAGGGATAAGAGGGTTGAATATTAGGGGCGAAAGTAGTGAAGTGGATGATTTTAGAGGAAATATTTAAGTTGATTTGTCCCATATAGATTTTGTCAGTCTTATAGACCCGAGAAGATTCTTAGGCAGTAGAGGAGGAATGTGTGTCCATATAATAGAGGAGGGGTGCGTAGACGATAGCCACATCTCAATCTCCGTCCATTTATTAAATGCCAAAAAAGAGGTCCAAGAAGAAATCCTACGAAGATTTGTAGCCAGATTAGTAATTATATAGGTTCGGAAATGCCAGGCCTCCATTTTTCTTTAGGGATGACAAGACCGAGACAGAGAGTCTATGACCTCCGCCACCCCACACAAACCTCAACAAAAGGGTATGGATTTTTTTTCAAAGCATTTTTAGATATGTGGATAAACAGAGTTTCAAAGAGGTATAACATTTTTGGCAGAATAAACATTTTCACTTCACAATTTTCCCAAGTAGAGACAGCGAAACAAGGACCATTTATCTAGAAGGGATTTTATTTCTTGAGTAAGGGGAGGGAAACTATGTTTAAAAAGAGAATTATATGTAGAGGTTAGTATAACACCCAAGTATTTCAAAGTTACTTCCTGCCATTTATATGGGTAGTTAGATTTCAGGTTCGACAGATCAACATCAGAGATAGAGAAGGCCTCAGTTTTACTTGAATTTATTTTATAACCTAAAAGTTTACTATAGATATCCATCTAAGCTGGAATTTAAATTAGGTAGTGACGTATGAGGGTTAGATATAGTCAGGAGGACATCATATGCAAATAAAGATATTTTGAACTCCCTATTATTCACCTTAATACCTTTGATATCGGGATTTGATCGAATGGAAGAAGCCAGTGGTTCTATACTTTGGACAAAAAGGAGGGGGGATAGGGGGCAGCCCTGTCTCGTACCATTGAAGATGTGAAAAGGACCAGTCAAGTCTGTCGAAGGCTTTTTCAGCATCCAGACTTAGACTGGATGATTTGGTTTTACTAAGAATATCAATTGAATAAATGTTTCTTCTCATGCTGTCTCCAGCCTATCTATATTGGACAAAGCACACACTGATCTTTATGTACTAGACTGGAAAGAATGTCACTTAGTCTATTTGCTAAAATTTTTGTGAACATTTTTAAATCCAAATTTAGTAAGGATATAGGGCGGTAGCTAGCACAGTCTGCAGGGTCTTTCCCGGGTTTTGGTATAAAAGATATGTATGAGTTCAACATCGATGTGGCAATGGAGGAGTTAGAAAGAAATTCATTAAATAAGGTTAAAAGGTGGGGGTTGAGGACCTCGGAATAAGTTTTGTAGTACAAATATGACAGGCCATCGGGGCCTGGTGATTTCCTATTAGAAGGGCTTTAAGGGTAGACTGAAGTTCCTCTAGCGTAATTCGTGCATTCAACATCTGGAGTTCTGCCCTCCCTACATTAGGTAAATCACAGGAGCAATAGTCATGGAAGGACTCCGCAATTTTGGACAGTCATAGGTGAGGATTTTAATCGCAAATTTATTAACATTTGCATAGAAATCAGTTTTTCAACATTACCTATGGCTAAGTCTCTTAATTGGTTACGGGTGTAGATGATATGTTGTAGAGTATTTACATTGGGGCGGGTTGTCATTCTAGTTTTTCAACCGTACTAACTACGTAGTTTCAAGCGATTTAGGCTTATTTTCAAGGTCTTTAGAACGCTGAAGGGAGTCCTTTTTGATTCGTGTAGCTAGTGCTGTACAATTACCTCTAAACACAGCCTTGTGTGCCTTCCATAAGGTAGAAAAGAAGAAACTGACCCTAAATGCTGGTCAAAAAATTCCTTGAGACTTGTTCCAAGGCAATCTCTGTATATCTTTTTTAATAATGATTCATTTAACCTCCAGTGAAAGATTCTCCATGGTGTGGAAGAGTTTAAAAGATCCAATGTCACTGGAGCATGGTCAGACCAAGTAATGGAATGTATAGTGGAAGTTTTCATCCACCTGAGAGCTGGGAGATTGCCAAAGAACATGTCTATCCTAGAATGAGTGTAACGGAGCTGGATGTGAATCCTCTACCTGTGTGGCTGATGACTCGGACGGTATCGGGGAGTGGAGTCTAAGGTGCTGCTGGTCTTCACCAGAGCCCACCACAAGGCAGGATGGGCTTGCTGCAGCAGGCGACACCCAGGTCGCTACCCCCGACATGGCTCAACCACACAGGTAACTGGGCAAGGAAAGGTACCGAAGGTGGAGGCTGTAGCGTAGTCAACGTAGTAGAAGGTCAAGGCAGGCGGCAAAGGTTCGTAGTAAAAAACATAGCAGGAAGGTCTGGATACATGGGTATGGCAAAACAGGCAATAGGGAATGCTTTCTCTCAGGCAATAGGCACTGAAGATCTGGCAGGGGGTGTGGGAGGTGCAACAACATATAATGTGCTGTCAGGTGCTTTTACTAATTATGGGCGTACTGGCCCTTTAAATTTCAAAGCTCTGGTGCACGTGGACCCTAAGGGACGGGGATGCGCGCGTCGGAGCTGAGAGAGTGAGAGAGCTGCAGGAGCAGGACTAGGTGAGTGATGGGCCGGGATTTGCATACGGGCGTGTCCCGCGATGCGAATCCCGGCCCCACCGGCAGTCGGGGACCATGCACTCACGGCCGGTGCTTCCGGCCGGAGCGCAATGTGTAACAGTACCCCCCCCTTTGGTCTCCCCCTCTTTTTATGGCTCAAGAACCTTTTGAGAGGATCCTGATCTAGGATGTTATCCTGTGATTCCAAAGACCTCTCCTCTGGTCCGAACCCCTCCCAATCTACAAGAAATAAACGTTTTTCCTCTAATGAGTTTGGAGTCCAGAATTCCTTTGACCGAATATACATCCGAGGTACCCGAGATGGGAGTAGGAGAAACGTCCTTTTTAGAGAAGTGGTTAAAGATGACGGGTTTCAAGAGGGAGACGTGAAAAGAATTTGGGATCCAAAAGGAGGAAGGGAGATGAAGTTTCTTGACTTTGTAAGGACCCAAATAGCGTGGATCCAGTTTATAACAGGGCACTTTGAAGCGGATGTATTTAGATGATAATCACACTTTGTCCCCGGGTGAGTATTCGGGAGGAGGACGACTTTTCTTGTCTGCTTGAAATTTCAAATGGGTCATGGCACGAAGAAGGGAGAGACGAGTCTTCTTCCAGATGGAGAAGTTCCATATAAGTTCATCAGCCATAGGGACACCGGAGGGAGAAGACAAGGGCAAAGGTGGACGAGGATGAAGTCCATAGACTACAAAGAAAGGTGAAGATCCTATGGATTCGGAATCCTTACGGTTGTACGAAAACTCTGCCCAGGGTAGTAAATCGGCCCAGTCATCTTGGTGGGCAAAAACAAAGTGGCAAAGGTAATCTCCCAAGACCTGATTCACCCTCTCAACTTGACCATTAGATTGGGGATGATAGGCAGAGGAGAAATCCAGCTTAACTTGAAGATGGGAGTAGAGTGCCCCCCAGAATTTAGAAATGAACTGGACTCCCGGTCAGAAACAATATGTGTCAGTAATCCATGGAGATGGAAGATATGGAAAATAAACTGTTTAGCGAGTTGACGTGCAGATGGTAAACCAGGCAAGGGCACAAAGTGAGCCATCTTAGAAAATCAGTCCACAACTACCCAGATGACCGTGTTGTCACTAGAAGGAGTGAGGTCTGTAATAAAGTCCATTAAAATGTTAGTCCAGGGTAGGTCAGGAACAGGTAAAGGATGTAGAAGACCAGCTGGCTTGGCACGTGGTGTTTTGTCCCTGTGTTTTGGTGTTTTGTCACAGACTGAGCAGAAATTAACAAAGTCTATGACATCCCATTTCAGAGTGGGCCACCAATATTGTCGGGATATTAGTTGCAAGGATTTACAGATACCGTCATGACCAGCCTACAGAGAGGAAGGACCCCATTTCAAGATTCGGAGTCTCAGACGAGGAGAAACCTAAGTCTTCCCAGGGGCAGATGCTGAATACTTGTTGGTGCTGTGGAAATAAGACGATCAGGAGGAACAATATGTTAAAGGTGTGATTCCAGGCCTTGTACTTCAGAAGATCTTGATAGAGCGTCAGCCCGAAGATTATTCTCTGCTGGACGGAAATGAATAAAAAAGTTAAACCTGGAGAAGAATAGGGACCAGCGAGCCTGTTGAGGGTTGAGATGAGTCTTAGATAAAAGTCTTAGATAAAAATCCGCAAGTCACAGGCCTGCCCTTGGAAGAGCTTTGTGTCAAGACTGCTTCTGCACAACTGAAGATGCATCCACCTCCAAAGTAAACGTCTTGTCCAGATCCAGTCTTGACAACACCGGAGCAGAAGCAAAGATAGACTTTAAGTTGCTCTGGGAAAGACTTAGCAAAGCCGTCTCAGCGGAGGAAGCTCTGGCAGGTTTTTCAAAGACAGTGCGAAATTCCATCAGGAATGCCTGGAGATTGGTAGTGATAGCATCACTGCGATCCCACAGAGGAGTTGCCCAGGCCAAGGCCCTACCAGATAGCAGACTGATGACGAAGGCCACCTTTGCTCGTTCCGTGGAGAACTGGTCCGCCATGAGTTCAATGTGCATGGAGCACTGTGTCACAAAACCACAACAGGACTTGGGATCCCCCTCAAACTTCTCTGGAAGTGACAAACGGAGTTTGGTTCCGGAGGAGACTGCAGCAGCGGGAGGCTGTACTGGAGCTGGGGGAGGCTGTGGCTGTGGTGGATGCTGCTGGGCAGATAGCAACTGCTGCATCATGGCGGATAGCTGGTTAAGCTGCTGTGCTTGCTGGGCCAACTGCTGTGACTGAAGCACCACGATAGAAGCAAGATCCATGTTGTCAGGCAGAGAAACCCCAGTGGGATCCATAGCCGGATCTTACTGTAACGGAGCTGGATGTGGATCCTCTACCTGTGTGGCTGAAGGCTCGGACCGTTTTGGGGAGCGGAGTCTAAGGTGCCGCTGGTCTTCACCAGAGCCCGCTGCAAGGCAGGATGGGTTTGCTGCGGCAGGCGACACCCAGGTCGCTACCCCCGACACGGCTCGACTACACAGGTAACTGGGCAAGACGAGGTACCGAAGGTGGAGGCTATAGTGTAGTCAACGTAGTAGAAGGTAAAGGCAGGCGGCAAAGGTTTGTAGTCAGAAAAAGAAGCAGGAAGGTCTGGATACACGGGTATGGCAAAACAGGCAATGGGGAATACTTTCTCTCAAGCAATAGGCACTGAAGAACCGGCAGGAGGGGTGGGAGGTGCAAAAAGTTATAATATGCTGTCTGGTGCTTTTACTAATTATGGACGTACTGGCCCTTTAAATTTCAAAGTTCCGGCACACGCGCCCGTAAGGGACTAGGACGCGCACGCCGGAGCTGAGAGAGTGAGAGAGCTGCAGGAGCGGGACTAGGTGAGTGACGGGGTAGGAATCACATGCGAATCCTGGCCCGGCCAGCAGTCGGGGACATGGGGACACTGCGCTCATGGCCGGCGCAGTGTGTAACAATGAGTAGTATGGGGTGGGAGTAGAATGTAAATTCCTTGCTATTTTGGTTAGCGATCCTCCAGAGATCAAAGAAGTGGTGTTTTCTAATCAAGTGCCTAAATTGGGATGATAAGTGAGTAGAGGAAGGGGAAGGCTCAGGGTGGGTAATGGAGGATCTATCCATTGAGGTGGTAAATGGTAAATTGAAGTCCCCTCCAATTAATACAGTGGCAGGCAGGAGTTTGGCAAGTTTGGCAAAGACCCTTGTGAGAAAGGAAATCTGGGAAATATTAGGGGCATAAACATTACAGAGGGTTAAGGGGACATTAGATAGTTTTCCGGTAAGTATAATGGCCCAGATTTATCAAAGAATGTCTAGGGTAGAGCTATTTTCCCATGTTTATTTTGGTGGTGGGTTTGACTAGCGTGCAGCTCTGCTGTGGTGGGAAAAGCTCTACCACATACACTTTTTCTAGACACTTGTGGGGGAGGGAAATAGACACTTTCCCGGGTCCTGAATTTGGCAGGTTGGGTGTTTTTATTGACTTTCACAGAGCTGCCTGGACAAATTTGATTGCAGGGTCTAAGGGGTTAAAGCCGGGCATCACCGTGATCGGTGATGTCTGGCATTAGAGATGAGTCCTGATGGCAGATAGCCGCCAGGACCACCTTTGCTATGACCCACGCTCAGCTACTGAGCGCGTGTCATAGAAGGGAAGTGGGACGCTGTCGTCCACAAGAGGTTAAAGGTTGAATTGTGGAAGGTAGAAATTATTCTCGCGCCTACTGGTAGGTAGTGTAGCTTTGCGCCTAAAAAAGTACCTTTGCGCACAAAATAGCGACTTCTGACAAAAGTTGCAAATGATAAATACGTGACCACTGCATGGTCAAAAAGAAAAAGTTCTACGGGTAGGCAAAAAGAGTAAAACTGTCTAAATCAAAAGGCGCATAAAAGTCTCAAAATGTGCTGCTTGCACCTGAACTGCGCTTAAACATAGACTAAAAAAATGCTCTAAAAGAAATGATAAATTTCCCCCAATATATCTACCATTTGGGTCAACATATGTAGAGGTAGTCTGGAATAGGCAAGAGCGGAATATCAAGATAGCAACTCCGCCTCTTCTCCCATCCTGTACATCAGGGTAGTGTCTGAGTGCAAATTTGAAAGAGCCCGTGTTGTTATGGTAATTTTCTTGGATGAATGCAATATAAATTTTTCGTGTACTTAACTCTTTATGCAAGAGTCTACGCTTGACATCTGTGTTCAATCCTTTTACATTAACACACAATACGCACCATGACAAATCACAGAGGTGGTGTGTGCGCATGAAGAGTACGTCCTACCAGGATCCAGAAAGATGTAGGTATACGGGTGTCATATCTTCGGTCTTCAGAAGTCGGGGTAAGGAGGAGAGGATGAGGAACAGTAGTGACTCTCATACTGGTGCTGAGATGATAGTAAGGTGTGTGGAAAGCAGTTGAGTCCATGCGAGTAAGAAAAAACAAGAAGGTTAGCGACAAAACAAAGAACAACATAACAAAGTAATGACATGTAAATAAACTTAAGTGAGAAATTTCTCCAAAATCACTCCAAGTGGGGACACAGTCCCTTGGAGGAAGGGAGGGGAGCCAACAACTAGTATCCACTCCTATAGCAAAGAAAGCCAAAGGAGGAAAGATGACTCTCCAATATTGGGGGAAGAAGCAATAAGCCGATAGCAACAATTAAACTAAGTTAGCTCTCCGCTGGAAAATGGTTATATGCAAAATAAGAAAAACAAAACAGCAGAAATATACATTGTATTCTATTTGTAAACTGTACTAGCAGTCTTAATTAAACATAGTAATATATGTCAAGCCCTGCAAATGCTCAATTAGACTATGAAATAGTTTATCATGTAGTTCTTACTATCATAATAGTAATTAAGCTACAGTCACAGTCAGTCAGGATAATCTTGAGAAGTGGGACTGCGGAGTCCCGGTATATGAGGTTGGGGATTGCATCTTTGTCTCGGAGATATCCTTGTCCAAACCGGCGGGGGTCATGGAGGAGGTGGGAGTAACTCCCAGTTAGACAATTTTGGAATGGGAATTTCCAGTATCTCACAGAAGGCCGTTAAGTCCTGTGTCGATCTCAACATGACAGTTTTACCGTTGTGTTTGGCAGAGAGGCTAAATGGGAAGCCCCGGCGGTAAGTTTGCAGGAGGGGCTTGAGATGTCTTCTCTTCTGAAGTGTCAACCATGCTCTTTTAAGAGCATATTAAATATCGCCTCTAGGGTAACCTTTAGGTCTTCTTCATGCGTAGCCTCAAGTAAGCTCCTCACTGTAATAGTGTGCCTACGGCCCTGGTTTTCTAAATCTTCCAGGGTGTTGCAGAGGGTGTTATGTTAGGCAGCAACTGTCGATTGAAGTGAGGAAATGTATTGACGGGTATGGTCGTGGTCAGTTTCCAAGGAATCAACGCTGTGGTTGACCTCTCTAATATCCTGTCCAACAATAGCAATTTCTATTTTAAGGGCACTTTTTACCTCACTTTGGCATTCACTTCCAGGCAGTGGAAGAGAGAGGTGGTAACTATAAAAGCAAGTACACTAAGCGATTGTTTGAGCTAGTGATTGTGTGTCTGTATACAAGAATGTGAAATATACAAGTGAGTGCAAGTATAAAATGAGAGGGACTTAAATTTAAGGGACTTTAAATTCAGGGAGTTTAATTTAAATATTTAATTGTTGTTGTTTTTTTACTGTTAATTTTTTGCAATCCCCAAATCTAGTATGGCCTCCATGTTGGAAAAGGCAGTCCGGTGTACATCTTGCACAATGTATGCAATCCTTGAACAGCAGTTTGAGGGTGCATATTGTTGTGCGAGATGTGGGCGAGTTGTTCATTTGGAAGCCCAGATCCTGCATCTAGAGGAGCAACTGGCAACACTGAGATGCATTGACTACTTGGAGAGGAGTCTCCTGCTCACTGAGCAAGTACTCTCTGGGGTAGAGGTGGGGCAGTATAGTTGGGCGGAGGTGCAGGACAGTCAGGCAGCTAGCTGGGTTACAGAAAGAAAACGGGGTAGAGGGGGAAGTGTCAGGGATGCTAGTCCTGATCTGGCACACCCCAACAAGTTTGCCTAGTTGGCAGATGAGGGGGATGCCATTTCAGAGCTAGCAGTACTGCAGCAGAACTCTGCCTCTGACCGGCAGGGGGTTTTCTGCTCCAGTAAGGAGGAGTGCAGGGCAGGCCAGACAGGTACTGGTAGTGGGGGACTCAATTATTAGGGGGACAGACAGGGCGATCTGTCACAAAGACCGGGATCACCGAACAGTGTGTTGTCTTCCTGGCGCTCAAGTTCGGCACATCGCAGATCAGGTTGACAGGTTGCTGGGTGGGGCTGGAGAGGACCCAACAGTCATAGTAAAATACTGGCACCAATGACAAAGTAAGAGGTAGGTGGATTGTCCTTATTTCAGGGACTTAGACTGCAAGCTTAAGGCAAGGACCTCCAAGTTAATATTCTCTGAAATGTTATCTGTACCACGAGCCACACCAGAGAGGCAGCGGGAGATTGGGGGGGTAAACAAGTGGCTCAGAAGCTGGTGTAGGAAGGAGGGGTTTAGGTTCATGGAGAACTGGGCCAGCTTCGCTGTCGGATACCGGCGATACCGTAGGGACGGGCTGCCCCTCAATGGGGAGGTGCTTGGGGAGAAGATGGCTAGAAGGGTGGAGGAGTGTTTAAACCAGGGACTGGGGGGTAGGGAACCTACAATGTAGAGGGGGAAGATAGTGTAGATAGAGAGGGGGGATTTATTAATATACCTGAGGGTGGAGCGGAGGGAGGGCTTAGAATAGTTAATAGGGATAGGCTTCATAGGAAGAAAAAACATACACCTTAGAATTGCATGTTTACTAAGGGTGCGTTTACACAGCCGTCTGTCCCCGTTTTTTTTATCCCCGCTTTGTTTTCTTTTTTTTTGCAAGCTGTAAACGGATTCAAAATGGTTTAAAAAAAATACCATTCATGTCAATGGGATTTCTTTACAATCCGTTTGCACCCGTCTGCACCCGTCTGCACTAATTTCCATTTTTTTTTAAGGCCGAAAAAACGGCACATGCAGTATACAGTAAATTTAAAACGGATACAGTAAATTTAACATTGAAGTCTATGGAAAACGAATGAGCCTTTAATGTCGTCCCTTTGCATCCGTTTTTTTGATCCATTTTTACTTTTGAGCATGCTCAGAACAAAAAAATGTTTTTATTTATTAACTGAACAAAAACGGATCAAAACGGATACAAACGAATAATATCTGTTTGCATCCGTTATTGTCCGTTTTTTTATTTATTTGTTTTTTATTTTGACGGAAGATGAACGGAACGGGTCTAGACGGCCGTGTGAACGCAGCCTAATGCCAGAAGTCTGTCCAATAAAACTGACGAACTGGAGTTATTGATGTCTGAGGAGAATTATGACATCGTGGGTATAACAGAGACTTGGTTGGACGATAGCTGTGACTGGGCGGTCAACATACAGGGTTATAGTCTATTCAGGAAGGATCGGACAAAACAGAAAGGGGGAGGAGTTTGTCTTTATGTGAAATCGAGTCTGAAGGCCGCACTGCTGGAGGATATATGGGAGGGAAACGATAATGTGGAGTCATTAGGGATAGAAATATATGGAGATGAAAATAAATAAAAAATTCTGATTGGGGTTTGTTATAAGCCACCAAACATAATGGAAGAGGCAGAAGATCAATTACTGATAATAAACAAGGCAGCAAATAAACAAGGCAGCAAAAGAACGAGGTGATAATAATGGGGACTATAACTATCCTGATATAAACTGGAGACCGAGACCTGTGAATCTCATAAAGGAAACAGGTTTCTGACTATAGCTAAAGACAATTATCTGTCCCAAATGGTGCAGGGCCCGACCAGAGGGGGCGCCCTACTAGACTTGATATTAACCAACAGACCTGACAGAGTAACTGATGTGCAAGTAGAAGGACACCTAGGAAATAGTGATCATAAGGAATCTCTTGAGGGGCCACAAAAACAATGAACTTCAGGAAGGCAAAGTTTGATCATCTCAGAGAAGCCCATAACAATGTAAATTAGGATAATGTCCTCAAAAACAAGAATACTGACACTAAATTGGAGACTTTTAAGAATATTTTAAATTCTCACTGTAAGAGGTACTTATGGGAATAAAAGGATCAGAAATAAGAAAACCAATAAGAATGAATAAAAATGTTAAAGGGGCAATGAATGAAAACAATAAAGCATTTAAACTACTAAAGCAGGATGGCAGTGAAGAAGCATTAAAAAAGTTATAGAGAAAAATGTAAAATATGTAAAAAACATATAAAAGCTGCAAAAATATAGGCAGAAATATAGGCAGAAAGACCCATTGCCAAAGAGAGTAAAACTAACCCCAAAATGTTTTTTTAACTATATAAATTTCAAAAAGGTTAAAAATGAAAGTGTTGGCCCTTTAAAAAATGATGAGGAGGAAATTATAAACGGGGATCAGGAAAAAGCAAATATATTAAACAAATTCTTCTCCACTGTATTCACCGAGGAGACTGAAATGGGAGGTGAAATACAGCGAGATAAGGTAGACTCCCCAGTACAACCTACAAAAAATCAAAATAGACAAATCGCCAGGTCCAGATGGCATTCACCCCTGTGTTCTAAAGGAATTAAGTAATGTAATAAATAGACAGACCCCTATTTTTAATAATCAGGGACTCAATAGTAACAGGGACTGTTCCCCAGGACGGCACTTGGCAAATGTGGTGCCAATTTTTAAAAAGGGGTCAAAAGGTGACCCCGGGAATTATAGGCCTGTTAGTTTAACATCCGTTGTATGTAATTTGTGTGAGGGTTTTCTAAGGGATGCCATTTTGGAGTATCATGTTAAAAATAAATGTATGACTCCATATCAGCATGGCCTTATGAGGGATCGATCAAACTAATCTGTCAAACTAATCTGATCAGCTTTTATGAGGAGGTGAGCTCTAGACTGGATCAGGGAGAATCGCTGGATGTCGTATATCTGGATTTTTCCAAAGCATTTCATATGGTGCCACATGAAAGGTTGGTGTATAAAATGAGAAGGATTGGACTGGGGGAGAATGTGTGTAAGTGGGTAAGTAACTGGCTCAATGATAGGAAACAGAGGGTGGTTAGTAATGGTACTTATTCTGATTTGGTGACTGTTACTAGTGGGGACCACAGGGGTCCGTCTTGGGTCCTGTTCTATTTAATATATTTATTAATGACCTTGTTGAGGGGTTGAATAGTAAAGTAGCAATCTTTGCCGATGATACTAAACTCTGTAAAGCCTTATACACTGTGTATAGTAGATAATACTATAGAGGACAATGCACTGTTACAAATGGATCTAGATAGGTTGGAGGTTTGGGCTGGGAAGTGGCAGATGAGGTTCAACACTGATAAATGTACGGTAATGCACATGGCGAGGAGAAATCTGGGCTGGGATTATGTATTAAATGGGAGAACAGTAGTAAGATGTAGATGGGATGGGCACTGCAACATCTAATAATAGCAGCTGAGAGAATAATGAATAGTGTTGAGCAGCATAGGCCATATTTGAATTTGCGATATTTCGCGAATATATGGACGAATATTCGTCATATATTCGCTATATTCGCATATTCAGAATATTCTCGTTTATTTTCGCATATGAGAAAATTAACATGTGCGAAAATTAGCATAAGCGAAAATTCGCATATGCGAAAATTTTCATATGCAAATTGTCGCATGTGCGAAAATTCGTTCGCCAGTCTCACACAGTAGTATTACAGCCTTCTTTACACCACACAAACTGGAAGCAGAGAGGGATGATCACTGTGATGTGTACTGTGAAAAAAAAACGATATTCGCAAATAAAATTCGGATTGCGAATATTCACAAGCAAAACTAATAATGAATGCGACCCGGTGTGAATATGGTTCTGTGGGGTGCCAGACAAATTAAGGAAAAAGAGAAAATTCCACAATTCTAATAGCAAAGAAAAGATGTTTGCACTCACCACGTACATCCTTATGAAATTCGGACTTTATTCAGGCAAAAGGCAATGTCCATAACAAAGGTAATCACACCTGGGTGAACAGGGAGGGAGAGCAGCTAGCGGCTAGGCAGCCGGAGTATACTGGAACAACAGCACCGTTTCTCGTCTATGACGCTTCTTCCGGTTCCTAGATCTTTGGCTTACTATCCAGGTATATATAACAGGAGAAGGGGAGGAGTGACCCAACACCAGGGAGGTATACAAAATACAAGAGTAAAAACAAAGATAAAACAATTATCCTGCGATCTATAAAAATGAACTAAAATTGTTTCTTTCATTTAACCCATTAGGGCCCAAAGCTTTTCATTTGGTAATACAATTTGCTTCACATTGTAACAGTTTTTGATGTCGATTGACACCTATTGGTTGTATAGGGATTTTTTGTATCCCTGCGAACTTAAAATCCTCTAACCTGTCATTGTGGAAATTATCCATGTGTGCTATGAATCGCGTTGTGCCTATTTTAGTTCGCAGTGAATAAATATGTTCACGTATACGAGTGGATAGGTTTCTTTTTGTTTTACCTATACAGTAATCCCCCGACCTGCGATGGCCCCGAAATATGATAAAATCGACACACGATGGCCTCTCAGAGGCCATCGCATGTCGATGTCAACATCGACATACGATGCTTTTATATGTCGGGGCCATCGCATTAACTGCTATCCCACAGCGCAAAATGCTTAAGCTGCTGTCGGATAGCAGTTAAAGCATCCCGGACAGGTTCACTTACCTATCCCCGCTGCTCCGGGTCCACTTCGCGATCCTCCGGCGTCTTCTGCATCTTGTCAGGGCCTTGCTTTCTGGCGTCATTATTACGTCACTATGCACGCCGCACTGGCGCAGCAGCGTAATTACGTCACCAGAAAGCGAGGCCCGGACCCTGCAGAAGATGAGGAAGAAGCCGGAGGATCGCGAAGAAGACACCGGAGCAGCGGGACAGCATCGGGAGCCCCTTGGACAGCATCGGGAGCGGTGAGGACCTGGTCCGGAGCGGCAGGGACAGGTGAGTACAGCTTCCTATACTTTACATTGCACGGATCCCTCAACATACGATGGATTCGACAAACGATGGGTTGTTTGGAACGAATTACCATCGTATGTTGAGGGACCACTGTATAGTATAGGCCTCATTTGCATACGAGACAATACACTATGTAGGTACTTTTACAAGAGATGAACTGGTTTACAGTAATAGAGTAACCACCTAGGATGAGATTTTGCTGTCGCCACATATATTTGCAATAATTGCAATTAAAGCAGGGAAAATTACCATGCGGCACTTTCTTTGAAATCCAGTCTGAATTGTTTTTTTTCATTTTTTTCTCTTTTTTAATATAGTCATAGATAGTTTTATTTTTTTCTAAATGTAACTATAGGTTTATTTTTAGCTATTTCCGATATTAAGGGGTCTTGTTCTAAAATAAACCAATTGGCAAGAATTGCATTTTTTATTGTGTTATTCATAGGACTATTATCAAAGGAAAATATAAACCTTTTGTTGTTTTTATTATCAGTGCTAATTTCCACAATGACAGGTTAGAGGATTTTAAGTTCGCAGGGATACAACAAATCCCTATACAACCAATAGGTGTCAATCAACATCAAAAACTGTTACAATGTGAAGCAAATTGGATTACCCAATTAAAAGCTTTGGGCCCTAATGGGTTAAAGGAAAGAAACAATTTTAGTTCATTTTTATAGATTGTGTTATCTTTGTTTTTACTCTTGTATTTTGTATACCTCCCTGGTGTTGGGTCACTCCTCCCCCTTCTCCTGTTATATATACCTGGATAGTAAGCCAAAGATCTAGGAACCAGAAGAAGCGTCATAGACGAGAAACGGTGCTGTTGTTCCAGTATACTCCGGCTGCCTAGCCGCTAGCTGCTCTCCCTCCCTGTTCACCCGCGTGTGATTACCTTTGTTATGGACATTGCCTTTTGCCTGAATAAAGTCTGAATTTCATAAGGATGTCCGCGGTGAGTGCAGACATCTTTTCTTTGCTATTGGAATTGTTAAATTGGAGCACACTTGGGACGACTGATGTGGAAACGGACCGTGGAGTCTTAGTTAATATTAAATTTAGCTGTAGTGACCAGTGTCGGGCAGCTGCTGAAGAGGCAAATAAAATCATGGGGGGCATCAATAGGGGCATAGATGCCCACGACAAGGAAATAATTCTACTGCTGTGCAAATCACTAGTCAGACCACACATAGAATATTGTGTACAGTACTGGTCAGACCACACATAGAATACTGTGTACAGTACTGGTCAGACCACACATAGAATACTGTGTACAGTACTGGTCAGACCACACATAGAATACTGTGTACAGTACTGGTCAGACCACACATAGAATACTGTGTACAGTACTAGTCAGACCACACATAGAATACTGTGTACAGTACTGGTCAGACCACACATAGAATACTGTGTACAGTACTGGTCAGACCACACATAGAATACTGTGTACAGTACTGGTCAGACCACACATAGAATACTGTGTACAGTACTGGTCAGACCACACATAGAATACTGTGTACAGTACTAGTCAGACCACACATAGAATACTGTGTACAGTACTGGTCAGACCACACATAGAATACTGTGTACAGTACTGGTCAGACCACACACGGAATACTGTGTACAGTACTGGTCAGTAGTGTTGCTCGCGAATATTCGCAATTCGAATTTTATTCGCGAATATCGCATATTCGCAAATTCGCGAATATTCGCGAATATAGCGCTATATATTCGTAATTACGAATATTCGTTTTTTTTTTTTTTTTCACAGTACACATCACAGTGATCATCCCTTTCTTCTTCCAGCTTATGTGGTGTAAAGAAGGCTCTAATACTACTGTGTGAGACTGGCGTGCAAATTTTCGCATATGCGGAAATTTACATATGCTAATTTTCGCATATGCGCATTTTCTCTTATGTTAATTTTGTATATGCTAATTTTCGCATATGTTAATTTTCGCACACGCGAATATTTGAATATGCGAAAATAAAATGAGAATATTATGAATATGCGAATATTCGCGAATATGACGAATATTCATCCATATATTCTCGAATATTCGCAAATTCGAATATGGCCTATGCCGCTCAACACTACTGGTCAGACCACACATAGAATACTGTGTACAGTACTAGTCAGATCACACATGGAATACTGTGTACAGTACTGGGCAGACCACACATGGAATACTGTGTACAGTACTGGTCAGACCACCCATAGAATACTGTGTACAGTACTGGTCAGACCGCACATGGAATACTGTGTACAGTACTGGTCAGACCACACATAGAATACTGTGTACAGTACTAGTCAGACCACACATAGAATACTGTGTACAGTACTGGTCAGATCACACATAGAATACTGTGTACAGTACTGGCCAGACCACACATAGAATACTGTGTACAGTACTAGTCAGACCACACATAGAATACTGTGTACAGTACTGGGCACCAGTGTACAAGAAAGATATAGTGGAGCTGGGGAGGGTTCAAAGGCGGGCAACCAGGGTAATACGGGGAATGGGAGGACTACAGTACCCAGAAAGATTATCAGAATTGGGATTATTTAGTTTAGAAAAAAGAAGGCTTAGGGGCGACCTAATAACTATGTATAAATATATCAGGGGGCCGTACAGAGATCTCTCCATGATCTATTTATACCCAAGACTATGGGCCTCATTTACTAAGAGTTTTGGGTTTTTACTAGTGGGAAAAGTTGTTTCAGACTTGCAGGATTCCTCTCTATTTACTATTGGGAAAAGTGGGGAACATTTTCTGACCAGCTTTTTCTAGGTCGATATTTCAAGCCATTTACCCACAGGATTTTCTGTGAATTCAATAGTAAATCGGTCGGGTTGCTAAACCACGCCCTTTTTGGACAGACCACGCCCCTTTTTTTTTCAGGCGCAGACATGTCTCAGACAAAATAACCAGACAAAAACTGGTCGATTTCAGCTTAGTAAATGAGGCCCTATATCTGTAACAAGGGGCATCCTCTACGTCTAGAGTAAAGAAGGTTTCTACACCAGCACAGACGGGGGTTCTTTACTGTAAGAGCAGTAAGACTGTGGAATTCTCTGCCTGAGGAGGTGGTCATGGAGAACTCTATAAAAAAAAATTTAAAAGGGGTCTGGATGCATTTTTGGAGAATAAAAACATTACAGGTTATGGATTCTAGATTTATAGGGACAGAACATTGATCCAGGGACTTCTTCTGATTCCATATTCAGAGTCGGGATTTAATTTTTACCTCTAGTATGAGGGTTTTTTGCCTTCCTCTGGATCAATTCTGTAGGGACTCATCAGGGTTTTGGTTGAACTCATTAGGGTCTTTTTTCGACCTTATGAACTATGTTAAAGTCCTCTTTAGTCAGAAGGAGGCACAAGTATTCCTTTAATGATTTGTCTTCCAAAGGAGATGATTCCTCCATGTCTGAGCTAGGTGACCCTGGGGGCCACGGAGAGTGTTCTTGTCGCTTACACAGCAGTGAAAAGGAAGTATCTGTAGAATCCATATTCCAATTAGAAGAAGTAGACAGAGTATGTTTCGCATGATGAGAGGAAGTTTTTGGTTGACTCTTTTCCTTAGGGTCCAGGGTGAGAGGTGTGTCAGGTGGTATGGTGTCCCTATTGGGTTCTGAATGTTTAGGAGTACGAGATCCATTTTCTGGACCCACAGGAGCTTGACTTGAAATGGAGGGGAAAGGCTTGGTATCGGTGTCAGATTAGTAGCAACTGTCCTAATAGGTGATGACGGCACGCTATATGACAAAAAAGGGGATTTATCTTTTGCAGATGAGTTACTTTGGGGGTGAGAGGAAACAGATATGGATCTTGAGGTCCTTGTGTGTTTAGGCGGTCCTTTGTTTTATTTTTATTTTTTATTCTGTCCCCCATGAAATTGTAGGTGGGGATGATATAGGTGTATTATAGAGTTCTATGGTACAAGAATATCAACATTTCCAGGGTGTAATAGTACAGTTTAACAGTAAGTGGCAGGCAGGTAGCACTTTATATAGGATACAGCCGATCAATATCACAGAAGCTGAGAAATAGGGAGTCCAAGGTAAATAGGGAGCAGTATGTATTTTGATGTGTAATGTCCAGAACAAATGTATTGCTCCAATTAAGTTGTTACAGAGTCCTCACAGTTTTTATTCTAGGATAATTAAAGGGATTGTCCAGGCCAAAACTTTTTTTTATATATCAACTGGCTCCGGAAAGTTAAACAGATTTGTAAATTACTTCTATTAAAAAATCTTAATCCTTCCAATAGTTATTAGCTACGGAAGTTGAGTTGTTTTCTGTCTAACTGCTCTCTGATGACTCACGTCCCGGGAGCTGTGCAGTTCCTATGGGGATATTCTCCCATCATGCACAGCTCCCGGGACGTGACATCATCATTGAGCAGTTAGACAGAAAACTTCAGAAGCTAATAACTATTGGAAGGATTAAGATTTTTTAATAGAAGTAATTTACAAATCTGTTTAACTTTCTGGAGCCAGTTATATATATATATATATATATATATATATATATATATATATATATATATATATATATATATAAATGTTTTGCCTGGAATACCCCTTTAACTGTAGGAGCAACTATATCATGCAGAGAGGACTCCTTTAAAGAGAGCTACAGTTGTTTTAAAGGGTACCTCTCATCAAAAAAAACTTTTGATATATTATAGATTAATGTATGCAGAATAACTTTATAATTGCATGTTATTAAAAAATATGCTTCTTTCTATTTAATTTTCCACTTTGAAGAAATGACCACTAGGGGTCTCCCTACCAGTCCTGGCAGCAAGCATTTCAGACTCATGCTGGAGTCCTAAACACTACGAGCTGCCAGTCTGCTTTGTTCACAAAGGAGAACACTCAGAGCTGCCAGCCTGCTTTGTTCACAGCCTGTTTGGCTGTGAACAAAGCAGGCTGGCAGCTCTGAGTGTTTAGGACTCCAGCATGAGTCAGAAATGCTTGCTGACAGGACTGATCGGGAAAAATACAATAGAAAGAAGCATATTTTTCATTAACATGCTATTGGAAAGTTATTCAACATTCATTAATCTAAAATATATCAAAAGTTTATTTGATGAGAGGTACCCTTTAACTCTCAATTCTATTGAATTAAAGGAAGATGTATCAATATTGTAAGCTGAGAGCCCAAGATGGTTTATTATAGGTATACAGTGATCCCTCAACTTACAATGGCCTCAACATACAATAGTTTCAACATACAGTTTCTTTTTCTGGACCATCGTAACTTGAAACCAGACTCAACATACGATACTACAGACAGTCCAGATCTGTGAAACGTGTCACAACTGGAGGAACCGACCAATCAGAATTGGCATTATACTGGTAAATCACCTCTATTACTGAGGACTGGTGTCTGGTAGCGCCCCCTACATTACAGGGAGGAACTACAAGTTCCGTACTACTCCTTACCTGTGCCAGGGTTAGCTGCTCCTTTGGACACCAAGTAAGAGTGGCTCCATTTGGGACACTGTGTACTGTATAAGACCCTGAAGAAGCTCCTGTCCTCTACGTAAACCACTGATTCCCAACCAGGGTGCCTCCAGCTGTTTCAAAACTACAACTCCCATTATGCCCGGACAGCCAACGGCTGTCCGGGCATGCTGGGAGTTGTAGTTTTGCAACAGCTGTAGGCACCCTGTTGGGAAACACTGACATAGACAGTGATTTACAGCTCCCAGCAGATCTTTCTTACTTTTATATATAAGGATTTGCATTATCTATGTTAGTTTTCTACTTATTTTTCTTTAATCCTCACATTTTCCTATTTTTGGATGACATTTTGGTGGCTTCAGAACCAATTACCAGGTTTCCATAGAGTTATGGTCTCAACTAGAGATGAGCGAACTTACAGTAAATTCGATTCGTCACGAACTTCTCGGCTCGGCAGTTGCTGACTTATCCTGCGTAAATTAGTTCAGCCTTCAGGTGCTCTGGTGGGCTGGAAAAGGTGGATACAGTCCTAGGAAAGAGTCTCCTAGGACTGTATCCACCTTTTCCAGCCCACCGGAGCACCTGAAAGCTGAACTAATTTATGCAGGAAAAGCCATCAACTGCCGAGCCGAGAAGTTCGTGACGAATCGAATTTACTGTAAGTTCGCTCATCTCTAGTCTCAACATACAATGGTTTCAACATACAATGGTCGTCCTGGAACCGATTAATATTATAACTTGACCACTGTACTCCAACCTGAAATGCAAGGAAAATGGCGCTCGCCGCTTCAGCTGTGGTCTAATAATGTTTAGTATGGGCAGGTAGACACCAAGAGGACACTTTGCTTATACGGCCCTTGCAGGGGTCCTGGAAAGGATCTAAGCAGCTATTACCTGTGTCTGTGGAATAGGACAGTGGTGCACTCAGTCAGTGAAGTGACGAAAACGCCATACGCTCAGTCTGTAATGGCGGCTGCAGCCGGAGGCCGGAGCTGTGCGGGGGTCTTCAGCACAGTGCCGGCGAGTCCGGGGTATGCTGGCAGGGTGAGTCCGCAGTCCTGAACGATTAGCAGGGCAGAATACCGCTCTCAATTCCAGTGGCGGAACGGAGCTCAGGACCCGTATGACCTACTCCATTAGCGGCAAGCCACGCCCCCCCCCCCGTATTCTACTAACTTTATGGCATAATATGAGGATTTTTTTGCCTGCAGTATTATATACATGTTTACTCAGCGTTTTCAAGGTAGCTTCCAATTCTTTGTTACTTATGCAATTGTTCTGTCTTGTTTTCGTGTCCTCTTTTCACTCTTGTACAATGCAATCTCCAAACATTGAACAGTAATTTACAGGTCGCGGACCTCTCATGGAACCAAACTTTATAATTCTACCCTTAATGTTCGATCTCTATTCAAAGGATTTATTTTTATAAAGCCAAACACTTAAATCACAAAAGAAATATAAACATGCCTAATGCATTCTTCAAGGCCTAGTCGCTGTGTTATTTTTCCTGGATTGGTAGTTTCGTAGGGGGTCACACAAGTCTCAAATAAAATTAAAAAAAAAGTAAACAAAATACATTTATTCATTTTTAACACTCTGGGGGCGCAGTAAAAATGTTATTTTTTTGCATTTTTTTTTTCCTCCTCACATAGCAAGAGCCATACTTTTTTATTGCATTGCCATCCATCTAAGTTTGTACTGTTTAAGAAACTGACCGTTTTAGGAATTAACCCCACCCCCAATTTTGGGAATCCAGTCCTAAAGAAGTTATCCACATTTAAAAAAAATAATAATATGGAGGGAGATTTATCAAAACCTGTCCAGAGCCAGAGTGGTGCAGTTGCCCATAGCAACCAATCAGATTGCTTCTTTCATTTTCCACAGGCCTCTAAAGAGGCCTGTGGAAAATGAAAGAAGCGATCTGATTGGTTGCTATGGGCAACTGCACCACTCTTCCTCTGCACGGGTTTTGATAAATCTCCCCCATGGTGCTTGGGCAGAGGCAGAAATAGAAAAAAAAAACATGCTTACCTAGCCCCGGTCCCGCTGCTCCCCCACAGCAGCCATTCATCTTCATCCAATCCCCCCGATCTTGTTGTCTTCTTCCTGCTTTTGAGAGGAGCACAAAGACCAGGACTTTCCCTCTCAGCCAATCACTGGATACAGTGATGTCCTTTTTCCACCAGTGATTGGCTGAGCCGGAAGGTCTCCAAATCAGAAGGGAAGACTGGATAGAGGTAATTAGGGCTTAACCCCTTAAGGTCCAAGCGTTTTTCAGTTTTTGCACTTTCATTTTTTCCTCATTACCTTTTAAAAATCATAACCCTTTCAATTTTGCACCTAAAAAACATATGATGGCTTATTTTTTGCGACACCAATTCTGCTTTGCAGGGACATCAGTCATTTTACCCAAAAATCTACGGCAAAACGGAAAAAAACATAATTGTATGACAAATTTGAAGAAACGCCATTTTGTACAATTTGGGGGCTTCCGTTTGTCGCACTTCTGGTAAAAATCATAACTACATACAGGAAAAATAATACATTTAAAATCGTCATCTTCTGACCCCTATAACTTTTTTTATTTTTTCACATATGGCGCTGTATGAGGGATCATATTTTGCACTGTGATCTGAAGTTTTTATCGGTACCATTTTTGTTTTGATCAGACTTTTTGATCAGATATTATTAATTTTTTTAATGGTCTAAAAAGTGACCAGAAATACGCTATTTTGGAATTTGGAATTTTTTGGCGCGTACACCATTGACCGTGTGATTTAAATAACAATATATTTTTATAGTTAGTACATTTACGCATGAGGAGATACCACTTTTAGATTTTTATTATGTTTATATATTTTTTATATGGAATTTGGGAAAAGGGGGGTGGATTTAAACTTTTAATTTCCTTATTAATGTGGGTTAATGTCTGTGTTTTTAAACTTTTTTTTTACTTTTCTTTTTTTTTACACTTTTAGTCCCGTTAGGGGACTTTTCGGAGGAATAATTTGATTCCTCATATAGATCAATGTGGTTCCATGAAACCACGTGGATCTGTGTGCTCTGTGCTCAATTGATTAAGCCTGGTCCTGTCAGGCTTTATCATTCTCAGCGCAGGAGCTGTCGTGGAAGTCCTCAGGCCACCTCAGCAGTGGATCGCCCCCCCCCCCCCCCCGCGGGGTGCGATCCACCCCACTGAACCACCAGGGACGGGATAAGGGCACCTTTATATGCCTCTGTTAGCTTTGACAGCATCGATCTAAAGGGCTAATAGCCGTCCGCTGCGATCGCCGCATATCGGCTATAAACGGCGGCCCCCAGCTACAGGAATCAGCTGGGGGATGGTCGGTATGATGCGGGCTCAAGACGGGAAGCCGTGCCATACCCAGTTAATGGCACATGGATGTCCATGGTCGTTAACCGATTAAAGGTGACCGGAGACAGGTAAGTAAGGTTTCGTTTTTTCTCCTGCTGCATCGCCATATATATATATATATATATATATATATATATATATATATATATATAGCAGCAAAGAAGATAGTCCGGCACAGAACTGTAGTATGCAGGTAAAAACTCAGAACTTTATTTCAGCATAACGCAGTACACAGAAGCCTGACGCGTTTCGCACCGGAGTGCTTAGTCGTAGGTAACAAGTAACCACAATGAACGTCTTAAAATACACAAGATAGTGGTCACATGACCATACACATCATAAAATCGTTCTCATACAAGACATGGCGCTGGAGTATCGGGTTGGGAAACACCAATTTTTTGGAACAAGTTCACACCTGGGTGCGCCCAAAACATTTGTTGTTACAATAGAATTATTCTAAAGAACAGTGTAAACATTTACATCATAGATTCATAAATTGTATTGAGAAAAGCCAGGTAAAAGCACTCATCTGCAAGAACAGTAACTTAAGTATCATATTTTTTGTTTTTTATTTTATGTTTATTTATGTTTAGATATTAGTTTATATATGTATCATTCTTAGTTATGTTAATAATACATTTAAACATGACTATCTATTTGGGGTCTAAGGGCAAGTGAGAGCTAAATCTAATCTTTTATTTAAACCGAGGGGATGTCTCGTACCAAGGAGGAATATCCAATATGCCTCCCTGTTATAAAGTTTATTCCTAAGATCTCCCCCCCTCGGACCCAAAGTAACCCTTTCTACCCCAGATACCCGTAGACCCGTCACATCTCCTCCATGTGTCTCCCTAAAGTGACGGGATAACATCGACATACCTGTGATATTGCTTTTAGCATCTGAGACATGTTTTCTAAACCTCATTTTTAGAGAATTGCTAGAACAACCTACATACTGTATCTTGCAGATGGTGCAGGTGGCTACATAGACAATAGACTTGGTATTACAATTTGTGAAGTCCGGTAATTTATATAGGTTACCTGTGGAACAAGATGTCACCGTGTCTGTGTTCACCATATGGTCACACGTGAGACATCTTGTGTGTCCACATTTCCTATTTCCCACAGTTTTTAGCCAATTGTGTTTGCTACTAGATGATTTGTTGCTCTGGAACAGGCTGGGCGATATTTTTGAGCCTATTGAGGGGCCCTTTTTAGATACTATTTCTATGCCTTCCGACACTATTTCTTTTAGTATCGGATCAGATTCCAATACTGGTATGTATTTTTTGATGATACCCTTAATTTGTCCAAAATTTACACTATATGGTGTTACGAAATATGGTTTGGTGACACTTTTATTTTTGTTTTTTCCTACCATCCCCTCCGTGTTATATCCTCCTCTCCTTGGTTGCTTTCTCCTAAAATAGGTGACTAACTCCTTTCTGGTAATACCACTGTCACGATCCCGGCTGGTAGGAGGTGGATCCTCTGTGCCAGAGAGGGATTGGCGTGGACCGTGCTAGTGGACCGGTTCTAAGTCACTACTGGTGTTAACCAGAGCCCGCCGCAAAGCGGGATGGTCTTGCTGCGGCGGTAGTGACCAGGTCGTATCCACTAGCAACGGCTCAACCTCTCTGACTGCTGAAGATAGGCGCAGTACAAGGGAGTAGACAAAGGCAAGGTCGGACGTAGCAGAAGGTCGGGGCAGGCAGCAAGGATCGTAGTCAGGGGCAACGGCAGGAGGTCTGGAACACAGGCTAGGAACAAACAAGGGAACGCTTTCACTAGGCACAAGGGCAACAAGATCCGGCGAGGAAGTGCAGGGGAAGTGAGGTATATATAAGGAGTGCACAGGTGAACACACTAATTAGAACCACTGCGCCAATCAGCGGCGCAGTGGCCCTTTAAATCGCAGAGACCCGGCGCGCGCGCGCGCCCTAGGGAGCGGGGCCGCGCGCGCCGGGACAGGACCGACGGAGAGCGAGTCAGGTACGGGAGCCGGGGTGCGCATCGCGAGCGGGCGCCACCCGCATCGCGAATCGCATCCCGGCTGGAGGCGGTACCGCAGCGCACCCGGTCAGTGGATCCGACCGGGGCGCTGCAGCAACGAGGATGAGGCGAGCGCTCCGGGGAGGAACGGGGACCCGGAGCGCTCGGCGTAACAGTACCCCCCCCTTGGGTCTCCCCCTCTTCTTGGGTCCAAAGAACCTGAGGATCAAAAACTCAATTCTTTCGTGATGAGGTCCGATGCACATTAGGAGGGGTTCCGTGCGGTAACGCACGGCACAGTCCAATCTTTCATTGTTAACACAATTGATGTAGAGGGGTCTGGCGAGACTGGTCACAGGGATGTTGAACCTGTTGATAAGAAAGGCCAAAAAAAAATTTCCTGCAGATCCGGAATCCAAGAAGGCCATAGTAGAGAAGGAGAAGGTAGAGGCAGATATCCGCACAGGCACAGTAAGGCGTGGAGAAGCAGAGTTGACATCAAGAACTGTGTCACCTTTGTGCGGAGTCAGCGTACGTCTTTCCAGGCGGGGAGGACGGATAGGACAATCCTTCAGGAAGTGTTCGGTACCGGCATAGTACAGGCAAAGATTCTCCATGCGGCGTCGTGTCCTCTCTTGAGGTGTCAAGCGAGACCGGTCAACTTGCATAGCCTCCACGGCGGGAGGCACAGGAACGGATTGCAGAGGACCAGAGGAGAGAGGAGCCGGGGAGAAAAAACGCCTCGTGCGAACAAAGTCCATATCCAGGCGGAGCTCCAGACGCCATCCGGAAAAACGCATGTCAATGCGAGTGGCAAGATGAATGAGTTCATGTAGGTTAGCAGGAGTTTCTCGTGCGGCCAGAACATCTTTAATGTTGCTGGATAGGCCTTTTTTAAAGGTCGCGCAGAGAGCCTCACTATTCCAGGACATCTCGGAAGCAAGAGCACGGAACTGAATGGCGTACTCGCCAACGGAAGAAACACCCTGGGCCAGGTTCAGCAGGGCAGTCTCGGCAGAAGAAGCTCGGGCAGGCTCCTCGAAGACACCACGGACCTCAGCGAAGAAGGACTGGACTGTGGCTGTGGCAGGATCATTGCGGTCCCAGAGCGGTGTGGCCCCAGACAAGGCCTTTCCAGAAAGGAGACCACGGCAGAGTCTAGAGTCCTCATCAAATTTGTCCGGCAGGGACAAGCAGGGGTTAGGAGCGGCCGGTTGCTGCGGAGGAGTTGCAGGAGCCGGCGGAGGAGATGGTTGTTGCAGCTGCTGTGTCTGTGACTGAAGTTGCTGTATCTGCGGCAGCAGCTGCTGTATCTGTGACTGAAGTTGCAGTGTCACGGTGGTCAAGTATGCCAGCTGGTGATTTCGTTGGGTGATCTTTAGGGCTTGCTGGGCGATCACCGTGGAAATGTCGGCAAGACTTGACAGCGGCACCTCAGCGGAATCCATGCCGGATCTACTGTCACGATCCCGGCTGGTAGGAGGTGGATCCTCTGTGCCAGAGAGGGATTGGCGTGGACCGTGCTAGTGGACCGGTTCTAAGTCACTACTGGTGTTCACCAGAGCCCGCCGCAAAGCGGGATGGTCTTGCTGCGGCGGTAGTGACCAGGTCGTATCCACTAGCAACGGCTCAACCTCTCTGACTGCTGAAGATAGGCGCGGTACAAGGGAGTAGACAAAGGCAAGGTCGGACGTAGCAGAAGGTCGGGGCAGGCAGCAAGGATCGTAGTCAGGGGCAACGGCAGGAGGTCTGGAACACAGGCTAGGAACAAACAAGGGAACGCTTTCACTAGGCACAAGGGCAACAAGATCCGGCGAGGAAGTGCAGGGGAAGTGAGGTATATATAAGGAGTGCACAGGTGAACACACTAATTAGAACCACTGCGCCAATCAGCGGCGCAGTGGCCCTTTAAATCGCAGAGACCCGGCGCGCGCACGCGCCCTAGGGAGCGGGGCCGCGCGCGCCGGGACAGGACCGACGGAGAGCGAGTCAGGTACGGGAGCCGGGGTGCGCATCGCGAGCGGGCGCCACCCGCATCGCGAATCGCATCCCGGCTGGAGGCGGTACCGCAGCGCACCCGGTCAGTGGATCCGACCGGGGCGCTGCAGCAACGAGGATGAGGCGAGCGCTCCGGGGAGGAACGGGGACCCGGAGCGCTCGGCGTAACAACCACTGACTTTCTCCTGAGCTAAATCAATGGTGTGCTCACTGTACCCTCTATTTTTAAACCTTGTGTGTAGTTCTGATGCTGCCACTCTAAATTTGTTGTCACTGGAACAATTCCGTTTTACTCTACACAATTCCCCAAAGGGAATGTTATCCAGGACATGTTTAGGGTGGCAGGATGAGGCCAACAGTATCGAGTTAGTAGCTGTCTCTTTTCTGTACGGGAGTATTTCTATATGGTCTCCTTCACCCACCACTGTGATGTCCAGGAAATTAATCTCCTTTTTGTCAAAATGGTAGGTGAATCTAAGGTTAAGTTGATTTCTGCCTACATAATGTACAAATTGTTTGAACTGTTCCTCTGACCCTCCCCAAATTATAAGGAGATCATCTATGAATCGTCCGATCCAATGTATGTGGCTACTAAAAGGGTTGTCAATGTTGAAAATGAACATCTGTTCCCACTGGAACATAAAAATGTTCGCAAAGGAGGGGGAGTATTTCGCCCCCATAGAAGCTCCCCTGGTCTGAAGGTAGAAACCACCATCGAACACGAAATAACTATGCCTAAGTGAAAATTCCGTGGCGATGGTGATAAATTCCCTCAGACCAGGGGAGTATGTACTAAATCTTTCCATATGTATAGATAACGCCTCCAATCCCTTGTTCCAAGGGATGGATGGATACAGGCCAATAACATCGCACGTTGCCCATGACAACCCCTGGTTCCATTGTACTCTATCCAAGATATTGATGACATGCTTCGTATCCTGGATAAAGGTGGGGGTAATTTTTGTTAAGGGTTGGAGATAGTGGTCCACCCACTCCCCAAGGCGCTCCACAAGGGACCCAATGCCTGCGACAATGGGTCTCAGGGGAGGTGGAAAAACCCCTTTATGCACCTTGGAGAGTGAGTGAAACACCGGTGTAATGGGATTGGCTACAAAGAGGTATTCTTCCAATTTTTCATCTATAGCTCCCAAAGCAACACCCTCCTTAAGCGTTTTTTTAAGTTCTGTTTGAAAAGATTTAGTGGGGTCACCTCTAAGTTTCAGGTAAGTATCCGTGTCGGATAGGACTTCTGTATTAAGTTTTTTATAGAGACCTGCGTCCAAGACAATAACGTTACCGCCTTTATCGGCATTACGTATAACAATGGACTTGTTATCCATAATTTCTTTCAATGCTTTACGTTCACATTTATTAAGGTTGTCATAAGTTTTAACAGAAGAAGTCCTATCCCTTAATTTCACTAGATCCCGCTCTACCAACTCTTGGAATCTATCCAGGGCTTCCACACGGGAAGCCACAGGATAGAAACCAGGGTTGGCAGAGCGGTATGATTTCTCAAGAGTATCCTCATCAATCCCACTTTCCAGACACATGCTAGATAAATGCAATAAAAGGTTCTGATCTTGAAAACTACTACAAACAGTATTCGCTCTATAGTCTGAGCTGTCTGCTATTGCATATACATCCTCAATAGTATTCCCAGACGTTCCCTCCCCCACATCAAGATCACAGTCCATATTAAAGAAATGTCTCTTTAAGGTAAGTCCCCGAGCAAGCTTATTGACATCTAATATTGTATCAAAGAGGTTGAACTTACAAGTGGGTACAAAATTCAAACCTTTACTTAGGAGGTCTATCTGGGCGGAGGATAGGATGCATGCAGACAAGTTCATGACAGGGCTCAGCGAGGTGTCAGGAGCGAACGCAGTGGGTATCTTCTTGCGTCCATGTCTCCGGCCGCTTCTCCTGGTTTTTTTATTATTTCTGCTATGATTTTCTTCTCCTTCCCTCCAGTGCGGTTTTTTGGTACCGCTCCCTGGTCCTTTTTTGGGACATTTGTAGTAGCTGCCTTCTTTTGTTGGACTGGAATACTAGCTCCAAGGAGCGATGTTATTGGCCTGTATCCATCCATCCCTTGGAACAAGGGATTGGAGGCGTTATCTATACATATGGAAAGATTTAGTACATACTCCCCTGGTCTGAGGGAATTTATCACCATCGCCACAGAATTTTTGCTTAGGCATAGTTATTTCGTGTTCGATGGTGGTTTCTACCTTCAGACCAGGGGAGCTTCTATGGGGGCGAAATACTCCCCCTCCTTTGCGAACATTTTTATGTTCCAGTGGGAACAGATGTTCATTTTCAACATTGACAACCCTTTTAGTAGCCACATACATTGGATCGGACGATTCATAGATGATCTCCTTATAATTTGGGGAGGGTCAGAGGAACAGTTCAAACAATTTGTACATTATGTAGGCAGAAATCAACTTAACCTTAGATTCACCTACCATTTTGACAAAAAGGAGATTAATTTCCTGGACATCACAGTGGTGGGTGAAGGAGACCATATAGAAATACTCCCGTACAGAAAAGAGACAGCTACTAACTCGATACTGTTGGCCTCATCCTGCCACCCTAAACATGTCCTGGATAACATTCCCTTTGGGGAATTGTGTAGAGTAAAACGGAATTGTTCCAGTGACAACAAATTTAGAGTGGCAGCATCAGAACTACACACAAGGTTTAAAAATAGAGGGTACAGTGAGCACACCATTGATTTAGCTCAGGAGAAAGTCAGTGGTATTACCAGAAAGGAGTTAGTCACCTATTCTAGGAGAAAGCAACCAAGGAGAGGAGGATATAACACGGAGGGGATGGTAGGAAAAAACAAAAATAAAAGTGTCACCAAACCATATTTCGTAACACCATATAGTGTAAATTTTGGACAAATTAAGGGTATCATCAAAAAATACATACCAGTATTGGAATCTGATCCGATACTAAAAGAAATAGTGTCGGAAGGCATAGAAATAGTATCTAAAAAGGGCCCCTCAATAGGCTCAAAAATATCGCCCAGCCTGTTCCAGAGCAACAAATCATCTAGTAGCAAACACAATTGGCTAAAAACTGTGGGAAATAGGAAATATGGACACACAAGATGTCTCACGTGTGACCATATGGTGAACACAGACACGGTGACATCTTGTTCCACAGGTAACCTATATAAATTACCGGACTTCACAAATTGTAATACCAAGTCTATTGTCTATGTAGCCACCTGCACCATCTGCAAGATACAGTATGTAGGTTGTTCTAGCAATTCTCTAAAAATGAGGTTTAGAAAACATGTCTCAGATGCTAAAAGCAATATCACAGGTATGTCGATGTTATCCCGTCACTTTAGGGAGACACATGGAGGAGATGTGACGGGTCTACGGGTATCTGGGGTAGAAAGGGTTACTTTGGGTCCGAGGGGGGGAGATCTTTATAACAGGGAGGCATATTGGATATTCCTCCTTGGTACGAGACATCCCCTCGGTTTAAATAAAAGATTAGATTTAGCTCTCACTTGCCCTTAGACCCCAAATAGATAGTCATGTTTAAATGTATTATTAACATAACTAAGAATGATACATATATAAACTAATATCTAAACATAAATAAACATAAAATAAAAAACAAAAAATATGATACTTAAGTTACTGTTCTTGCAGATGAGTGCTTTTACCTGGCTTTTCTCAATACAATTTATGAATCTATGATGTAAATGTTTACACTGTTCTTTAGAATAATTCTATTGTAACAACAAATGTTTTGGGCGCACCCAGGTGTGAACTTGTTCCAAAAAATTGGTGTTTCCCAACCCGATACTCCAGCGCCATGTCTTGTATGAGAACGATTTTATGATGTGTATGGTCATGTGACCACTATCTTGTGTATTTTAAGACGTTCATTGTGGTTACTTGTTACCTACGACTAAGCACTCCGGTGCGAAACGCGTCAGGCTTCTGTGTACTGCGTTATGCTGAAATAAAGTTCTGAGTTTTTACCTGCATACTACAGTTCTGTGCCGGACTATCTTCTTTGCTGCTAATTGTGTGAGCCGGAGGCGGTACCGGCGTGTCCGCAGCACGGACTTAGGAGCAGCTGCGGGTGTGGTGAGCGGCAATCCATTGTTGTGCATATATATATATATATATATATATATATATATATATATTTATATATATATATATATATATATATATATATATATATATTCATATTTTTTTTTTAGAAAGGCTGATTACATTGTAACATAGTGTGAGGTTGGAAAAAAAGAAATGAGTCTATACCAGAGTTCAACCTAATACTCTACTGTGGTGATCCAGAGGAAGGCACAAAAAAATAAAACATAAGGCTGTTGCCAATTGCCCTATGACATAGGACCCCAATATGGCAGCAGAATAAATCCCTGGATCAACGTTCTATCCCCATAAATCTAATATCCAGGCCTCCCATGAACTTCATCACAACATCATGTGGCTATAATCTCACTACTCACTACTAAGAATCTCTGTCTGTGATGAGGGTGAAACCTTCTTTCCTCTAGACATAGAGGATTCCCCCTTGTCATGGTTAGTGATGAGCAGCATATGCCATATTCAAATTCGCGATATTTCGCGAATATGAGGACGAATATTCGTCCCATATTCGTGACATTCGAATATTCGTTATATTCGTGAAGTTTTTTGAATTGCAAAATTTCGCTATTGCGAAGGCGAAATTAATATCAAAATTTCGCTCGTCTGCGCAAGCGCGCTATAACATCATGCGAGGGACATTGCTAGGGACGTTGCTAAGCTCTGACAACTGTACTTGCAGAACTCTCATTGGCTCACAGGCATAAGTAGGGCAGAATTTCCAGAATATTCGCATGCATAAACCGTTCGCCTCACCGTCTCATCCCTGGGTCTTTAATGAAATGATACAAGCATTGCATTTATCAGTCGAAGGAGATCCCTACAATGTGCTCAGTTTTTAAAACAGTTTGAAAAAAAGACGAATATTCGTAATAGCGAATTTTTATCGCGAAATTCGTAATATATTTGCAAATTCGCGAATATGCGATATTCGCGACGAATATTCGTGAGCAACATTTGTCATGGTTACCGGCCTAGATAGAAAAAGATCACTAGAAAGATCTCTGTACTGTCCATTCATATATTTGTACATTGTGGAGACTGTTGTAGCACTTGGTCAGTGCAGCATTACATCATATCCTGCAGTATGCAGTAAATTTTTGTTTTCCAATTTTTTGGTGTAGCTGACTATTTACACCGTTATATTTTACGCCATGAAATGTTGCCAAAATACATCAATCTCCATCTTCTGTTTCTCGAAGCGAGCACCTCTGTGTTGTGTTATGTTTCTCCCATTTACTTAAAATGTTTCTCTAAATATCGAAACTGTTTATTTGTTTACGTTATTGGCCAATAAATGGACTAATTAAAAGCGCCATAATTCACAATTAAAAACAAAGACAGTCACATTTTCAAAGACGCTCGCTATCATTTCTTAATCTTTTTCCCAGACTCAGAATATGCATTTTTTAGATTAAAGCTTTAAAGTTGCTAATTATGTTCTTAGAATTAACAATTATTTCTCTACCCTTTTACTACCTTCTTCTGGCAACAAAAAAAATGTCAGTACTGATTTAATTTTTTGTTATTATAGGATTAAAAGAAGTTTTGAAAATGCAATTAAATCTGCCCTATAGCTATAGTAACTTTCCTTGCTAGATCCCAATTTCTCTGCTAAAACAACAGTATAAAATGAAATTATAGACACTTTCTGGAGCAAGTGTTATAATCAGTCATTACATATGCGCCCGTACCCGCTCTATGGTTAGAATCCAGAACAATGTCATTTTAATATTGACGCGGCGTTATTGATAGAACTTACAGAGCGTTCAATGGGAGAGGTATTGATTATGGGGTCATTTGTGTTTTAGAATAAATTATGTTTTTGCGCATTTAGGTAAAGGAACATATGGTTAATGGGACTGAGGTAATTGCTAGAACTTTAAGATTTTAAGATTAGAATTTTAAGGTTTCAAAAGAACGAGTAGTTAAACGTATATTGTGTACAGTTTACCTTCAGGCGTAATATTGCACGTAAAACCAAAGCAATTGTCCATAATTTCCAAAGAGACAGATGTGAATTTTTCCAAATTCTTATATTTTGGATGTTTTTTTTTTCCCCTTTCTTTAGAGTAGTTGCAATACAATTACATAATGAAAACTAAACACCTAAGGATGTTTTTCTTTTATTCTAACTTATTCTATGTATAGATTTTAAAACACTCATTCTTTTGTATTTCAATTTATAGTAAAGTCATTAAAGGGAAACTGACGATAGGTGCTTTTAAGGACAGCTACCATGAGCAATATAGTACCTTAAATAAGGTGCTCTGGTGCACTGTTTTTTTTAAATGTATTTTTAGTTTTATTGACGTGCAAATGAGGTTATATGGGGTCAGAGGCAGCTCTAGAGTTTGTGAAGCTTTAGGCCGAACTTGAACATGAGGCCCTCACTGACACTCAGAATTAAAAAAGATATGCAAGCTACGTGATGTTCGCAACATGGCAAAATGTCCCGGTATAGAGTGGGTTGGTAGCACCTTGGGGAAGGCAAAGTAGTGTGCAACCACCCCCCTGTCCTGTAATTACAGGGACAGGGGTTTACAGCTCTGATGTCCACCTGCACACCTGTCCCTAGATATTTGGAGTATTCGGCCTGAAAATAGCAACCACTACTGGGAAAAAGCTTCTTCCGAGCCACACAGGAGGGTGGAAGGTCTAATTAGTTAGGTCAGTACCTGGAAAGAATTTGGTGGTAGAATCACCAGACACCGGATGATGAATACAGTCTGAGGTCCAAAGCCAGGAGGTCACCTATGACAGTCTGTGATCCAGAGCCAGGAGGTCACCCATGACAATTGGAAGTCCAGAGCAAGGAGGTCACCTATGACAGTCTGAGGTTTAGAGCCAGGAGGTCACCTATCAAAGTCTCAGGTCCAAAGCCAGGAGGTCACCTATGACAGTCTGAGTTTCAGAGCCAGGTGGTCACCTATGACAGTCTTAGATCAAGAGCCAGGAGATCACCTATGACAGTCTCAGGTCCAGAGCCAGGAGGTTACCTATGACAGTCTGAGGTTCAGAGCCAGGAGGTCATCTATAACGGTCTGGGGTCCAGAGCAAGGAGGTTACCTATGACAGTCTAAGGTCCATAGCCAGGAGATCACCTATGACAGTCTCAGGTCCAGAGCCAGGAGTTTACCTATGACAGTCTCAGGTCCAAAGCCAGAAGGTCACCTATGACAGTCTCAGGTACAGATTTTGTAGCTGGAGTGAAAAAACTGATGTTTAGACGAAAATGCCACCGTCAGCTTAACATCTTAACATAAACAGTTAAAGGGGTAGGCCACTACTTTAAAACCTATCCCTTATACACAAGATAGAAGGAGGTTATTGGGGGTTCAATCTCTGGGCCCCCAGTAATCTCAAGAAATCTCCATGTGCACTGAGCAGCACATTAAACCTATAGATTCCCCATGGGGTAATCCAAAAATACCCTTTCTTCCCATATACCCTATTTAAAACTTCCCATGAGCTTTATTGGATTCTTCTACACACAATTTAAAAACATCAGTGCATTATGGCCTTCTGTGTATTTACGCACACTGTATATCAGGAAGTCACTCTGTCCTCAATATATTGCTAATATTGATCGGTACCAGAATGTGCCTGCAACTCACCCTCAGTACAGCTAAGGGCTAAGCACTGTGTTTAAAAGCTTCCTACTCTGCCCCCTTGACAAGTTTCGCTACATAAGTAGCTTTATCAAGATGCAGCGGGCATCTGAGCGTGGATGCCGTGTCAAGATGTTATATAGACTCTGTTTGTGACATCACTCATAGCTTGTAAATACCTGTTTAGAATCTCCAAACTCGTTATCGGTCTTTCTGTATGGATGGTCCTTTTTGAATGCTAGGGGAATCCTGCAATCAGATCCCCTCTTTGTTTTCTAAAGACTCCTTTGTTTCTGTTCCTCCGCTCTATTGTGCGTCCGCCCAATCATCTGTATTATTTACAGCTGACTTCATCTGCGCATTCTCGGGTGCGCGAACACTTTGCCTTCATAGTGCGAAATAAGTTAGCGAAATTCCAAGAAATTGGGTGGTGTTTTTTCAGTGGCACATGCTGAGTTCACTAAGCCTATTTTGTTTTCTTTGAAGCCTGCCTGATGTAGGAATATGATTAATTGTGGCAGAATGAATATTTACCTACACAGACATGTGTGTGACAAGCTTTTAAAGACCATGGTGACAAGATACAAAAAATCTATGAAATAAACAGTAAAGCAATAAATTAATATATAATTGGGCTAAATGGAATCACTATGAACATCATAATTGAGTCTTTTGACAGTATACCCCTCTTAGAATACTAATCTCCATCCGTCCTTGTAATAATTGTACATAGGCATAATATACAATAGTTAATCCGTGCTTAGGTAGAATACACAAATCCGTGCATAGGTTTAATATACAACAGCTAAATGTACAACTAGTATGGAAATACTTACCAAAGTGCAATTTGGATCTATGGAGGTGGGATGAGCCCCTGGAGAGGGATATTGGTATTCTAATAATAACAAAAATACAAAACATTAAAATAGGTAAATAAAATCAAAAAGGAATTTGGAAAAGAAGAAGAATCAAGGAAAAGGAAGAATAAAATATTTAAAAAAAGAGTAAAAAGTCAAAAGGAAGAGAAAAGAAGAAAAAAGATAAAAAGAAAAAGGGAAAAGAGAAATAGTAACAAAAGGATAATAGGAGTAATTAAAATAATAACAAGGGAAATCATAAGAAAAGTAATGAGTTGGCATGACAAACATCAGCAATTTACATCCTTGAAATCTTCTATATAGAAATATGAGGCAAAATATCCCTTTCAGTAGTAAATAAATATGGGCAGGTCTTTTGTAATGAATTCCCTCAGATACAGGAATACAGTGACCCCCCGACCTACGATGGCCCCGACATACGATCATTTCAAGAAGCCTCAACATACGATGCTTTTGTATGTCAGGGCCATCGCATAAATGGCTATCCGGCAGCGCAGACTGCTTCAGCTGCTGCCATATAGCTGTTTACGGTGCGCTGTTTGCCCCGACGTCACTTATATGTCCTCGGGGCTCCGGCACGTCCTCTTCGGGGTCTCCTGCTACGCCGGCGCTCTCCTTCAACGTCATCACGTCATCGTGCACGCCGTCATCCAATAGGAGCGGCGTGCGTAGCGACGTGGTGGCGACGATGGAGAGCGAGGATCCCGGGCAGCAGAGACGTTCTGGAGCAACGGGGACGCGGCGACTGAGGTACCTCCAGTGCTCCTATAGACAGTGCATGAAACATGTGCTGACAAGCTGCTCCATATACAGGGAGAGACGGGGCCAAGTTCCGGAGATCACGGATAGCAAGCACCGGAGAACACTCCATGTTAGCCATTAGTGCCAGCTCTTAAGCCCTGCTCCATCCACCTTTAACCACTTAGGGATCCAGGGCGTACAGGTATGCCCTGGTACTTAAGGACCCAGGGCATACCAGTACGCCCGTGGGAATTTCGGTCCCCACCGCGCACTGGGCGAAGACCGGACCGGGATGACTGCTGATATCTATCAACAGGCAGCCCGTGCAAACCCCTGAGGGGGTCCTGAGACCTCCACACGTAATCAATTCAGACCAGCGATTTGCCGCGATTCCGGGTCAATCGGGTCTCTGGTGTCCCGGTGACCAGGAAAAAAAGGGTGAATGGGGCTGTCCGAGACAGTCACGATCATGTGATTGATTGGTCTTAACTACCGACCAATCACTGCACTGCTGGGTGGTCGGCGGGGGGGCCAGCGGGGGTCTCTTACCTCTCCCTGGTCCTGGCAGCAGGATACAGCAGGAGGTGAGGCCTGTTCACCTCCTGCTGTTGCTTAGCAACAACTCGCAGCATGCACAACCAAAGGGCATGCTGGGAGTTGTAGTTTTGCAACAGCTGGGGTTCCAACTACAACTCCCAGCATGCCCTTTAGTAGTCTGTGCATGCTGGGGGTTGTAGTTATGCAACAGTTGGAGGCACATTTTTTCTATGAAAAAGTGTGTATCCAGCTGTTGCATAATTACAACTCCCAGCATGCACAGACTACCAAAGGGCATGCTGGGAGTTGTGGCAGTGGGCCTGCAGCTCTTGAAAAACTATAACTCTAAGCATGCCCTTCAACTTTCCATGCATTCTGAGTGTTGTAGTTTTGCAACAGCTGGAAACACATTGGCTGTGAAACAGTTTATGCCCTAACTCAGTGTTTTGCAACCAGTGTGCCTCCAGCTGTTGCAAAACTACAACTCCCAGCATGCACTAAGAGACTGTACATGCTGGGAGTTCTACTTTTGCAACAGCTGGAGGCACACTGGTTGCAAAACACTGAGTTAAGTAACAAACTCTGTGTTGTGCAACCAATGCGCCTCCAGCTGTTGCATAACTAAAACTCCCAGCATGTATAGTCTATCAGTGCATGCTGGGAGTTGTAGTTTTGCAACATCTGGAGGTTCCCCCCCCCCCATGTGAATGTACAGGGTACAGTCACACGGGTGGGGGTTTACAGCGAGTTTTCTGCGGCATGTTTGAGATGCAGCAAATTTTCCGCCGCTGCTCAAATTCCCAGATAGAAACTAACTGTAAACCCCCACCCGTGTGAATGTACCATAAAAACACTACACTACACAAAATAAAAAGTAAAACACTACATATACAGATCCTTACACAGTCCCCAACCCCCCCCCCCACAAAAAAACGTACGGCACTGTTTTCAAAACGGAGCCTCCAGCTGTTGAAAAACAACAACTCCCAGTATTGCCGGAAAGCCACTGACTGTCAAGGCATGCTGGAAGTTTTGCAACAGCTGGAGGCACCCTGTTTGGGAAACACTGCTTTAGAATATTTCGGTTGCCAATGCAAATCCCCAAAATAGGCCTCAAATGCTCATAATGCTCTCTTGCTTTGGAGCCCTGTCGTATTTCAAGGCAACAGTTTAGTGCCACATATGGGGTATTTCTGTACTTGGGAGAAATTGCGTTACAAATTTAGTTTTTTTTTCTCCTTTTACCCCTTATGAAAAGGTCAAGTTGGGGTCTACACCAGCATGTTAGTGTAAAAATGTTTTAATATTTTACACTAAAATACTGATGTTGCCCCATACTTTTAATTTTCACAAGCGGTAAAAGGAAAAAAAGACCCCCACAATTTGTAATGCAATTTCTCCTGAGTACGGAACTACCCCATATGTGGGTGTAAACTGCTCTGCGGGCGCACAACAAGGCTCAGGAGTGAGAGCGCACTATGTACATTTGAGGTCTAAATTGGTGATTTGCACAGGGGTGGCTGATTTTACAGCGGATCTTACATAAACGCAAAAAAATAAATACTCACATGTGACCCAATTTTACAAACTACACCCCTCACGGAATGTAACAAGGATTATAGTGAGCCTTAACACCCCACAGGTGTTTGACAAATTTTTGTTAAAGTTGGATGTGAAAATGAGAAAAAAAAATGTTCAGTAAAATGCTGGTGTTGCCCTAAATTTTTCATTTTCACAAGGGAGAATAGGAAAAAAGCCCCCCAAAATTTGTAGCCCCATTTCTTGTATAGAAGTACCCCATATGTGGATGTTAAGTGCTCTGCGGGTGAACTACAATGCTCAGAAGAGAAGGAGCGCCATTGGGTTTTACAAAACCATCATAGTGCCATAAAAGTTGAACCCCCCCACATGTGACCCCATTTTAGAAACTGCACCCTCATAGAATTTAATAAGGGGTGCATTGATCATTTACACCCCACAACAGTGGTCCATAAAAATGAAAAATTAAATTTTTCATTTGCACAGCCCACTGTTCCAAAGATCTGTCAAATGCCAGTGGGGTTTAAATGCTCACTGCACCCCTTATTAATTTCTGTGAGGGGTATAGTTTCCAAAATGGGGTCACATGTGTGGGGATTCACTGTTCTGGCACCACGGGGGGCTTTGTAAACACACATGGCCCCCGACTTCCATTCCAACCAAATTCTCTATTCAAAAGCTCAATGGCGCTCCTCCTCTTCTGAGCATTGTAGTTCGCCCGCAGAGCACTTTACATCCACATATGGGGTATTTCCATACTCAGAAGAAATGGGGTTACAAATTTTGGGAGGCTTTTTCTCCTATTACCCCTTGTGAAAATGAAAAATATAGGGTAACACCAGCATTTTAGTGAAAAAAATCTAATTTTTCATTTTCACGTCCAACTTTAGCGGAAATTTGTCAAACCCCTGTGGGGTGTTAAGGCTCACTGTACCCTTTGTTACGTTCCTTGAGGGGTGAAGTTTCCAAAATAGTATGCCATGTTGATTTATTATTATTTTTTTTTTTTTGCTGTTCTGGCACCAACGGGCTTCCTAAATGTGACAGGGGGGGGGGGGGGGCTTCCTAAAATTGCTTTCCAAAAGCCATGTGGGACTTCTTCTATTCTGAGCATTGTAGTGCGCCTGTAGTGCACTTGACATCCACACATGGGGTATTTCCATAATCAGAAGAGATGGAATTACACATTTTGTGGGGGCATTTTCTCCTATAACCCCTTGTAAAAATGTAAAATTTGGTGGAAAACCAGCTTTTTTGTGAAAAAAAATATTCATTCACACATCCAACTTTAACGAAAAGTCGTCAAACACCTGTGGGGTGTTAAGGCTCACTGTACCCCTTGTTACGTTCCTTGAAGGGTGTAGTTTCCAAAATAGTATGCCATGTTGTTTTTTTTTGCTGTTCTGGCACCATAGGGGCTTCCTAAATGTGACATGCCCTCCAAAAACCATTTCTGAAAGACTCACTCTCCAAAATCCCATTGTCGCTCCTTCCCTTCTGAGCCCTCTACTGCACCCGCTGAACACTTCACATACACATATGAGGTATTTCATTAGTCAAGAGAAATTGGGTTACAAATTTTGGTGAGCTATTTCTATTTTTACCCCTTGTAAAATTTCAAAAACTGAATCTACAAGAACATGCAAGTGTAAAAAATTAAGATTTTGAATTTTCACCTTCACTTTGCTGCTATTCCTGTGAAACACCTAAAGGGTTAACACACTTTCTGAATGTCATTTTGAATACTTTGAGGGGTGCAGTTTTTATAACGGGGTCATTTATGAGGTATTTCTAATATGAAGGCCCTTCAAATCCACTTCAAAACTGAACTGGTCCCTGAAAAATTCAGATTTTGAAAATTTTGTGAAAAATTGGAAAATTGCTGCTGAACTTTGAAGCCCTCTGATGTCTTCCAAAAGTAAAAACATGTCAACTTTAAATCAATAATAACAATATTATTGTTATGTCTATTTGCCTTATAAGCAGAGAGTTTAAACTTTTAAAAAAATGCAACATTTTTAAATTTTTCAACAAATTTTGGAATTTTTCAACAAGAAATGATGCAAGTATTGAAAAAAATTTACCACTGATGTAAAGTAGAATATGTCACGAAAAAACTTTATCAGAATCAGAATGAAAAGTAAAAGCATTCCAGAGTTATTAATGCTTAAAGTGACAGTGGTCAGATGTGCAAAAAAAAATGCCTGGGTCCTTAAGGGGTTAAATGGAAAGTCTGGGTCGCTGAACTTATCAAAAACGAATCCCTATCCACAGAATAGGGGCTAAGTTTCTGATTGCTGGGAAAGTCAGGCTGCTGGGACCCCCTTGATCTCCTGTATGGGGCCCCATCTTCTTAACTGTTGTCGATGTGCTTCGCCCCCACCTTCCTGGACAAAGGCAAGTGATGGCCCTCTCATCCAATTATCAGACGAAGCGATATTCAGAGATCAAACACTTATCCCTTATCCCCCTATGGATGATACGTTCAGTTCCACAGAATATCCCTTAAAATGCAGAATCACTTACATCTACTTCGTTAGGAGGTTAATATTTGGATTTTACAAAATATTTTTTTTCTTTTTTTTTTAAACCAAATATATCACTAAATTTAGATTTTTTTTTATATTATTTTAAATATGTTTACAATAATCTCCCTCAAATATTTTAATGTAAACATTTACATTTACATCCAGGCCCTTGTTTTAGGAGCTGCGACTTTCATTACATGTGCCCAACCCCCTCCTAATTAAAAAAAAAACAAAAAAACAATGAGCTCCTCTCGTCTCTGCCAGTTCGATGTAATCTTTGCAACCAAGTCTTCTAATATTGGATTTACATAAATATTACTGGTTTAAATCAAGATTATTATGCATGTGAAGAGAAATAAAATAAAATCGCCTGTGCCAGAAATGTGTAACCGAGAGGACGGTTTCCGGTGATTTGCTTTATGTTTTTTGTCCTGGACGAATCGAGATGGGTTGAAGTGAAACGGAAAAAGGTTTCATGCACTTTTTCGGCGGTGATTGAGTGGTTATATTTTAGGGCACTTATGAAGGGCATCATTTTCCTTGAAGGCTCATCATGTCAGACGTTGTCAGAGATTCTAAGCAATTAAACCTGTCTTCTTTTAGACAAGCCCCTCGCTGTGCCACCGAAAAATGTGTAATAAACTTTGAGGGTCAGACAGCGAAATCTTTACATATTACACAGCTGTCTATTTTTAAGGCATTTTTCATGTTTCTTTTTATATTTTGTTTAAGCATAATTAGGGATTTTATGTATTTTGCTGTTGTTGGTTGTTTTTGGTTATTTGCTCTTCATCTTTTGGGCTTCGTTATTTTAATTGTATAATTTTTTTGTAGTTGTCAGTCCAATTTTATTACTATTATCTATAATGATTATATTTGCGAGTCTCATTCATGCTGCAAAAATGTGTATATTGCACCGTGTCAATGTTTGTCAATAGTTATGTAAATCCCAATAAATGATGCATCCTTTTGAGCACTGTAATTACTTTCTATTAATGGTGCAATTAATTGTGGGGACATCTGAAGACTTCTTAGAAATCCTTGAACATGTTAAATCTTAATTACGTTAACAATGTGGGCTTTTTTTTTCAATTATTTATACATAGTCAATAATTTATAGCCCTTATGATGCAGATGTTTCATTTGTTGCACTTATTTAGGTTGCAAAGCTTTCATTAAAAAAAATAGTGTTTTTTTTTTCTTTTTTCTTTAAATTACTAACTGGGTAGACAAAGCTTTGTTTTGTTTGTTTCACTATTGTTTGTTCTTGGATATAAAGTCAATATAGAAAAGAATAAGGAATATCTAAATTGATAAAACAAAGACAAAATTATATTTAACAGCGTGCTATAATTTCTGACATACAATTTCTCAATAATATCATAAAGAGCTTGAAACACTTTAATTTTTTTGTATCTTTAGGCTTGAAGTTGTTCATAATATATTGGAAATAAAATGTCATTTTAACAGTGAAGATTTAGAACTGCATTAACATTGGGGGCTGGAGCTCTTCTTTCCATGGCATCATGGCCACATTGGTCCTATTGTAATGCCGAAGGTCCATGCCTATAATTCTTTGTTACATGTGCTAATGGCTATGCTCCCCCTCATTTCTATCTCAATCTGTTGTCTACTGCTCTCAATGGGCACACCCCAATCACCATCTTACATCCCCTATATCATAAAGCTTTATTTTCTCCTAGTTGCCTTAGCAATACATTTCCTAGTCTACTAGTATAACAATGAAGGTGTTTATCTATGTATGTGTTCTGATGCTCCCCATGACACCGGTTTGTCTACTTCTCTGTTCCTGGCAGCTGCCTTGTACTACTTAAAGGGGTACTCCACCCCTAGACATTAAATCCCCTATCCAAAGGATAGGGAATAAGATGTCTGATTGCTGAAGGTCTGGCCGCTGAGACCCCCCATGATCTCTGTGCCGGCATTATTTTCAGAATGCCAGCTTCAGAAGGCCATGGTCGTGACGTCACAACCTCCATTTAGACATAAATGGAAGGGATGTAGCATGACATAAATGTTTCAGAACGCCATTGTGCCTGTCTGGTGATCCCGGGGGTCCCAGTGGTCGGACCCCCAGCGATCAGACAGCTTATCCTCTATTCTTTGGATAGGGGATTAGATGTGTAGGGTGGAGTACCCCTTTATAATCTCTTATGTCTGACTATGAACCTGAGTTGCCTGTTCTGACCTGTTTATCTTGTGGTCCCCCCACAATGAAGTTTAAGTCCTACAAACTTTTCCCTACTCAGCCAAACTTCAGAATCTCGTGTTGGATGGAACAAGCGCATTACAGGAATTGATGAAAATAACAAAAAATAAAAACACTAATTGTGAGTTCTATATAGTGAAACTCATTTTAAGGCCGGTCCGACCTCTTTCTACAGTAATGCTGCCATTCCCTCTTCCTGCCCTGCCCTGATGTCTTCTCTCCTCCCTCACTCTTCTCTCAGCTCACAATAAATCTTCTCTCCCTCTCCAGCCCGTCCCCTCTCCCTGCCCCCTGTGCTAACTATTCTCTGTGCCTGCCTGTTGGACAGTTAAATCATATTTTACCATGACGTTAGTCCGGCACATCAAATCCTCAGAGTAAAAACCATGGGATCACTTAGACAACACTCTCAGAAGTGGCTAGTTAAATAGAACAGTAGGTTGTGGCTTTGTCATCTCTCCACTTCGAATTTGTGTTACAGGTGGTACTTACCAGACAGAGAATAATCTTCTGGCATTGTCTACAAAGTCTGCATTCTCAACAACTTGGTGTTGGAGACAGTGTTACTGTTACGCCTAGCGCTCCGGGTCCCCGCTCCTCCCCGGAGCGCTCACGGCGTCTTTCTCCCTGCAGCGCCCCGGTCAGTCCCGCTGACCGGGAGCGCTGCACTGTTTTGGCCGTTGGGGATGCGATTCGCACAGCGGGACGCGCCCGCTCGCGAATCGCATCCCAGGTCACTTACCCGTCCCGGTCCCCTGCTGTCATGTGCTGGCGCGCGCGGCTCCGCTCTCTAGGGCGCGCGCGCGCCAGCTCTCTGAGACTTAAAGGGCCAGTGCACCAATGATTGGTGCCTGGCCCAATTAGCTTAATTGGCTCCCACCTGCTCCCTGCCTTTATCTAGTCTCCTCCCTTGCACTCCCTTGCCGGATCTTGTTGCCTTGTGCCAGTGAAAGCGTTTAGTGTGTCCAAAGCCTGTGTACCTGAACTTCTGCTACCCATCCTGACTACGAACCTTGCCGCCTGCCCCCGACCTTCTGCTACGTCTGACCTTGCCTCTGCCTAATCCTTCTGTCCCACGCCTTCTCAGCAGTCAGCGAGGTAGAGCCGTTGCTAGTGGATACGACCTGGTTGCTACTGCCGCAGCAAGACCATCCCGCTTTGCGGCGGGCTCTGGTGAATACCAGTAGCCTCTTAGAACCGGTCCACTAGCACGGTCCACGCCAATCCCTCGCTGACACAGAGGATCCACTACCTGGAAGCCGAATCGTGACAGTAGATCCGGCCATGGATCCCGCTGAGGTGCCGCTGCCAAGTCTCGCTGATCTTCCCACGGTGGTCGCTCAGCAATCGCAGCAGATTGCCCAACAAGGACAGCAGCTGTCGCAGTTGACCGCCATGTTACAGCAACTTCTGCCTCTGCTACAGCAGCAACCATCTCCTCCGCCAGCTCCTGCACCTCCTCCGCAGCGAGTGGCCGCTCCTAACCTCCGCTTGTCCCTGCCGGACAAATTTGATGGGGACTCTAAACTCTGCCGTGGATTTTTGTCTCAGTGTTCCCTGCATATGGAGATGTTGTCGGACTTGTTTCCTTCAGAACGGTCTAAGGTGGCGTTCGTAGTGAGCCTTCTTTCAGGAAAGGCCTTGTCTTGGGCCACACCGCTCTGGGACCGCAATGATCCTGCCACAGCCACAGTCCAGGCCTTCTTCGCTGAACTCCGGAGTGTCTTCGAGGAGCCAGCCCGAGCTTCTTCTGCCGAGACTGCCCTGTTGAACCTGGTCCAGGGTAATTCTTCCGTTGGCGAGTACGCCATACAATTCCGTACTTTTGCTTCTGAACTATCCTGGAATAATGAGGCTCTCTGCGCGACCTTTAAAAAAGGCCTATCCAGTCGCATCAAGGATGTGCTGGCCGCACGAGAGATTCCTGCCAACCTCCAAGAACTCATCCATTTGGCTACCCGCATTGACATGCGTTTTTCTGAACGACACCAAGAGCTCCGCCAGGAAAAAGACTTAGATCTCTGGGCACCTCTCCCACAGCATCCTTTGCAGTCTTCGCCTGGGCCTCCCGCCGAGGAGGCCATGCAAGTGGATCGGTCTCGCCTGACCCAGGAAGAGAGGAATCGCCGTAGAGAAGAAAATCTCTGTCTGTACTGTGCCAGTACTGAACATTTCTTGGTGGATTGCCCTATCCGTCCTCCACGCCTGGGAAACGCACGCACGCACCCAGCTCACGTGGGTGTTGCATCTTTTGGTTCTAAGTCTTCTTCTCCACGTCTCACGGTGCCCGTGCGGATTTCTCCTACAACCAACTCCTCCCTCTCAGCCGTGGCCTGCTTGGACTCTGGTGCCTCCGGGAATTTTATGTTGGAGTCCTTTGTTAATAGATTCAGCATCCCGGTGACCCGTCTCGTCAAACCGCTCTACATTTCCGCGGTCAACGGAGCCAGATTGGACTGCACCGTGCGTTACCGCACAGAACCCCTCCTGATGTCTATCGGACCCCACCACGAAAGGATTGAGTTCTTCATTCTCCCCAACTGTACCTCTGAGGTCCTCCTCGGTCTGCCTTGGCTCCGGCTTCATTCCCCCACCATTGATTGGACCACCGGGGAGATCAGGAACTGGGACTCTGCCTGCCACAGGAAGTGCCTCTCCCCCCCTCCCAGTCCCATCAGGCAAGCCTCTGTGCCTCCCCATGGCCCCCGTCCTGGTGTCACACTGCCCCGTGCCAGGCCTCGCCCTCTGCCCTCCCTCCCCATTCCCACTCCTGCTGTACTGCCTGCCGTTGAGGAAACCCTCCATTCTTTCCCGGTGTCCTCATCCCAGGGGAGGCAGTTACCGGACAAAGAGAAGGGGAGACCTAAGGGGGGGGGTACTGTTACGTCTAGCGCTCCGGGTCCCCGCTCCTCCCCGGAGCGCTCACGGCGTCTTTCTCCCTGCAGCGCCCCGGTCAGTCCCGCTGACCGGGAGCGCTGCACTGTTTTGGCCGTTGGGGATGCGATTCGCACAGCGGGACGCGCCCGCTCGCGAATCGCATCCCAGGTCACTTACCCGTCCCGGTCCCCTGCTGTCATGTGCTGGCGCGCGCGGCTCCGCTCTCTAGGGCGCGCGCGCGCCAGCTCTCTGAGACTTAAAGGGCCAGTGCACCAATGATTGGTGCCTGGCCCAATTAGCTTAATTGGCTCCCACCTGCTCCCTGCCTTTATCTAGTCTCCTCCCTTGCACTCCCTTGCCGGATCTTGTTGCCTTGTGCCAGTGAAAGCGTTTAGTGTGTCCAAAGCCTGTGTACCTGAACTTCTGCTACCCATCCTGACTACGAACCTTGCCGCCTGCCCCCGACCTTCTGCTACGTCTGACCTTGCCTCTGCCTAATCCTTCTGTCCCACGCCTTCTCAGCAGTCAGCGAGGTAGAGCCGTTGCTAGTGGATACGACCTGGTTGCTACTGCCGCAGCAAGACCATCCCGCTTTGCGGCGGGCTCTGGTGAATACCAGTAGCCTCTTAGAACCGGTCCACTAGCACGGTCCACGCCAATCCCTCGCTGACACAGAGGATCCACTACCTGGAAGCCGAATCGTGACAGTTACGTTGTTTGTATAGTTGAAGAAAGACAAGAGTCCATCAAGTTCAACCTAAACCCTACTGTGTTGATCCAGAGGAAGGAAAAAAAAAAACATAAGGCCGATGCCAATTGCCCAATGACAGAGGAAAAATTCCTTCCCGGCCCCAATATGGCATCAGAATAAATTCCTGGATCAACGTTCTATCCCCATAAATCTAGTATCCGTAACCTGTAATATTATAATTTTCCAGAAAAACATCCAGGCCCCTTGAACTTGTTTATTGAGTCAGACATCACAACATCATGTGGAGATAGTTCCACAGTCTCACTGCTCTTACAGTAAAGACACAAACCTACATAAGTAAGACCACCAATATATCAAATAAGCAGCCTCAAAAGGCAAGAAAATCAAATTACAAAAACCTACACAAAATTTCTAGCCTTATATAAACAAAAAAGTAACAACATGATAACAATAGATAATCTTTGTTAGAAAACCATGATTTATGACAAAATTGACCCACCCATAAAAAACATGAAACACTCAGACTATGATTAAAAACACAGCAGCAGTGGAGGAACACAGAGTAGGATATATGTCACATGTATGAATCAAAAAAGATCTTTCATATATATACATATATGGTATATGCTGGGACCCAAATATACAATCATGTGCAGTTGAGGTCAATCTCCAACGCGTTTCACCCCGCTTTGTCCGAGAGTGATCCTCCCGTACGAAGCGGGGCGAAACGCGTTGGAGTGTGAGGTGGGGGAACTGAGAAGCCTGGAGAAGGACAGTGCAGGGGTGGGATTCAGCCGGACTAAGAAGAAACACTGTGTGACAGTATTATTATGGGAACAATGGGTGGCAGTATTATATTCAGGGGGTACAGTGTGTAGCAATAATATATTTAGAGGGTACAGTGGGTGGTAGTATTATATTCAGGGGTACAGTGTGTAGCAATAATATATTTAGAGGGTACAGTGGGTGTCAATATTATATTCAGGGGGTACAGTGTGTAGCAATAATATATTTAGACGGTACAGTGTGTGGCAGTATTATATTCAGGGGGTACAGTGTGTAGCAATAATATATTTAGAGGGTACAGTGGGTGGTAGTATTATATTCAGGGGGTACAGTGTGTAGCAATAATATATTTAGAGGGTACAGTGGGTGTCAATATTATATTTAGGGGGTACAGTGTGTAGCAATAATATATTTAGACGGTACAGTGTGTGGCAGTATTATATTCAGGTGACACAGTATTTGGCAGGGTTATAATGATTAATATCTTTATATAGAGAATGAGGATCTGCTTACAAGCTGAGGAGTCAATGATGAAGACCTGGTGCCCGGACAAGATGAGAAAGAGAAGACAACAGAGAAGATGTCACTCAGGTCACTGATATCACTGTGTGTTCTGTCTGACCCAATCTGTGGCTCTCCAGCTGTTGCAATACAACAACTTCCATAATGCCTGAGGATCTCGTGTCGATGGGAGTCTTAGCTTTATAACAGCTGGAGAGCCACTTGAACCAAGGTGATTGGTGGGGTCTAAGCAGTCGGACCCTCACCATAAAAATGGGCTGCTTATTTTAAGAGTTCGTCAGAGTTCGTCAGGGATTGGGGAAGCGGGTCGTCGAGGGCTAGGGGGGCCCAGGACAATTTTTCGCATCGGGCCCTGTGATTTCTAGGACAGTGTAAAGCAGGGTTTAACTAAGATGTAACTAAGTTTAAAGGGGTACTCTGGTGCTCCAGCATTCAAAACATTTTGTTCAGAACGCTTGGAGCCGAAGGCCGTGATCATGATGTCATGACCACACCCCCTCATGACGTCACTCCACGCCACACCCCTCCTTTCATGTCTACGGGAGTGGGCGTGTCGGCCGACACGCCCCCTCCAATAGACATGAATGAAGGGGCGTAGTGTGACATCATGAGGGGCGTGGCCGTGATGTCACGACCACTCCGCAGGAGATCGCGGGGGGCCCCAGCATCGGGACCCCCGTAATCAGACATCTTATCCCCTATTCTTTGTATAAGGGATAAAATGTCTAGCAGCAGAGTACCCCTTTAAAGGGATCCAATCACGTTTGTCACTCACATGCTATACTGAAAGCGGGTGAAGTAGGTGAAGTTGAGCAGTTATATATATATTTTTATTGTGGAAAAGCAAAACTTTTCATTTATTTATTTATTTAAATTCCTGCTCATTCTGGGTTTAGGAGTCCAGCGGGCAGTCTTATTAGTGATTGACAGTCCTAGCTGCCAGTCATAGAGCCTCAAGAGAGATCCGTACATTTCTCTGCATAGACTTGAATAAATGTTTCTCATAGCCCCTACCCAGCTAATAACTTGATCGCAGAGGGACTCAGCATGGACACCCAGTGAAATCAGCAACTTTTTTATTGTCTGATTGACATGGCAAAAGTTACTTTTAATGACAGTCATGTTTTAAGTCCAAAATTAACAAAAGTTCACAAGTTATTCTGAATCTATAACAATATGAATCTGCTCAGCTCCTCCGGCTCTATAACATGATGTCTGCAGGTTATACTGAATGTTCAATGTGACCTCTGGCGTTTAATCTATACATATACATATAAATGTATATATATATATATATATATATATATATATATATATAACACTCAACAAATGTGTGTATTAGGGATGAGCGACTCGAAACTAACGAATACGAATTAATTATGACTTTCAGGAAAAATTTGCTTCGCAACGAATGCGAATATCACCACAATTCAGTCGCACGAATCGCTTCATTAAATTCCATTTAGTGTGGTTAAGGCTCAAGGGCATCTAAGATAACGGTTCCACATGTCAGGACATGGAGCAAGGAATGCTGGGAAGGTGAGAACAAGGTTAGGCGGGATGACCCTAAATCACATGCAGCATGCAGTCTATCAGCAGCCAGCCACCCCTGTGATGTCATAGCCCAATATAATCGGCAGCCATCTTGTGGCCACTCACATTAGGGTTCTATAGCAGAGAGAGAGAGAGGGACAGAGAGCAGTGTGTGCTGCACAGAAAAGCATTTTTACATCAGCGATTCACCTCAAGCCCAAATCCAGCCTAGAAGCAGTGATAGGGAAAGGAGAGTGATTAAGAGAGAGTGTGCAATTTTGGGTGAAGTACACAGTGACTGTGTGCTGCAGCACTGGTGTGTACAATAACTGAAAAGCTAATTGTAGCCAGCTGGTTAGGGTGAGCAGAGCACTAAAAGACACTAATAAAAGTGCCTAATACTGGTTGAGTAGCGGAGCATATTGTCCTCTATTGAGTATAACCTGTGCGTACATAGGTGGTGTACTATTTTGTTCCTGTTAAAGTTTTAAGGGCCTAGTTACTGTGAAAGGCCAGTCAAAAGTATACACCTGCTGCTGTTCTAGACAAATACTGTTTAAAGCGCAGTGGAGTGCATTGTACTCCCCTTCACATCATACTTACATACATCTAAGTGGTGTACCATTTTGTTCCTGTTAAAGTCTTAAGGGCCTAGTTACTGTGCAAATACATCAAATGGATAAATATCCGAAAAAATAGGACTTTTCCTGGTGCTTCTCCTCAAAGGAATGAGAGTCCAGACCACTCAGGATGGATCCAGGAACAATCACTTTAATGGTGCACCATTAAAGTGATTGTTCCTGGATCCATCCTGTGTGGTCTGGACTCTCATTCCTTTGAGGAGAAGCACCAGGAAAAGTCCTATTTTTTCGGATGTTTATCCATTTGATGTATATTCTACACTGAAGTGACCCGGAGCCACTTGAGAAGGACGACCCGGCCAGCTGACCTCAGTCTTCATTGTGATACTACGTGCACATCACAGTAATGCGCCCACAGCGCAACGTTTTCTGGTAAGCAGATTTAACCCTTGGTGGGGCACCCGCTTACTCTAACCTCTACACTAGGAGCGCACCTTTGTTTTTCTTTCTAATTTTAGTTACTCTGAAAGGCCAGGCAAAAGTGCACACCTGCTGTTGTAGACAAATACTGTTTTAAGCGTACTGGAGCACATTGTACTCCCCTAATTAGTGCATACCACATACATACATCTAAGTGGTGTGCCATTTTGTTCCTGTTATAGTCCTAAGGGCCTAGTTACTGTGAAAGGCCAGCCAAGAATACACACCTGCTGCTGTTGTAGACAAATACTGTTTTGAGCATACTGGAGTGCATTGTATTCCCCTCATAAGTGCATACCATGTACGTACATCTAAGTGGTGTACCATTTTGTTCCTGATAAAGTCCTAAGGGCCAAGTTACTGTGAAAGGCCAGCTAAAAGTACACACCTGCTGCTGTTCTAGACAAATACTGTTTTAAGCGTAGTAGAGTGCATTGTACTCCCCTCCTAAGTGCATACCACGTACGTACATCTAAGTGGTGTACCATTTTGTTCATGTTAAAGTCTTAAGAACCTAGTTACTGTGAAAGGCCAGGCAAAAGTACACACCTGCTGGTGTTGTAGACAAATACTGTTTTAAGCATACTGGAGTACATTGTACTCCCCTCATAAGTGCATACCATGTACGTACATCTAAGTGGTGTACCATTTTGTTCCTGATAAAGTCCTAAGGGCCAAGTTACTGTGAAAGGCCAGCTAAAAGTACACACCTGCTGCTGTTCTAGACAAATACTGCTTTAAGCGTAGTAGAGTGCATTGTACTCCCCTTATAAGTGCATACCACGTGCGTACATCTAAGTGGTGTACCATTTTGTTCATGTTAAAGTCTTAAGAACCTAGTTACTGTGAAAGGCCATGCAAAAGTACACACCTGCTGGTGTTGTAGACACATACTGTTTTAAGCATACTGGAGTACATTGTACTCCCCTCATAAGTGCATATCACGTATGTACATTTAAGTGGTGTACCATTTTGTTCCTGTTATAGTCATAAGGGCCTGGTTACTGTAAAAGGCCAGCCAAAAGTACACACCTGCTGGTGTTGTAGACAAATACTGTTTTAAGCTTACTGGAGTGCATTGTACTCCCCTCATAAGTGCATACCACGGACATACATCTAAGTGGTGTATAATTTTTTCCTGTTAAAGTGCTAAGGGCCAAGTTACTGTGAAAGGCCAGCCAAAAGTACGCACCTGCTGATGTTGTAGACAAATACTGTTTTAAGCGAAGTGGAGCGTATTGTCCTCCCCTCATATATGCACTAAGTATGTCAGGCAGAAAAGTGCCAGGACGTGCAGAGAGGAGTGTCAGAGGCCTAAATTCATCAGGCGCAGGCAGAGGTTGCAGCAGACTAGGGGCGAGTGGCAGCAGGAGTCGCAGCGAGAGGCCATAGCTCCCAGTATCAGCTACCGGTCGTGTCTCGACCAACAACCCATTTGCCGTCATCGATTGGTTAACACGGTCATCTACTTCATCACAAGTCATGCCCAGTCAACAGTTGGTGGGTTCCTCAGATACAACCCTCAGTTGACATGGCCTGGGAGCAATCCCTGTCCTCCCATTGCCTCTGTCCTATGCTGTTCCTTCCCCACAGAAGTATCTTATGCTGTGGGTTCAGCTCCACTATTTAGTGAGGATGATCTACTATAGGACAGTCAGCAGCTACTGCCAGCCAAGAAGTGGAGGGGACATCCACCGCTTCCTCTGCTAGGCGGGCAAGTAGTGATGAGGAGAGTGGCATGGGAGGTGGTGTTGCGAGTGTCCAGGCTCCTGAAGCAGACACTGTTGAGGAACATGAGGAGGACATCAGTGACGTGCAGAAACAACTCGATGATGATGAAGCTGATCGCACTTAGGAGGGGGGTGCAGAAGGGGCTTCATCATCATCATGAGAAGAGGGTTGCAGGTTGCCCATGAGGCAGCAGCTGAGCCAGCAAGGTGGTAGCATGGTTGACAGTCAGCATGGTGGCAGAAGTGGAAAGTCTGGAACCAAACGTGCCCGGGGTAGACCACCTGCTTTGCGGCAGCCTACCTTCCCGGGAGGTTGTGGAACAGGGGTTCCTGGAGTCGGTGGCAGTAGCAGTCAATCAGTGCGGACTGTTGGTTGAAAATCAGCTACTCGGCGGTGTGGCAGTTTTTCATCAAGCATCCGGAGGAGGTTAACACAACCACATGCAACATGTGTCGGCAGAAGGTGAAGCGTGGCCAGGGTCCCAATGTTGGCACCACGGCCCTGCATCAACATATGCAGCGTCACCATAAAGCAGCCTTGGCGAACCGTGGCTTCGATGTGGTGGTCCAGCCTGCTGCATCACCCAATGCAACGCCGCTCCCTGTTTTTTTGCCAGCCAAGGCTCCACCACCTCAGCCGAAGGGAGCTGTGTGTCATATGTGTCATACCCATCTTATGTCGCTCCAGATGCTCCTGCTCCTCCTACTTCGAGTCAGTCATTCCGCCAGCAATCCATCGGTGAAGCCATGTCCAATAGACAACAGTATGCGCCCACTCATCCAATGGCGCAGAAGCTAAATGTGCTCATGTCCAAGTTGCTGGCACTGCAGTCCCTCCCTTTTCAAGTGTTGTACTCTGCACCTTTCAGAGAACTGATGGCTTGTGCTGAGCCGAGGTGGGGAGTCCCAAGCCGTCATTTCTTTGCGAAGAAGGCAGTACCAGCCCTGCACAATTTTGTTGTACAGAAGATGGGCCAGTCCTTGAACCTGTCAGTGGGTACCAAAGTGCACGGCAGTGCCAAGGTGTGGAGCTGTGACTATGGTCAGGGAGAATAGATGTCCTTTACGGCCCACTGGGTGAATGTGGTTCCTGCACAGCCACAACAGCAACTTGGACAGGTCTCGGCGCATCTGCCTCCACACTCTCAGGCCTTTGGTCCTGTGACAGTGTGCGACTCTGCCACCTCATCCTCCACCGTGTCCTCAGCCTCCACTGCACGGACAAGTCTCAGCCCCTCAAGCATACCATGTGTGCAGGGCACGGCGGTGTCACACTGTTTTTAACATGGTTTGCCTTGGCGAATGGAGTCACACAGGGGAGAAATTGCTAAAAATCATTCATCAAGAAATCGAATCATGGCTTACTCCACAAAAACTGGAAATGGGATCCATGGTGACCGACAATGGGAAGAACGTCTTGTCTGCGCTGTGACAAGGAAGCCGGAACCATGCTCCCTGCATGGCACACATGTTCAATCTGGTTGTCAAGCGGTTCCTGAACTGTTCCCCCCATCTGCAAGACATCCTAACAATGGGAAGGAAACTTTGCATGCACTTCAGCCACTCGTACACCGCAAAGCACACCCTCCTTGAGCTGCAGCGTCAGAATGGTATCCCCTAACATAGTCTGATTTGCGATGTTTACACACATTGGAATTTCACACTCCATATGTTGGATCGAATGTACGAACAGAGAAAAGCCATCACCGATTTCTTGATGGTCAAAGTGGATAGGGGGACTCCCCTGTGTAAATTAAATGTCAACCAGTGGCAGCTCATACGTGACACCTGCCGTTTGCTTAGGCCTTTTGAGGAAGCCACATTATTAGTCAGTCGCCAGGATTACGGGATGAACAACATCATTCCACTGCTTCATTTTCTACAACACGTGTTGGAAACTATGGCTGGTCAGGGCACTGGAAACGTGGCACGTACATCTCACGGCCACATGAGCCCTGTGGGGGCTGAACTGGAGGAGGAGAGGGAGGGGCACAGTGGAGCACAGTTTAGTTTTTGCGAAATGGGTGCTTTTTCTTGTCATCTGAAAGGAGAGGAGGAGCAGGAGCAGCCAGAGGAGCTAGAGGGTTATGAGGAAGGTGAGACAGAGGACCCAGACACACTGTGGCAGTATGCAGTGAAGATGGTGGCAAGGAGTCCCTCCGAGTCACTTGCACAAATGGCATGATGCATGCTCAATTGCTTGTGTAGTGACCGCTGAATTGTCGCCATTCGGCAGTGGGATGACTTCTGGCTCTTCACCTTATTGGACCCTCACTACCGGCACAAAATGGGGGCCTTTTTTACACCCACTGAGACGGAGAACAAACGAACCTACTACAGAGACATCCTACGTAGTCAGTTGGCTGAAGCCTATCTGCGCCATCGTCCGTCCTCTCGCAGGCCTGACTCAGGGGGCCCTCTGCGCTCACCTCCCACTGCGATGGCTGCTGGGGAGGGGTGGGGGGGCAGGAGTAATACCAGCTCCATCAGCAGAAGCCTGAGTCTACAATCGCTGATGAGTAGCTTTCTTCACCCGCATGAACCAGCAGGTGGTGGCATACCTTGACATGCCCATGCCAACTCACCTTGAAGATCCGCTGTACTTCTGGCAGCCTAATTTGATTTGTGGCCACAACTAGCAGAGTTTGCCCTGAAAAAGCTGTCCTGCCCGGCCAGTAGTGTGCCATCAGAGCGGGTGTTTAGTGCAGCGGGGGCCATAGTCACCCCAAGGAGAACTTGTCTGTCCACGAAAAATGTGGAGAGACTGACCTTTGTGACAATGAATCAGGCATAGATCAGCCAGGATTTCCTCCCACCAATGCCTGATGCATCAGAGTAGATTGACCATGGTGCCACAACAACACTTATATAACACAAATATGGATAGTGCTAAACATATTTAAGTTGCTGCTCCCCAGTTACAGACATTCCTCTGCATCAGACCAAAAGTAAGTATTGAGGATATGCATTAGCTAAAACTTTACTTTTCTTAGGACAAAATATATGTACCCAAATGTTTTTTTTTTAAATCAAACAAAAGGAAAGGTGTGCAAAAAACTCCATGAGCCACCTACACCACCAAGTATTGATGTGATGCAAAGACCTTTAAAAGGTGTGCGTCCCATGCGTCGTTGCTATGCACTGCACGGCAGCGCACAGCAACGACGCAGGGGACGCACACCGGAGGACTGAAGCAGCGCGGACCCGACCCCGGCAACAGGTAATTAAATAACCGGGGATGGGGGAGGCAATGGGGCAGCGGCGCCGGCAATGGGTGCCGCTGCCCCTTCTCTCCCCCTGTCTGTCGGTGCTGCTGCCCCATTGCCGGCGCCGCTTCTCTCCCCCTGGCTATCGGCGCCGGCAATGGGTCGCCGGCACCGATAGTCAGAGGGAGAGAACGAGCAGCGGCACCGATAGCCAGGGGGAGAGAAGGGCCGGCAGCAGGGTTCTAGACCCCAGGACAGGCAGGGGCAGAGAAGCCGGCAGCGCTGGCGGTCTCTGCACCTGCAAAGCCGCTGCAGTTCATTGATTTAAAGTGCCCGCTTTAAATCATTGAACTGCAGCGGCTTATCGGCGTATAACACGCAGGAGACTTTAGGCTAAAAATTTTAGCCTAAAAAGTGCGTGTTATACGCCGATAAATGAGGTAATTATTGTATCAGTCCAAAGATATGCAGCAATGAATATTATGGATACTATGGTCACAGCTGGATTAATAGCAACGCTATTTGCTGGAAAAGTTCATTGATAGCACAGTGGAAAGTTCAGAGAAACAATATGAAACAGTTCCATAGTAACATCAGTAGAATTAGATGATCGTTGATGGAATATATATGACACAGGATTTTGGTGCACAGCTCCACTCACCGACTCCCCACTGCCGTGCACCAAAATCCTGTGTCATATATATTCTATCAACGATCATCTAATTCTACTGATATTACTACGGAACTGTTTCATGTGAATAAATCTATTATCTGATATTTTAACTGGATCCATTCTCACATCTCTTATTCCCATATACACCTTTGAGGACTGGTATCTAATTAATTTTAAATTAATTATACCGCCATTTATTTAATATTTTGGCATTTTCTGGGTGAAGGCATCACCAGTAACCTTGGGTGTATATACATTTCTCAATCCAAGTGCGCTGCACACCTATCCTATTTTTATTTTATTCACTTTTAGAAAAAAGACCATTTTCTTGTGCCTACCTGCTTCAGCTACTCTTCTGATCCTGCCACCCATCAGATGCCAATTTCTCCTTTTTTCACCCACCTTCGTCACTGGTTACTGGTATTGCCACCCACCGCCCCACTATGTCACCGGTCACTTTCAGGACTCATGAAGCTGTTGATACCACCTCCAGGCTGTCTCATTCTGCCACCATATGTTCTCATGCTGATGCTAGCTCTAGGCTGTCTCATTCTGACATCATATGTTCTCCTCATTCTGCTGCCAGCACCAGGCTGTCTCATACTGCCACCACATGGTCTCCTCATGCTGCTGCCAACTCCAGGCTGTGTCATTCTGCCACTATAAGGTCTCCTTCTGTCTGCCGCCAATTCCAGGCTGTGTCATTCAGCCACTATATGGTCTCCTCATGCTGCCGCCAACTCCAGGCTCTTTCATTCAGCCCCTATATGGTCTCCTCAGGCTGCCGCCATCTCCAGGCTGTGTCATTCAGCCACTATATGGTCTCCTCATGCTGCTGCCATCTCCAGGCTGTGTCATTCAGCCACTATGTGGTCTCCTCTTGCTGCCGCCAATTCCAGGCTATGTCATTCATCCACTATATGGTTTCCTCATGCTGCCGCCATCTCCAGGCTGTGTCACTGTACCGCCATGGGGTCTCCTCATGCTGCTAGCACATTAAAGAGTACTTGTCATCAACATTGTTTTTTATATGTTATAGATCATTCCATATTAAACAACTTTCTAATGGATTTAATTTTTATTTTTTTATTTTGAAAATGTGGCCACTAGGGGTCTCCCTGGTTGCAAGCTTCTGTATTGATTTTAGACTCACGCCAGCCTGGCAGTGAGTCCAAAATCACAGACAACTGGCTGAACATGTGATCAGCTCAGCGCAGCTTCCTGCCCGTCAGTTAGACAGACGAGAGCGCTGTGCTCACTCACATATCTCGCAGGGCTCTGTACACTGAGGACAAGAGGAGCTATGTACACCGAGGACAAGCGGCGCTCTGTGCAGTGAGGACAAGCAGGGCTCTGTACACTGAGAACAAGTGGGGCTCTGTACACTGAGGACAAGTGGGGCTCTGTACACTGAGGACAAGTGGGGCTCTGTACACTGAGGACAAGTGGGGCTCTGTACACTGAGGACAAGCAGGGCTCTGTACACTGAGGACAAGCGGGGCTCTGTACACTGAGGACAAGCAGGGCTCTGTACACTGAGGACAAGCAGGGCTCTGTACACTGAGGACAAGCAGGGCTCTGTACACTGAGGACAAGCAGGGCTCCGTACACTGAGGACAAGTGGGGCTCTGTACACTGAGGACAAGCAGGGCTCTGTACATTGAAGACAAGCAGGGCTCTGTACACTGAGGACAAGCTGGGCTCTTTACACTGAGGACAAGCGGCGCTCTGTGCAGTGAGGACAAGCAGGGCCCTGCAAATGCGGGCTCACTTGCACTCCCCCTGTTGCTCTCCTCGGCAAAGTGAGGGTGGACGCAGTCCCCCCAGTGTTATTTATATATCATAAATTAATGCAATTAACACATATAGGCCCTGATTTACTAAGAATGTACTACTCTGCCGTCATCACTACAGAGCAAACCGGCTCTGTGCGTGATGATGGGGCAATGCAGGGGACAGAGCATTGTGATGTCACGGCTTTCCCCCCGGGACATCACTCCCCTCCCCCTTAATGCAAGTCTGTGGGAGGGGGCGTGACAATCACCCCTCCCCCTCTCATAGATTGTATTGAGTGGGCGGGATGTGACGTCACCGAGGACGGAGCCGTGAAGTCACAATGTTCCGTCCCCTGCATCGCCACAGGGCCAGAGTATTGTGGCATCATGACTCCACCCCCTTGTGACATCAGGCTTCAGACACGGAGTGATCATCGCTCCGTGCAGCTGAGACAGTTGGGTGCTGCATGGGAGATTGTGGGGGTCCCCAGCAGCGGGACCCCCGCGATAAGATGTCTTAGGGCCGGAGTACCTCTTTAACCTCTTGGGTCCCCTTCGCAGGAGCTGAGTGTGCGTCATAGCGGGTCGGTCTAATTCCAGATATCATCGATCGCGGTGATGCCCGACATTTACCTCTTAGACGCTGCGATCAAAGTTGATTGTGGTGTCCCCATCAGCTTAGAGGACGGTGGAGGGCCCTTACCTGCCTCCTCGTCATTCGATTGTTGCTAGGTTGCACCAGGATGCCTCAGCAGCCTGGAGCAATCGGGCACCGATAACACTGATCAGTGCTGTGCTATGGCACCCCCCTTTTCCCATAAAAAAAAAAAATATGGAAACAAAAATAAACAAAGATGTGGTATCGCCGCGTGCGTAAATGCCCAAATTATAAAATTATAACGTTAATAAAACCGCACAGTCAATGGCGTTTATGTAATTGCATATTTTTGGACACTTTGTATACCCTAAAAAATTCTATAAAAAACGATCAAATAGTTCCATCAAAACAAAAATGGTGCTGATAAAAAATACATATCATGGCACAAAAAATTAGCCGTCACACAGGCCCGTATATGGAAAAAATCAAAAAGTTATAGAGGTCAGAGGAGGACATTTTTAAACCTACTAATTTTTGTGCAAAAAAATTATAATTTTTTAACAGAAGTAAAACAAAAGTAAACCTATATAAGTTGGGTATAATAAAGATAAGGTGTCATTTCTATCGAAAAGTGCACTGCGTAGAATCAGAAGCCCCCAAAAGTTACAAAATGGCTTTTTTTTTTTGCCCCACAAATATATATATTTTTTCTTTTGCCCTAGATTTTGTGGTGAAATGATTGATGGTGTCGCAAAAAACCAAGACATCATATGGGACTATAGTTTGAAAATTGAAAGGGTTATGATTTTTAGAAGGTGAGGAGGAAAAAACAAAAGTGCGAAAATGGAAAAAAAAAAAACATGGTCCTTAACCCCTTAAGGACCAAGGACGTACCGGTACATCCTGAGTCCTTTCACTTTCTATAACACGGGGCCACGACGTGGCCCAGTGTCATAGCGGGTCGGGCCCGGCCTCTAACAACGGCCGGGACCCGTGGCTAATAGCGCGGCAGTGATCCAACGTTTAACGCTGCGTCTAAAGTGAAAGTGAAACCATGCCGGTTAGCTCAGGGAGCTGTTCGGGATTGCCGTGGAGAAATCGCGGCGTCCCGAACAGCTGCAGGACACGAGGAGGGTCTCCTACCGGCCTCCTGGTGTCCGATCGCTGAATGACTGCTCAGTGCCTGAGATCCAGGCATGAGCAGTCAAGTGGCAGAATCATTGATCACTGGTTTCTTATGAGAAACCAGTGATCAATGTAAAAGATCAGTGTGTGCAGTGTTATAGGTCCCTATGGGATAACAATGATCAGTGAGTGCAGTGTTATAGGTCCCTATGGGATAACAATAATCAATGTAAAAGATCAGTGTGTGCAGTGTTATAGGTCGCTATGGGATAACAATGATCAGTGTATGCAGTGTTATAGGTCCCTATGGGGGCTATAACACTGGAAAAAAAAGTGAAAAAAAAGTGAATAAAGATCATTTAACCCCTTCCCTATTAAAAGTTTGAATCACCCCCCTTTTCTTATTTAAAAAAAAAACCTGTGTAAATAAAAATAAACATATGTGGTATCACCGCGTGTGGAAATTTCCGAATTATAAAAATATATCGTTAATTAAACCGCACGGTCAATGGCATACGCGCAAAAAAAATTCCAAAGTACAAAATAGTGTCTTTTTGGTCATTTTTTATATCATGAAAAAATGAATAAAAGTTGATCAACAAATCCGATCAATACAAAAAGGGTACCCCTAAAAACTTCAGATCATGGCGCAAAGATGATCTGGCAGAAGATGACAATTTTAAACGTATACATTTTCCTGCATGTAGTTATGATTTTTTTCAGAAGCGCGACAAAATCAAACCGATATAAGTAGGGTATCATTTTAATCGTATGGACCTACAAAATAAATAGAATGTGTCATTTTTACCAAAAAATTTACTTCGTAGAAACAGAAGCCCCCAAAAGTTGCAAAATGGCATTTTTTTTAAAATTTTGTCTCACAATGATTTTATTTTTCCGTTTCTCCGTAGAATTTTGGGTAAAATGACTGATGTCATTACAAAGTAGAATTGGTGGCGCAAAAAATAAGCCATCATATGGATTTTTAGGTGAAAGGGTTATGATTTTTTAAAGGTAAGGAGGAAAAAACAAAAGTGCACAAACGGAAAAAACCCTGGTCCTTAAGGGGTTAAAGGGGGTACTCCGCTGTCCCAGCATTTGGAACATTTTGTTCCAAAATGCTTGGAGCAAGTAACGGGGGTGGTGGTGTCACGGCCATGCCCCTCGTGATGCCACGTCCCCTCAATGCAAGTCTATGGGAGGGGGGCGTGACGGCCGTCACGCCCCCTCCGATAAACTTGCATTGAGGGGGCGTGGCGTGATGTTGCGAGGGGCCTGGCCGTGATGTCACAATCTCCGCCGCCCGCTCCAAGCATTCTAAATGAACACTGGGTGCTGCACAGAGATCGCGTTGGTCCCAGCTGCTCATTTGCGATCAGAAATCTTATCCCCTACCCTTTTGATAGGGGATAAGATGTCTAGGGGTGGAGTACCCCTTTAGGGTGCGCGTTCACACGCTAGTAACTAGCAACGGGTTTCCCGCTGCAGGAAACCCGCTGCGACTTACGCTACCATTCATCTGAATGGGTCCGCGGACAGTCCACAAATCTGACACTATTGCGGACTATATGTGGACCCATTTAAATCAATGGTAGCGTAACTCGCAGCAGGATTCTGAAGAGGACGCGCCGGAGCCCCGAGGACAGGTAAGTGATCGTCAGCAGACCACACAGGGCACCGTAAACGGCTATCCGGTGGCAGCTGAAGCATTCTGCACTGCCGGATAGCTAATTATTCGATGGCCCCGACATACAAAAGCCTCTGAGAGTGATCGTATGCTGAAATGATCGTATGTCGGGCCATCGTAGGTCGGGGGGGTCACTGTATCCTGTTAGTAATTATAATACTTTACATACAAAAATGTTACCCATTGTCATAGAGAGCCAAGAGTGACAACTGAGTAACACATATTTGGATTTTATTATGGTAAAGTCTTTGGTTTTTATTACATAATATTTGCAGAGACATCTTAGCTCATTACGTTATTAAAGTTGAATATTCTATTAGAGGGAAGAAAAAAACTTGCTGAAACCAACTTCTTTGCCACTCACATGTATTACATTAGATGATTCAATGTTGGCTTCGGGCCCAGAACATTACAAAATTGTGGGGGAAAAAAAATCGGATACAAAGTGAATTTGTCTTCATTTTGACAAATGTAGTTTTCATAGAATTAATCTTGTCTTTTAGGAACGTTATGCATTTTGTAAGCATTTTTCTGCACATCATTTCGCCATACTTACCTTTCATTTAATCTAATTACCTATTTATATTTACAAAGGTACGAGAGAAAAGTACAGAGTCCTTGTCAGACGTGCGGGAAATCACATGAATCATTGCTTGTGTCCTTCTTTAGTTTTGTGTTGAAGAGAAGGTTATTTGATGTTGTTATTCATGTAAAACATAGATGAAGAAAGGAACAGATTATTTAAATAGTATAACTGCTCAAACTAAGGGTCTATTCACACGGCAGAATTTCCGCTTGCGGAATTCCGTAAGTGGAAATTCAGAAGTGTAAATGGGAGTGCAGAATCCCATAGAAGTCTATGGACTTTAATTTGAGGCGGAATTCCACAAGCGAAAATTCAGAAGTGTGAATGGGAGTGCGGAATCCCATACAAGTCTATGGGCTTTAATTTGAGGCTGAATTCCGCAAGCAGAAATTCTTCTGTGTGAATAAACCCTTAGGCTAGGTTCAGACTACGGAATCTCCGGGCAGAAAATTTACGCCCGGAGATTCCGAGTTCCGCCTGCGCTGACTGAATTAGTCGGTGCTAGGACCGCGCGGACACTGAAGTCTCCTATAGACTGCTATGTGTTCCGCTAGGATTTCCGCCTGAAGAAAGAGCAACCCCTTTCTTCAAGTGGAAATTTTCTAGCGGATTTTTCCGCTTCACAAATTCCGAAGTGTGAATTTGTGAACGGAAAACCATTCACTACACTATGCATTATAGTAAGCTCGGTTTACACTGCGGAATCTCCGGGCAGAAAATTTCCACCCGGGGATTCCGAGTGCGGCCAGCGCCGACTGAATCAGTTGGGACTAGGACCACGTGGACACTGCAGTCCCCAATAGACTGCAATATGTTCCGCGAGTATTTTTCAAGCAGATTTTCCGTTCACAAATTCCGCTTCACAAATTCTGAAGTGTGAATTTGTGATCTGAAACCCATTCACTATACAGTACATTTTAGTAAGAAGAATTTCTGCCTGCAATTTTAAAGCATAATTACTGGCGGAAATTCCGTAGTGTGAAAATAGCCTAACTAGCAAACATCCATCTATATCAGGGAAAAGAGATGCAAATAAGCTCTTACACCACTTTTTCCAAATGGCTTTCCCCTAAAGGGGAACTCTGATAATAGACATCTAACCCTTTATCTACAGGATTGGGGATAAGATGTCTGATCGCGGGGGGGTCTGACCGCTGGGAACCCCGCAATCTCTGGTCCATCGCCCCGGTGTTCTGAAGATGGAGATAGAGCATTTGTGTATCTCAGCATCTCTCATAGAGATATATGGAGGGGTGATATTGACCTGCTTCGGGCTGTGGTTGAAATGTATTGGGCACAGAGTGAAGATCGCTCCATGCATAGGGAATTCCAGGGTGCTGGGGAGGAGATAAAGGGAGTCTCAGTGGTCGGACCCCTGCGATCAGACACGTATCCCCTATTTTGTGGATAGGAAACAAGATGCCTAGTTCAGTCCCCCCCCCCCCCCCCCCTCAATATTTCACTCCAAAAAGGAGTCTTTGAAACTGATAGACGTGCAATTCATTTTGTAATGTACTTATTCGGACATTCGGATTAGAGATGAGCGAATCGAATCGGACGAAGTTGAATTTGTTCCAAATTTCATGAAAAGTTTGATTCGGACCGAATCTGAACTTCGACTCGATTTGAAATAACAAATTTCTTCATTAGCGACACCTGCTGCGATCATCCTGTATAATGTGTAGATGAGAGACGCTTTCTTCTGTGCTCGCATCTCTGCAATAGATAGTACGATCACAGCGGGTGTCAGGAGTTACACCCGCTGTGATCTGTCCTTAACTGCAGGTACTACTTCTCCCAAAATGGAGCACACTCTGCTCCATCCTGGAAGCTGTAGTACCTGCATTAATAGACAGATCGCAGTAGGTGCCACTTCTGACACCTGTTGTGAATTGTCGATTAATGCAGGTACTACAGCTCCCAGAATTGAGCAGTGTGCTCCATGTTGGGAGCAGTAGTACCTGCAGTTAAGGACAGATCACAGCGGGTGTCACTGCTGACACCTGCTGCGATCGTCCTGTATAATGTACAGATGCGGGCGGCCAGATGCTCTTCCCTGGTCCCACTGTCGTATGAGTTTATGTCGTATATATACCTATTATTCATATTTCCCACAGAGAGCTGTGATTGGCTGGAACCATCTGGCCAATCACAGCTCTCTGCGGGAAATATGAATTAGTGATGTGAATTCTATTCACATCATTGGCCGGCTGGAGTATAGTGCAGTGATGCGAGCGCAGGAGAAAGCCACTCCATCTCTGCAATAGATAGAACAATCGCATCAGGTGTCAGGCGTGACACCCGGGGCGATCTGTCTATTAGTAATGGTACTACAGCTCCCATCATGGAACAGTCTGTTCCAAGCTGAGAGTAGTAGTACTACCTAAAAAATGTATATAAAAAAAGAGAAACACAAACTTTATTAATCCCTTGGGGACGGAGGGTTTTTCCGTTTTTGCACTTTCATTTTTTTCCTCCTTACTGTTACGCCGAGCGCTCCGGGTCCCCGCTCCTCCCCGGAGCGCTCACGGCGTCTCTCTCCCTGCAGCGCCCCGGTCAGTCCCGCTGACCGGGAGCGCTGCTCTGACATGGCCGTCGGGGATGCGATTCGCACAGCGGGACGCGCCCGCTCGCGAATCGCATCCCAAGTCACTTACCCGTCCCGGTCCCCTGCTGTCATGTGCTGGCGCGCGCGGCTCCGCTCTCTAGGGCGCGCGCGCGCCAGCTCTCTGAGACTTAAAGGGCCAGTGCACCAATGATTGGTGCCTGGCCCAATTAGCTTAATTGGCTTCCACCTGCTCCCTGGCTATATCTGATCACTGCCCCTGCACTCCCCTGCCGGATCTTGTTGCCTTAGTGCCTAGAGAATGCGTTTACTGTGTTTGTCCATACTGTGTACTTGACCTCCTGCTATTGCCATATTGACTACGATCCTTGCTGCCTGCCCCGACCTTCTGCTACGTCCGACCTTGCTCCTGTCTACTCCCTTGTACCGCGCCTATCTTCAGCAGTCAGAGAGGTTGAGCCGTTGCTAGTGGATACGACCTGGTTGCTACCGCCGCTGCAAGACCATCCCGCTTTGCGGCGGGCTCTGGTGAAAACCAGTAGCAGCTTAGAACCGGTCCACTAGCACGGTCCACGCCAATCCCTCTCTGGCACAGAGGATCCACCTCCTGCCAGCCGAATCGTGACAGTAGATCCGGCCATGGATCCCGCTGAGGTTCCCCTGCCAACTGTCTCTGACCTCACCACGGTGGTCGCCCAGCAATCCCGACAGATCGCCCATCTAAGTCACCAGCTGTCGGAAGTGTCCACCATGGTGCAGCAACTTCAGTCGCAGCTACAGCATCTGCAACAGCAGCTACCATCTCCTCCACCAGCTCCTGCACCTCCTCCGCAGCGAGTGGCCGCTCCTAGCCTCCGCTTGTCCCTGCCGGACAAATTTGATGGGGACTCTAGACTCTGCCGTGGATTTTTGTCTCAATGTTCCCTGCATATGGAGCTGTTGTCGGACTTGTTTCCTACAGAACGGTCTAAGGTGGCGTTCGTAGTGAGCCTTCTTTCAGGAAAGGCCTTGTCTTGGGCCACACCGCTCTTGGACCGCAATGATCCTGCCACAGCCACAGTCCAGTCCTTCTTCGCTGAGGTCTGTAGTGTCTTCGAGGAGCCTGCCCGAGCTTCTTCTACCGAGACTGCCCTGCTGAACCTGGCCCAGGGTAATTTTTCATTGGGCGAGTACGCCATCCAATTTCGTACTCTTGCTTCCGAATTATCATGGAATAACGAGGCTCTCTGCGCGACCTTTAAAAAAGGCCTATCCAGTCGCATCAAGGATGTGCTGGCCGCACGAGAGATTCCTGCCAACCTGCAAGAACTTATCCATTTGGCCACCCGCATTGACATGCGTTTTTCTGAGAGACATCAAGAGCTCCGCCAGGAAAAAGACTTAGATCTCTGGGCACCTCTCCCACAGTCTCCGTTGCAATCTACGCCTGGGCCTCCCGCCGAGGAGGCCATGCAAGTGGATCGGTCTCGCCTGACCCAGGAAGAGAGGAATCGCCGTAGGGAAGAAAATCTTTGTCTGTACTGTGCCAGTACCGAACATTTCTTGGTGGATTGCCCTATTCGTCCTCCACGTCTGGGAAACGCACGCACGCACCCAGCTCTCGTGGGTGTGGCGTCTCTTGATTCAAAGTCTGCTTCTCCACGTCTCACGGTGCCCGTGCGGATTTCTCCTTCAGCCAACTCCTCCCTCTCAGCCGTGGCCTGCTTGGACTCTGGTGCCTCTGGGAATTTTATTCTGGATTCTTTGGTGAATAAATTCCGCATCCCGGTGACCCGTCTCGTCAAGCCGCTCTACATTTCCGCGGTCAACGGAGTCAGGTTGGATTGCACCGTGCGTTACCGCACAGAACCCCTCCTGATGTGTATTGGACCCCATCATGAAGTCATTGAGTTCTTCGTCCTTCCCAACTGTACCTCTGAGGTCCTCCTCGGTCTGCCATGGCTCCGGCTTCATTCTCCCACCCTTGACTGGACCACCGGGGAGATCAAGAATTGGGGCCCTGCTTGCCACAAGAAATGCCTCTCCCTCCCTCCCAGTCCCGTCAGGCAAGCCTCAGTGCCTCCTCATGGCCCCCGTCCTGGTGTCATCCTGCCCCGTGCCAAGCTTCACCCTCTGCCCTCCCTCCCCATTCCCACTCCTGTTGTACGGCCTGCCTTTGAGGAAACCCTTCAATCATTCCCGGTGTCCTCATCCCATGGGAAGCAGTTACCGCACAAAGAAAGGGGGAGACCTAAGGGGGGGGGGGTACTGTTACGCCGAGCGCTCCGGGTCCCCGCTCCTCCCCGGAGCGCTCACGGCGTCTCTCTCCCTGCAGCGCCCCGGTCAGTCCCGCTGACCGGGAGCGCTGCTCTGACATGGCCGTCGGGGATGCGATTCGCACAGCGGGACGCGCCCGCTCGCGAATCGCATCCCAAGTCACTTACCCGTCCCGGTCCCCTGCTGTCATGTGCTGGCGCGCGCGGCTCCGATCTCTAGGGCGCGCGCGCGCCAGCTCTCTGAGACTTAAAGGGCCAGTGCACCAATGATTGGTGCCTGGCCCAATTAGCTTAATTGGCTTCCACCTGCTCCCTGGCTATATCTGATCACTGCCCCTGCACTCCCCTGCCGGATCTTGTTGCTTTAGTGCCTAGAGAAAGCGTTTACTGTGTTTGTCCATACTGTGTACTTGACCTCCTGCTATTGCCATATTGACTACGATCCTTGCTGCCTGCCCCGACCTTCTGCTACGTCCGACCTTGCTCCTGTCTACTCCCTTGTACCGCGCCTATCTTCAGCAGTCAGAGAGGTTGAGCCGTTGCTAGTGGATACGACCTGGTTGCTACCGCCGCTGCAAGACCATCCCGCTTTGCGGCGGGCTTGTCACGATGCCGGCTGGCAGGTAGTGGATCCTCTGTGCCGGAGAGGGATTGGCGTGGACCGTGCTAGTGGATCGGTTCTAAGTCACTACTGGTTTTCACCAGAGCCCGCCGCAAAGCGGGATGGTCTTGCTGCGGCGGTAGTGACCAGGTCGTATCCACTAGCAACGGCTCACCTCTCTGGCTGCTGAAGATAGGCGCGGTACAAGGGAGTAGACAGAAGCAAGGTCGGACGTAGCAGAAGGTGGGGGCAGGCAGCAAGGATCGTAGTCAGGGGCAACGGCAGGAGGTCTGGAACACAGGCTAGGAACACACAAGGAAACGCTTTCACTGGCACGATGGCAACAAGATCCGGCAAGGAAGTGCAGGGGAAGTGAGGTGATATAGGGAAGTGCACAGGTGATCAGACTAATTGGAACCACTGCGCCAATCAGCGGCGCAGTGGCCCTTTAAATCGCAAAGACCCGGCGCGCGCGCGCCCTAAGGAGCGGGGCCGCGCGCGCCGGGACAGGACCGACGGAGAGCGAGTCAGGTACGGGAGCCGGGGTGCGCATCGCGAGCGGGCGCTACCCGCATCGCGAATCGCCTCCCGGCTGGAGGCGGTATCGCAGCGCCCCGGGTCAGTGGATCTGACCAGAGCGCTGCAGTGAGGAGAGTGTAGCGAGCGCTCCGGGGAGGAGCGGGGACCCGGAGCGCTCGGCGTAACAGTACCCCCCCCCTTGGGTCTCCCCCTCTTCTTAGAGCCTGAGAACCTGAGGAGTAGACTTTTGTCTAGGATATTGTCCTCAGGTTCCCAGGATCTCTCTTCTGGACCACAACCCTCCCAATCCACTAAAAAAAAGGTTTTCCCTCTGACCTTTTTGGATGCCAGAATCTCTTTGACGGAGAAGATGTCCGAGGAGCCGGAAACAGGAGTGGGAGGAACAGATTTGGGAGAGAAACGGTTGATGATAAGTGGTTTAAGAAGAGAAACGTGAAAGGCATTAGGAATACGAAGAGAAGGAGGAAGAAGAAGTTTGTAAGAGACAGGATTAATCTGGCACAAAATTTTGAAAGGACCAAGATAGCGTGGTCCCAACTTGTAGCTAGGGACACGGAAGCGGACATATTTAGCGGAGAGCCATACCTTGTCTCCAGGGGAAAAAATGGGAGGGGCTCTTCTTTTCTTATCCGCGAACTTCTTCATGCGAGATGAAGCCTGTAAGAGAGAATTTTGGGTCTCTCTCCATATGATGGAGAGGTCACGAGAAATTTCATCCACAGCGGGCAGACCAGAGGGCAAGGGGGTAGGGAGGGGGGGAAGAGGGTGACGGCCGTACACCATGAAAAATGGGGATTTGGAGGAAGATTCAGAGACTCTGAAGTTATACGAGAATTCGGCCCATGGAAGAAGATCTGCCCAGTCGTCCTGGCGGGAGGAAACAAAATGTCGTAAATAATCACCCAAGACCTGGTTAATTCTTTCTACTTGTCCGTTGGATTGAGGATGATATGCAGAAGAAAAATTTAATTTAATCTTGAGTTGTTTACAGAGAGCTCTCCAGAATTTAGACACGAATTGGACGCCTCTATCCGAGACGATCTGCGTAGGCAACCCGTGAAGACGAAAAATGTGTACAAAAAATTGTTTAGCCAACTGAGGCGCTGAAGGAAGACCAGGAAGAGGGATGAAATGTGCCATTTTGGAGAATCGATCAACGACCACCCAAATAACAGTGTTGCCACGGGAAGGGGGTAAATCAGTAATAAAATCCATACCAATCAGAGACCAAGGCTGTTCGGGGACAGGCAGAGGATGAAGAAAACCAGCGGGCTTCTGGCGAGGAGTCTTATCCCGGGCACAGATAGTGCAGGCTCGCACAAAGTCCACAACATCCGTCTCCAGAGTCGGCCACCAATAGAAGCGAGAGATGAGTTGCACAGATTTCTTGATGCCCGCATGACCTGCGAGATGGGAGGAGTGACCCCATTTGAGGATTCCGAGGCGTTGGCGTGGAGAAACAAAGGTCTTTCCTGGAGGAGTTTGCCTGATGGAGGCTGGAGAAGTGGAAATCAGGCAGTCAGGAGGAATGATGTGTTGCGGAGAGAGTTCAATTTCAGAAGCATCCGAGGAACGAGAGAGAGCATCGGCCCTAATGTTCTTATCGGCAGGCCGAAAGTGAATTTCAAAATTAAATCGGGCAAAGAACAGAGACCACCTGGCCTGGCGAGGATTCAGCCGTTGGGCAGACTGGAGGTAGGAGAGGTTCTTGTGATCGGTGTAAATAATAACTGGAAATCTTGATCCCTCCAGCAGATGCCTCCATTCCTCAAGTGCTAATTTAATGGCTAGAAGCTCTCGATCCCCGATGGAGTAGTTCCTCTCCGCCGGAGAGAAGGTCCTAGAAAAAAAACCACAAGTAACAGCATGCCCGGAAGAATTTTTTTGTAGAAGGACAGCTCCAGCTCCCACTGAGGAGGCATCAACCTCCAATAGGAAGGGTTTGGATGGGTCAGGTCTGGAGAGCACGGGAGCCGAAGAAAAGGCAGACTTGAGTCGTTTAAAGGCGTCTTCCGCTTGAGGAGGCCAAGACTTGGGATCGGCATTTTTTTTGGTTAAAGCCACGATAGGAGCCACAACGGTAGAAAAATGTGGAATAAATTGCCTGTAATAATTGGCGAACCCCAAAAAGCGTTGGATAGCACGGAGTCCGGAGGGGCGTGGCCAATCTAAGACGGCAGAGAGTTTGTCTGGATCCATTTGTAGTCCCTGGCCAGAGACCAAGTATCCTAGGAAAGGAAGAGATTGGCATTCAAACAGACATTTCTCTATTTTGGCATAGAGTTGATTGTCACGAAGTCTCTGAAGAACCATACGGACATGCTGGCGGTGTTCTTCTAGATTGGCAGAAAAAATCAGGATATCGTCCAGATATACAACAACACAGGAGTATAAAAGATCACGAAAAATTTCATTAACAAAGTCTTGGAAGACGGCAGGGGCGTTGCACAGGCCAAAGGGCATGACCAGATACTCAAAGTGTCCATCTCTGGTGTTAAATGCCGTTTTCCATTCATCCCCCTCTCTGATGCGGATGAGATTATAAGCACCTCTTAAGTCCAGTTTGGTAAAGATGTGGGCACCTTGGAGGCGATCAAAGAGTTCAGAGATGAGGGGTAGGGGGTAGCGGTTCTTAACCGTGATTTTATTAAGACCGCGGTAGTCAATGCAAGGACGTAGGGAGCCATCTTTTTTGGACACAAAGAAAAATCCGGCTCCGGCAGGAGAGGAGGATTTACGGATAAAGCCCTTTTTTAAATTTTCCTGGACGTATTCAGACATGGCAAGAGTCTCTGGTGCGGACAGAGGATAAATTCTGCCCCGGGGTGGAGTAGTGCCCGGGAGGAGGTCGATAGGACAATCATAAGGCCTGTGAGGAGGTAGAGTCTCAGCTTGTTTTTTGCAAAAAACATCCGCAAAGTCCATATAGGCCTTAGGGAGACCGGTTACAGGAGGAACCACAGAGTCACGGCAAGGGTTACTGGGAACCGGTTTTAGGCAGTCCTTGGAACAAGAGGGCCCCCAACTCTTGATCGCCCCAGTGGACCAATCCAGGGTTGGGGAATGAAGTTGAAGCCAGGGAAGTCCAAGGAGAATTTCAGAAGTGCAATTGGGGAGGACCAAAAGTTCAATCCTCTCGTGATGAGATCCGATGCACATTAGAAGGGGCTCCGTGCGGAAACGTATGGTACAGTCCAATCTTTCATTGTTTACACAATTGATGTAGAGGGGTCTGGCGAGACTGGTCACTGGGATGTTGAACTTGTTGACGAGAGAGGCCAAAATAAAATTTCCTGCAGATCCGGAGTCCAAGAAGGCCATAGTAGAGAAGGAGAAGGCAGAGGCAGATATGCGCACAGGCACAGTAAGACGTGGAGAAGCAGAGTAGACATCAAGGACTGTCTCACCTTTGTGCGGAGTCAGCGTACGTCTTTCCAGGCGGGGAGGACGGATAGGACAATCCTTCAGGAAGTGTTCGATACTAGCACAGTACAGGCAGAGATTCTCCATGCGGCGTCGTGTCCTCTCTTGAAGTGTCAGGCGAGACCGGTCAACCTGCATAGCCTCCACGGCGGGAGGCACAGGAACAGATTGCAGGGGACCAGAGGAGAGAGGAGCCGAGGAGAAGAAACGCCTCGTGCGAACAGAGTCCATATCCTGGCGGAGCTCCTGACGCCTTTCAGAAAAACGCATGTCAATGCGAGTGGCAAGGTGAATGAGTTCATGTAGATTAGCAGGAATTTCTCGTGCGTCCAGAACATCTTTAATGTTGCTGGATAGGCCTTTTTTAAAGGTCGCGCAGAGGGCCTCATTATTCCAGGATAATTCTGAAGCAAGAGTACGGAATTGTACGGCATACTCGCCAACGGAAGAATTACCCTGGACCAGGTTCAACAGGGCAGTCTCAGCAGAAGAGGCTCGGGCAGGTTCCTCAAAGACACTTCGGATTTCCGAGAAGAAGGAGTGTACAGAGGCAGTGACGGGGTCATTGCGGTCCCAGAGCGGTGTGGCCCAAGACAGGGCTTTTCCAGACAGAAGGCTGACTACGAAAGCCACCTTAGACCTTTCAGTGGGAAACTGGTCCGACATCATCTCCAAGTGCAGGGAACATTGGGAAAGAAAGCCACGGCAAAACTTAGAGTCCCCATCAAATTTATCCGGCAAGGATAGGCGTAGACCAGAAGCAGCCACTCGCTGCGGAGGAGGTGCAGGAGCTGGCGGAGGAGATGATTGCTGAAGCTGTGGTAGTAACTGCTGTAGCATAACGGTCAGTTGAGACAGCTGTTGGCCTTGTTGCGCTATCTGTTGTGACTGCTGGGCGACCACCGTGGTGAGGTCAGCGACAACTGGCAGAGGAACTTCAGCGGGATCCATGGCCGGATCTACTGTCACGATGCCGGCTGGCAGGTAGTGGATCCTCTGTGCCGGAGAGGGATTGGCGTGGACCGTGCTAGTGGATCGGTTCTAAGTCACTACTGGTTTTCACCAGAGCCCGCCGCAAAGCGGGATGGTCTTGCTGCGGCGGTAGTGACCAGGTCGTATCCACTAGCAACGGCTCACCTCTCTGGCTGCTGAAGATAGGCGCGGTACAAGGGAGTAGACAGAAGCAAGGTCGGACGTAGCAGAAGGTCGGGGCAGGCAGCAAGGATCGTAGTCAGGGGCAACGGCAGGAGGTCTGGAACACAGGCTAGGAACACACAAGGAAACGCTTTCACTGGCACGATGGCAACAAGATCCGGCAAGGAAGTGCAGGGGAAGTGAGGTGATATAGGGAAGTGCACAGGTGATCAGACTAATTGGAACCACTGCGCCAATCAGCGGCGCAGTGGCCCTTTAAATCGCAAAGACCCGGCGCGCGCGCGCCCTAAGGAGCGGGGCCGCGCGCGCCGGGACAGGACCGACGGAGAGCGAGTCAGGTACGGGAGCCGGGGTGCGCATCGCGAGCGGGCGCTACCCGCATCGCGAATCGCCTCCCGGCTGGAGGCGGTATCGCAGCGCCCCGGGTCAGTGGATCTGACGGGAGCGCTGCAGTGAGGAGAGTGTAGCGAGCGCTCCGGGGAGGAGCGGGGACCCGGAGCGCTCGGCGTAACAGGGCTCTGGTGAAAACCAGTAGCAGCTTAGAACCGGTCCACTAGCACGGTCCACGCCAATCCCTCTCTGGCACAGAGGATCCACCTCCTGCCAGCCGAATCGTGACACTTACCTTTTAAAGATCATAACCCTTTCAATTTTCCACCTAAAAATCCATATGATGGCTTATTTTCTGCGCAACCAATTCTACTTTGTAATGACATCAGTCATTTTACCCAAAAATCTACAGTGAAATGGATAAAGAAAATCATGTGATAAAATTGAAGAAAAAATGCAATTTTATAATTTTGGTGGGCTTCCATTTCTATGCAGTACAATTTTCAGTAAGAATGTATTGATCAGACTTTTTGATCGCTTTTTATTCATTTTTTCATGATTTAAAAAGTGACCAAAAATACGCTATTTTGGACTTTGGAATTTTTTTTGCGCGTACGCCATTTCCGCATGCGGCGATATCACATATGTTTATTTTTATTTACACTGCTTTTTTTTTTAAATGGAAAAAGGGGGTGATTCAAACTTTTATTATGGAAGGGGTTTAATGATCTTTATTAACTTTTTTTTTTTTTACTTTTTTTCTTTTTTTTTTTTTGCAATGTTATAGCTCCCATAGGGGGCTATAACACTGCTCGCACTGATCTTTTACATTGATCAATGGTTTCTCATAGAAAACCATTGATCAATGATTCTGCTGCTTGACTGCTCATGCCTGGATCTCAGGCACTGAGCAGTCATTAGGCGATCAAGCAGTGAGAAAGAAAGTAGGGGACCCTCCTCCTGTCCTACAGCTGTTCGAGGTGCTGGGTTTTCGCAGCGGCGATCCCGAACAGCCCCCTGATTTAACTGGCATTAGTTTACTTTCACTTTAGATGCGGCGTTCAACTTTGAATGCCGCATCTAAAGGGTTAATAGCGTGCGGCACCGCAATCAGTGCAACGCGCTATTAGCTACGGGTCTCGGCCATTGTTAGAGGCCAGGCCCGACCTGCTATGACGCCGTGGCCCCGCATTATAGAAAAGGAGTGGGTGAAGGGTGTACAGGTACGCCCTCCCCAACAGATTAAACACAATATTAATACATTAATAATAAAATTTTTAACAAATTAACTATAAATATTATATTATTTTTACATTTAACCCCTTAACGAGCACGGATGTAAATGTACGTCCTGGTTTGTTGGGACTTCGGGCACCAGGAGGTACATTTATGTCCTATGTATGACCGCAAGCATCGGAACAGTGCTCGCGTCATAAGCGGCAGGTTCTGGCTGATAGCAGCAGCCGGGGACCCGCCGGTAATGGCCGACATCCGCGATCGCATGGATGTCCACCATTAACCCCTCAGATGCCGTGATCAATACAGATCACGGCATCTGTGGCAGTGCGGTACTTTGAATGGATGATCGGATCGCCCGTAGCGCTGCCGCGGCGATCTGTTCATCCAGCATGACAACCGGAGATCTCTCACCTGGCTCCGGCCGTCTCCTGGGGTCTTCTGCTCTGGTCTGAGATCGAGCAGACCAGAGCAGGAGATCACCGATAATACTGATCGGTGCTATGTCCTATGCATAGCACTGAACAGTATTAGCAATCAAATGATTGCTATAGATAGTCCCATATGGGGACATAAAAAGTGTATAAAAAAAGTTGAAAAATGTAAAAAAAAATTAAAAAGTGGAAAATCCCCTTCCCCAATAAAAATTTTAATTGTCCGTTTTTCCCATTTTACTATTTAAAAAAAATACTTTTTCCCATTTTATTTTTAAAAAAACTTTTATAAACATATTTGGTATCGCCGTTTGCGTAAATGTACGAACTATCAAAATATAATGTTAATGATCCTGTATGGAGAATGGCGTAAACTTAAAAAATAAAAAAAGTCCAAAAATGCTGCTTTATTTTCACATTTTATTGAAAAGAAAATTAATAAAAAATTATCAAAAAGTTTCATATATGCAAATGTGGTATCGATAAAAATTACAGATGATGGCGCAATAAATGAGCCCACATACCACCTTATATACGGAAAAATGAAAACGTTATAGGTGGTCAAAACAGAGCGATTTTAGTTTACTGATTTTGTACAAAACGCTTTAGATTTTTTTAAACGGTACAAAAATATATAAGTATCTAGCCATGGGTATCATTTTAATCATATTGACCCACAGAAAAAAGAGCACATGTCATTTTTACCGTAAAGTGTACAGTGTGAAAACAAAACCCTCCAAAATGTGCAAAATTGTGGTTTTCTGATAAATTTGCTCCCTAAAAATTTTTTTGGGGGGGTTTGCCGTACATTTTATGGTAAAATTAGAGATTTCATTACAAAGTACAATTGGTCACGCAAAAAACAAGCCCTTCTATGGGTCTGTAGATGGAAATATAAAAGAGTTATGGATTTTAGAAGGCGAGGAGGAAAAAACGAAAACGCTAAAATAAAATTGGCCTGTCCTTAATTTTAAAATGGGGTTAAATTGCCCCTTTCTACATTTTTATTATTGTCGGCTACATTTTCAGGTCCCTGCCCTCCCACAAAAATGGATCCCTGTTTAAAAATGAACATTAACATTTTCTGCAGGGGCCAGAAAATTAAGCGCTCAATATTAAATATGAATGAGGGGGGCATTTCATAATTTTTTTTTCTACTTTTTTAGCCCCACTTATTTTTTCATGCATTTAGATATGCTGCCATGTATAATTGCGGGGGTCAGAGACGAGACGAGGACAGCGACATCAGTAATATGTATAATACAGTAGGCAGAAAAAAGGCTGAGTTTCCCTAATTTACCAAAAATCCATAAATTTACAGAGGCCTTCTATCAGAAATCAAAGATACTTCAAATTGTCATTTGTGGAGGCAGATGACCGGCACAATAATGTATGTATGTATTTAACCCCTTAAAGACCAAGGACATAAATGTACGTCCCGGTGTGGTGGTACTTAGCGCACCAGAACGTACATTTACATTCTGTACATGATGGCGAGAATCGGAGCTGATCAAAGCCAGGGAACCACCGGTAATGGCCGACATCTGCGATCCTGCGGATGTCTGCCATTAACCCCTCCAATGCCATGATCATTACAGATCACAGCACCTGCGGCAGTGCGATCAGAAATATGGATGATTGGATCGCCCGCATTGCTGCCACGGGGATCCGATCATCCAAAACGACACACGGAGGTCCTCTCACCTGCCTCCGCTGTCTTCCATGGATCTTTTGATCTGGTCTGACATTGAGGAGACCAGAGCAGAAGATGACCGATAACAATGATCAATGCTATGCCTTTTGCAGAGCACTGAACAGTATTAGCCATCAAAGGATTGCTATAAATAGTCCCCTATGGGGACTATTAAAGTGTAATAATAAAAGTAAAAAATATTTTTTTTAAATGTGAAAAATCCCCTCCCCCAATAAAATTTTTACCCCCATAAAGTGTAAAAAACATTTTTTTGAAACATATTTGGCATCGCAGCGTGCGTAAATATCCATAAATGTAATATCAATAAAAAGAACTGATCACGGCACATAAAATGAGCCCTCATACTGCCGCTTATACGGAAAAATAAAAACCATACTAATTTGGTTAAAAAGTTTGCGATTTGTTTTAAGTACAACAGTAATAGAAAAGTATGTAAACATGGGAATCATTTTCATCGTATTGACCCAATGAATAAAGAACACATGTCATTTTTTCGTAAATTGTATGGCGTGAAAATGAAACCTTGCAAAATTAGCAAAATTGCAGTTTTCTTTTAAATTTTCCCACACAAATGGTTGCGCCATACATTTTATGGTAAAATGAGTGATGTCATTATGAAGCACAACTGTTCGTGTAAAAAAACAAGCGCTCATACTAGTCTGTGGATGAAAATATAAAAGAGTTACGATTTTTAGAAGTAGAGGAGGAAAAAACGAACATGCAAAAATAAAATAACAGCAGACCAGAGCAGAAGATCACAGATAATACTGATCAGTGCTATGCCCTATGCATAGCACTGAACAGTATTATCAATCTAATGATTGCTATAAATAGTCCCCTATGGGGACTAAAAAAGTGTAACATAAATGTAAAAAAGTTTTTTAAAAAGTGAAAAAAAATTGAAAAAGCCCCTCTCCCAATAAAGTTTTAAATCACCCCTTTTCCCCATATTAATACAAAAAAGCGTAAGCAATAAATAATAAACATATATGGTATCGTTGCGTGCATAAACGTGCAAATTATAAAAGCTTCACAAATTTACATATACGCAAATGTTGTACTAAAACAAACTACATATCATAGCACAAAAAATTAGCCCTCACACATCCCTGAATACGGAAAAATAAGAGAGTTAGAGGTGGTCAAAATAGGGCAATTTTAAACATACTGATTTTGTTAAAAAAAGTTAGAGATTTTTTACAAGCAGTACAATAATAGCAATGTATGTAACCATGGGTATCATACCCAGAGAATAAAGAAAGCATGTCATTTTACCGTAAAGTGTACAGCGCTAAAACGAAAATTAGGATTTTCGTTAAAATTTCCTAACACAAATTTTTTTGGGGGGGCTTACCATACATTTTAGGGTAAAATGAGTTATGCCATTGCAAAGTGCAACTGTACACGCAAAAAACAAGCCCTCATATGGGTCTGGGAATGGAAATATAAAAGAGTTATGAATTTTAGAAGGCAAGGAGGAAAAAACAAAACGCTAAAATAAAATCGGCTGTGTCCTTAACATGAAAATGGGCTGAATCCTTAAGAATTAAGGTCAAAATGGACTTGGTCCTTAAGGGGTTAATGTCATAGTGAAGGACATTGTGATTGTAATAATACAGTATGAGCTGGTTTTAAATGACAAATTACTGCAAAACTCTTCTTGTAATTCCAATGTCTCTGCATATGCAGGAAGACATGGATGGGAGCTATAATTTCAGTAGGATGGAAAGGACTTATGGAAAGTACCAATAAAGTTTGTCTATTTTTGCATACAATCTTGTGTAAATAGCTGTTTTTTCTTTGGGTGTAAATCATTATTTGGAGTCTATATAATATACAGGCTTTTTTTTAAATGTAACCCTTATAGCCCTTTTTTTTGCCTCCTTGGGGCACGGTACTTAAATACTTATGGGTAGCTAATATATAGGCACCCCTCTACATATACGGTTTTTTGTTTAGGTTTTTTTCTCCCTACTTTGTGTAGTCGTTACATGTTTGCCTTGTTCACACATATATAAAAGGGTAATCCCACATCCATGGTTACATATTCCCTTCTACAGCTTACAGCAACGAAAAAGTCCTTTTCATCCTAATGAAATTATAGCTACCATCCATGTCTTCCTGCATATGCAGAGACATTGGAATTACAAGAAGAGTTTTGCAGTAATTTGTCATTTAAAACCATCTAATTCTGTATAATTACAATGACATCGTCTTTCAAAATTAAATTAAATACATACATACATTATTGTTCCGGCCATCTGCCGCTGCAAATTACAATTTGAAGTATCTTTAATTTCTGATAGAAGACCTCAGTATTTATTGATTTTTGGTAAATTAGGAAAACTCAGCCTTTTTTGGCCAACTGAATTATGCATATTACTGATCTTGTCCTTGGCTCTTCTCTGACCCCTCAATTATTCATGGCAGCACATCTAAATGCCCCCAAAAATTTAATAAAATAAATGGGGCTAACAAAGTAAATTGAAAAAAAAAATATTTATTTGCAATGAAAATTAGAAAAAAAATGAAATGTACTCCTCATTCATTTTTAATATTGAGCGTAGAATTTTTATGTATTAGTGTTGAGCGTGAATATTCGCAAATATTCGCAATTCAAATATTTATTGTGAATTTCGCATATTCGTAAAAATGGTGAATATAGCACTATATATTCGCAATTACGGATATTCGTAATTTTTTTCCCCACAGAACACATAACAGTGATCTCATCCCTCCCTGCTTCCAGCTTGTGGTCTAAAGAAGGCTCCTATATTATTTACTGTATTAGACTAGAGAGTGAATTTTCTCAAATATGCGAATATGCGAATATTCCCGAATATCCTTATATTCGCCAATATTGTCACTAAAGAATATTAGGAGATAGATAGATGGATAGATAATATAGATAGATAGATAGGTAGACAGTTATCCGCATGCACACACATGAAAATAACCACAAATATATCGAATATGTGAATTTCGCGAATATAGGACAAATATTCGTTCATTTACTTGTGAAATATTGCAAATTCGAATATGCAGCTCATCACTAGTGTGTATGTGTGTTTCACGTTTTTTCTCTATTTTTAGGTAGTACTACTACTCCCAGCATGTAAGAGACTTTTCATGATGGGAGCTGTAGTACCTGTACTAATAGCGCATAGACGTAACTTGTAGAGACGTTACTGGTCTAAGATAATATGGAAAATATGTTAGGCAAATTGTAAAAATATCAAGAACACCAAATTACAAATGAATTATTTATTTATTCACACCAATATGTTAGTAAAGTGGTTCAAGACAAATAATGTACACATGAACAATAACATGTACCAGAACAGTACCTGTACTAATAGACAGATCACCCCGGGTGCCACTCCTGACACCCAATGTGATTGTCCTAGCTATTGCAAAGATGGAGCAGCTTTCTCCTGCGCTGGCATCTCTGCACTATACTCCGGCCAGCCAGTGATGCAAATAGAATTCACATCACTTATTCATATTTCCCGCAGAGAACTGTAATTGGCCAGATGGTTCACGCCTATGAATAATAGGTATATATACGGCATATACTCATACTACAGCTGACACCTGATGCAATCTTCCTATATATTGCAGAGATGCAAGAAAGCCGCCGGCATCTATACATTATGCAGGACGATGTCAGGAGTGACACCCAGGGTGATCTGTCTATTAGCACAGGTACTACTACTCTCATCATGGAACAGCCTGTTCCATGCTGGGAGTAGAAGTACTACCGATAAAGTCTAAAAAATTTAGAAAAAAAAGTGAAACACACATTTGATTAAACGCAATATTAAAATGCATTACTAATAAAAATATGCTGCAAATGTATTCGGATCGAATCAAATTTTAGAAAAAAATTCGGCAAATCGGACAAATCAAAGTTTTTAAAAATTTGCTCAACTCTAATTCGGATCTATTCAACGCCATAAATGAAATGTATTCATATATAAGTACAAATTCGATCATCTGCCTGTCATCCTAGAAAGAAGCCTCTTCTACAGATTATTCACAAGGGCTGATGAGAACAGGATAAACTTATTTGGTTCAGATGGTGTCAGGCGTGTGTGGCAGCAACCAGGTGAGGACTACATGAGTGTCGTGCCTACAGTCAAGCATGGTGTTGGGGATGTCATGGTCTGGGGCTGCATGATGCTGCTGGCATTGGGGAGATTACAGATCATTGAAGGAACCATGAAGGCCAACATCACTTCTCGTAATTTTGGCTAAGATCAAGTGTAGTACCTTTCCTGTTAGTTGGTGGTGTGGGAGACCACCAAGGCAGGATGGGGAACCACACAGAGTGTGCAGGTGTACCAGGGTTGGCTGTGTGGCCTGACAGCAGACCCTGAAGTGACCTGTACTCTCTGGATCTCGCACTAAGGGTAGGGTAAGAGCCGAGGTGCAAAAGCGTGCACTTTTTCTCTCACTCTTCTGAGCACTCACCTCTAGCGTTCCGGCCCTTCTAGCTGTTGATCTGACAGCAGACCCTGGGATTTGTAGTTTTTTTTAACAGCTGGAGACACCTTGGTTGGGATACATTAATAAAGGTGTAGACAAGGAATCTTCACTTTCTACACCAGTGGCTTTAAAGGGGTGCTCCAGTGGAAAACAATATATATATATATATATTTTATATATATATATATATATATATATATTTTTTATCAACTGGTGCCAGAAAGTTAAACAGATTTGTAAATTACTTCTATTTAACACTCTTAACCTTTCCGTACTTATCAGCTGCTGTATGCTGCACTGAAAGTTCTTTTCTTTTTGAATTTCTTTCTGTCTGACCACCGTGCTCTCCGCTGACACCTCTTTCCATGTCAGAAACTGGCCAGAGCAGGAGCAAATCCCCATAGCAAACCTCTCCTGCGCTGGACAGTTCCTGACATGGACAGAGGTGTCAGCAGAGAGCACTGTGGTCATACTAGAAAGAACTACACAACTTCCTGTGGAGCATACAGCAGCTGATAAGTACTGGAAGGAATAAGATTTTTATATAGAAGTAATTTAAAAATCTGTTTAACTTTCTGGCACCATTTGATTTAAAAATAATTGTTTTCCACTGGTGTACCCCTTTAATACAAAGAGGATACTAACAAAAAGTGGTTCTTATGGTCGCGTAAACCCTTTATTTGCTATTCTGTAATAAGGAATCAGACATGAGACCATTATTTTTATGACAGTTCCAGTAAATAAGGCAGTGGCATGGGAGTATTATGCCCAGCAACAGTGGAGGCTAAGAAATAAAGGGCCCATGGTTTAATATGCAAGAAAGTGGCAATAATGTAACCAGCTGCATGTCTACAATACAATTATTACAATGATTAACATCTAAGTAGCTTAGAAAGACTTGGGTATCATAACGTTTGCAAGAGCATTGATTCCAATCCTCACAATTTCCCAAAAAGTCCATAATAATCTCAAGAAGCCCCAGGCTACCTGTAAACATTAACTAAGATTTATTTTGTAACATATCCCCCCTCCCCTCTACAGTTCTACCAACTTTGCAAACTGAGAACTTACTATTCAGCCCTGGAAGACAAGATCAAGACTTGGTATAGAGAAGAGCTCTCCCCTGCACATGTGAGTGTCCAGAGGATCTGCACTGTCCATGTAAGGTAAATCAAGGATTCCCTCGCATCCCAGTGGCAGCAGTGCTTTGTGTAACCTTTTCCTTGCTGTTCTGCTGCTTTTTATTTTCTTTCTGCTCATATAGCACCTTGTTTACCAAAATCTTAGGCTATCAGAGGGCAAATCACCATCGGCCACCACAATATACGCGTGATGTTATCTGATGTTATATATAAAAGCAATAATCAATCTTTATTATACAAAAAACACATTAGAATGTACATTAAAACATAGAAAAGAGACGGGTCTACAGAGTACACATGCTGAAGAATAGAGGTGGGGATAGCAGTATTAATCACATATGATGTGGGTGTCCAGAAGGCTAGTATCAGGGTCTAATTTAAATATAATATCTTATATCCTGGTAGATATACAGATAAATCAAGTAACAGTAATAAAGCTCACAAGGGTATCAATATAAACCAATGCAAGTAAATAACATATAGCAGAGCGAATAGTATATACAATAACTATCACTATTACATAGAAAATCAATACGTAGCCATGCACCCTATAAGGAACAACCTCCCCTCCTCCTCTTGCAAAGCTGTACATCTGTAACCCCTTCTCCCCCCTACATGCCATTTATAATAGTGTCCAGTTTAAAACATCCCCCAGCCCAGTGCCAGTCTGTTCAGTTCTAAGAGTATCCCTTTCCATGCTGTCCTACTTTTTTTTTCCATGTCTGCTTGCATAGTACTTTGTGAAAGCCCAGTGCATCAGTAACCCCTTCTCCCCCCACTTGCCATTTTTATTAGTTTACTGTGTAAATTGTCAGGCCAGCACAGTGCAAGCCTGTTCAGGGCACTTTTACCAGTCCTGTTGTTACGCCGAGCGCTCCGTGTCCCTGCTTCTCCCCGGAGCGCTCGCGGCGTTCCTCTCTCTGCAGCGCCCCGGTCAGACCTGCTGATCGGGAGCGCTGCACTGACACTGCCGGCGGGGAAGCGATTCGCATAGCGGGACGCGGCCGCTCGCGAATCGCATCCCAAGTCACTCACCTGTCCTGGTCCCCGGCTGTCACGTCCTGGCGCGCGCGGCTCCGCTCCTTAGGGCGCGCGCGCGTCAGGTCTCTAAGATTTAAAGGGCCAGTGCACCAATGATTGGTGCCTGGCCCAATCAGTCTAATTAGCCTCCACCTGCTCCCTGCTCATATAACCTCACTTCCCCTTCACTGCTTTGCCGGATCTTGTTGCCTTGTGCCAGAGAAAGCATTTATAGTGTTTGCCTTACCAGTGTTCCTGACCTCTTGCTATCGCCATTGACTACGAACCTTGCCCGCCTGCCCCGACCTTCTGCTACGTCTGACCTTGCCTCTGTCTAGTCCTTCTGTCCCACGCATTCTCAGCAGTCAGCGAGGTTGAGCCTTTGCTGGTGGATACGACCTGGATGCTACTGCCGCAGCAAGACCATCCCGCTTTGCGGCGGGCTCTGGTGAATACCAGTAGAAACCTAGAACCGGTCCACTGACACAGTCCACGCCAATCCCTCGCTGACACAGAGGATCCACATCCAGCCTGCTGAATCCTAACACCTGTGTCACGGCATAGCAAATAGGAGTATGTGATGTGTTGTTCTGTGCTGCTATTGGCCAGAGAAATAAAGGAGGAAGTAACTGTGTGAGTACTAATGGCAAACACCTGAGCTCTGATCCCGTCCCGTTGAAATGGAGAGAATGAGATATGGATGTGCACCATGGAGAGGACTCTCAGCGGCTCAATAAGAGCAGGGAGTGCAATATCACCACCCTATCACCACCTTGCATGGTCAATAAAATCGTGCAAGTTTAAAAATGTAAACAATAGGCACGCTTTAGGTGTAGCATCTGTCAGCAACTATCCATTGTCAGAAGGTATACCTACAGAAGCAGGACATCCCAATATGAGTGGCATGAAATATATAGACTTGAAAAAAACACAGGATTTTGCAAAACTCTGTTGGGAGATGTTTATTCTTTAAATGGTCACCCAGGATTGTGGTGTAGATTGCAGCCTGAGGAGGATTGAATTTGTATCCTGAGAACTTAAAGTTCTTAAAGGGGTACTCAACTGCCCCAGCATTCGGAACATTTTGTTCCAAACACTGGGTGCAGGCTGCAGGGGTCGTGATGTCAAGGCCACACCCCTCATGATGTTTCACCATGCCCCCTCAATGCAAGTCTATGGGAGGGGGCATGGCAGCTGCCACGCCCCCTCCCATAGACTTGCATTGAGGGGGCGTGGCATGGTGTGGCTTGACGTCACGACCCCTGTAGTCCACACAGAATGTTCCGAATGCTTGGGTAGTAGAGTATCCCATTAAAGGGGTATTCAAGAGTTCAACACCTTTCACAAGATAAGGAATAATTGTCTGATTGCTGGAGGTTCCACTGCTGGGACCTCCCATGATCTCATATACTGTGCTTAGCTACTCACCAGTCCCCAAAGCTCTCTGACCCCCACCGCCTTTGGAGAAGAACAGAAGTGGCACCTGCTCAGCCAATCACCAGCCTAGATAGGGTCCTGTGTAAGCCAGTGATTGGCTGAACAAGACGTCACTCTTATAAGACTCCAAATTCAGGGACTGGAGCAAAATGGTAAGTTCACCATGAGAGTCGGGTCCCATATCCTGTTTTGTTCCCCGGAGTACCCCCTTTACAAAATTTAGGGTGGGGTGAGTGCAGCTTTTTTTCAATCCATTGAAATTTTTTTTCTAGATGCCAGATAACCCCTTTAAGGTGAACCTTCCTTTTAAAGGGGTACTCTAAAGAATAGGGGATATGATGTATGATTGTGGGGTTTCCCCCCTGGGGACCCCCGCAATCTCCTTGCTGCACCCAGCGTTCATTTAGAGCATTGGCTTCCTGCATTGAGGGGGCATGGCCATGATGTCACGAGCCTCTGCCCTTCATCACCAGTCATCCGGCACAAAGCGAATTTGACTCTGTGCACCGAATGTCTGGGGTGCCGCAGCTGAGATCGTGGAGGTAGCCAGCAGTGGGACCCCCCACTCAGACATCAGACGATCAGACATCTTATCCCCTATCCTTTGGATAGGGGATAAGATGTCTAGGGGCAGAGTACCCATTTAAGAAGGACAACACTGTCATTGAAATCCCCGCTGCAGCTGTCTCCCATTCTACTAAGAACCGTATCTTCACCACATTTGCAAATTATAACAAAACCTCAGTTCCCCATTTAAACATATCCGGGAAAATAAAATATGAAGCCATTCTAAAAAATCTGTGCGTTCCCCAAAGTGTTTGTGTGTTTTTTAAATACCTGTTATGGATGTGAAGATAATAGCATGTGTGATTATTCTATCATTAGTGTTTATTGCCTCGCTTTATGGCCGCGCTGTATTTATTCATTTAATATCGCAATGAAGGATTCTTTACACCACGGAGCAGAAATGGCTTTCACGCCGCCGTCTCTCACTGTGATCGGTAAATTGAACCTGCGTTGCTACGGGGCTTAATGCAGAATCACTGAAAGCCAAAAAAGATTGGAGAAAGAACGGAACTTTTTTTTTTTCTTTCTGTTACCGTTGATTCATTTGCCATCCAATCGAGAGAAAAAAGCAATGTCCGCGGCACTAAAAATGGCCTCCAGCCCTCCGATGTTCTTCTCTTTCTATCAGGGTTAAACATCTATGTGAAGATGTGACAGCACCTTATAAAAGATATTATTGAGTAGTATAGACTTTCCGTAATAACCAAACAGCAAAGAATACAGCTTATTTTTTTTTTGCTATTTTTTTTTTCGCTTTTTTTTTTTAAAGGTCTTCCCATGGCGGATCTCATGACTCAAAGATGAGACTTGTGCTGCAAGCTAAGTAATAAAATGTAGTGGATACTCTAGGCAAGGCTTGTGACAAATCATATCACACTATTATTAAAGAAGGAACTGGAGACCCAGGACTATTATTGATTCTTGACAGAATTTCTTATAAATAAAGAATTGCAATCAGTTCCAGGACTTTTTGAAGGTCCAGGTAGAATTGTACTGGCTATCGGTAAGGCTGGAAAAGATAAAAATAATAATAATAAAAAAAAAATTGCCACGCCGTATTATGGGGAAGACGAGAGGCGAGATAAAGCTGCGTATGTAGTGTCACATAGGTCAACAAGAACAATCAACAAGTAAGATATAAAAAAGTATAAGGGCCGCGGAAAGGTGCGGAGACAGATTACTATTTAAAATGGGCAAAGCTGCTTCCAGGCTTAAAGCTATTTGCGCGGTGAACACGTTAGGAGAATGAATCCGTGACCCTGCCGAGCTCTAAGGACACACCTCCATTAGTGTCCGTATTCCTGTATCCAAGAGGCTGGTACAGTCAACTAAAGTGACAGCGTAATAAATATAAAACCACTATCATCACCAAGACTTGAATGTAAAAGCACTTAGTTTTATCCTAAGTAACTCGCGGAAAGTTAGGTTTCAAGAACCGATGCATCACCCGTCAGTACTTTACCTTCTGTTGACAAAGTAATTGTACGATATCTAAAATGGAGGTTCAATAGGAACTGACATTTTTGAAAGGAGAAATTGTGCGCTGCACTTACTCATTAAATGTATTTTTCACCCTGGATGTTTTGCTGGGGATTTTTTCATTTTATTTTTATTTTATTTTTTGCTCTCAAATTTTTTTTTTTATTGCACGTATGAATAACTTTATCTAGCGTTCCCTTGACATATTGACTCTGCACAGAATAGCGCCTGTAGTCATTAATATGGAAAATGTATCATTTTACACTTGAAAAACCTTTTCGTACAATTATATGTTCCCAAGGAAAATTATGTTTTAGATCAAACAAGGGTAAAAAGGTTTCGTCAAATATAAAGAGAGTCAGTAATGCCGGTAAGATCTAGATAATTACTGTTATACCGCGTGCCGGTGGAAGTTGGTCGTTCGAGAGAGTAACTTTTTGAAAAGAAAAAAAAAGAAGTCTCAGATTTCTTAGATACAACTGGGATAAATCTTTGTTTTGTATATGGAAGCAGTTTTATAGCAAGACATCTTACCTGTCAAACAAAGTCATTGAGGCTGGACTTACATGCAACAGATGGGTGCCGTACAGCCAATCATTTAAAATAATGCTGCAAAAAACACAATTTTTGCACCACGGCCAGCCATAGGAAATTACACACTGTTATTGGTTACGTGGCACACCAGTCTACTTCCTGCTATCCGCTGGCTACTACAACTCCCACCAGTCCACCACTTCCTGGTTTTCTCTGGCTACTACAACTCCCACCAGTCCACCAATTTCTGCTTTTCGCTGGCTACTGCAACTCCCACCAGTCAACAGCTTCCTGCTTTCCGCTGGCTAGTACAATTCCCACCAGTCTACACCCACCACCAGTCCTTCACCCTAGCTGTTGTTACTACCAGCCGGCCCTACACATAGGCAACCCTTGACCTTCCAAAAATTATATATTTTTTTGGCTTTTTATACTTTTTCACCATTTTGGACACTTATCCTGTTGCAGCTCCCAAAAGGGAGTTCTTTTGGAATGCTTGGGAAAAAAGCCACTGTGTCTTCCGATACCTCGGTGCGCATTTTACCGCTGGCAGGCATCTGCCATCAACCAAGGGTACTTTGAGCAGCTTTATTTTAGTGTAAAAAAGCCTACAAAATCCCTAGCGCAGTGTGTTTAGTTACCATGGGTTATCACTTGTTGCTGTAACTTTTACATTAACTTAGTCTTAAAACTACTTTAAAGCTACTTGAAATCATTCCTACATGTTATACAGGGCCTAACAGCTCTTCGGCAGTGTTATACCTGTGTTTTGAGGGAGAGGGAGGAAGATCTCTGCTGTGAACGGTGGTGGATCCAGTGTTATCTATATGAGCTGGTGTCACCTGTCACTATGCTCCTGTCTGTGCTTAGGCTAAGTTTCTACTTTTTTGGGGGGAAAATGCAGAAAAAAAAACCAAATCGGCCACATGGCGTTTTTTCGGCCAAAATACACTGCGGCCAGATCTTAGCTATAAATCGATGAGAAATCGAAAAATAATTTTTCCACTTGCCATTTTTCAGTTTGGCGTTTTTTTAATCCTTTTGCCATTTTTTCACTCTTTTTTAGCTCCTTGCCGGTTTTGCAAAGTCGCAGCATGTTGAGCCAATGGTGCTTTTTTCCCTGAAATCGTGCATTTTTCTCCCATAGAAGTCGACATGTGGGTTTTAACTTTGGCGTTTTTGCAGGCGGTTTTTATTCTTTTATTTACAGTAGTGATTGAAAAAATTGTATCTAACATAATTTATCTTTTTTTTTATAATTACGTTTTTATAAATTTTTAAAACAGGGATCGATTTATGTGTAGGGGCAGGAAACTAAAAATGTAGCCAACAATAATAAAAATGTAGTGTGTGTGTGTGTGTGTTTTTCGAATTGTATTCTTTATTTTTATTTTTAGGTAGTACTACTACTCCCAGCATGGGACACACTGTTCCATGATGGTAGTAGTACCTGTACTAATTGACAGATCACCCCAGGTCTGTTGCGATCCACCTGTATAATGTATAGATGCGGCCGACGCTCTTCTATGGTCCCCTGCACTGACGTATATATACATTTATTCATATTTCCCACAGAGAGTTGTGATTAGCCAGATGGTTCCAGCCAATCACAACTCTCTGCGGGAAATATGAATAGGTGTATATATATATACATCAGTGCAGGGGACCATAGAAGAGCGGCTGCCCGCATCTATACATTATACCCGCTGTGATCTGTCCTTAATTACAGGTACTACTACGCGCATCTGGGAGCTGTAGTACCTGCATTAATAGACAGATCGCAACAGGTGTCAGAAGTTACACTCGCTGCGATCTGCCTATTAATGCAGGTACAGCAGCTCCCAGCATGGAGCAGAGTGTGCTCCATGATGGGAGTAGTAGTACCTGCAGTTAAGGACAGATCACAGCGGGTATCACTCCTGATAGCCGATGCGATCGTCCTATCGGCTTTCTCCTGTGCTGGCATCTTTGCACTGTACTCCGGCTAGTGATGTGAATAGAACATCACTCATTCATATTGCCCACTGAGAGCTGTGATTGGCTGCCACCATACGGCCAATCCCCCCTCTGGGTGGAAAATATGAATGAGTGATGTTCTATTCACATCAATGGCCGGAGTACAGAGCAGAGATGCAAGGGCTGTATAGAGACGGTCCGCATCTCTGCTACATTATGGACAATCGCATTGAGTGTCAGGACTGACACCTGTGGCGATATGTCTATTAGTACAGGTACTACTACTCCCATCATGGAGCAGTCTATTCCATGCTGGGAGTAGTACCCACATTGCAAAGCAATTCAGATTTGTACATGATCAGGGATTGCTGTGAAAAGACAGGAGTCCCTGCTATTTTTAACTGAGCAAATGAATGCCTTATTGCTGCCATACACATTTGCTCCCATGGGAGCCATGATGCTGTATGGCATGTGACTGTTGAAGAAACATGTCAAATGCTAGTGAGTGGTTACCTGTCACGATCCGCAGTGGCAGGTTATTTTTAAAGCTCCCAAGCAATCACGTTGGTCCAGACCTGCTCCAAGACTGACGCAATCAGAGGATGCAATGAAATGAAACTTCTGGAAACTTCAGTCTTGGTGCAAGTCTCGGACTACAGAAATTTTGGACATATCCTGCCACCAGAAATCGTGACGGGTACCATTTAAAGATGCCAGCCAGCTACTTCGATGGATCACCAATGAATAGGGGAGCGAAATAATTTTTTTTATTTATTTATTTATTTATTTATTAATTTTTGTTAAAATTTATCCACTGTTTACTACATCATTGGATGAAATGAAGGTGTGGGGCTTACAGTGTATGCCAGCCACTCACTATACCAGGGGTCCTCAATCTACGGCCCGCGGGCCACATGCGGCCCGCCGAGGACATTTATCCAGCCCACAGACACTATGTTATCAACTACACTAACTCTACAGCCCCTGTAGTACAGTCAAATAAAAAATATTCTGGAATACCCCTTTAAAGGGGTACTCCCACCCTAGACATCTTATCCCCTATCCAAAGGATAGGGGATAAGATATCTGATCGCGGGGGTCCCGCCGCTAAGGACCCCCGCATCCCCCACCTGTGTTCTCACCCACCTGTGTCCCGTGAGAACACAGGTGGGTGCCTCAAGAAATAATGCGGGGGTCCCCAGCGGCGGGACCCCCGCGATCAGACATCTTATCCCCTATCCTTTGGATAGGGGATAAGATGTCTAGGGTGGGAGTACCCCTTTGACATTGGAAAAAGTTTGGTGTTGAAAATTGCTACTTTTTTTTTTTTTTTTTTTTTTACAAGTGGACCAACCAGGATATTATAGTTTTGGGAACTGGATAAAGTCTTGTTTTGTATATGGGAGCACTAGCATAACAAGGCATGGCATAAGCAGGAAATGAATCGCCATGGAAGGCTTTGAACACCACTTTGATGATTGACAGTGTAATGACTGTATTTATTATTTTTATTTATTCAGCTTTAATTTTATTTTGCACAACTCCCAGAACCACCCATGGCACACACAGTTTTCTATTTTCTTTAGCCTTACCCAGCATACACTAGGCCTCCGGGGTGAGATAAATTAATTAAAGCCAAAATCCCTTTGTGACTCTGGTTGGATGTTATGATTTTATTTGAGTTTTCGTGGCAAGTTTCCAAGTTCAGTCACCGCTGGGGAATGCAGTGTAGCAGAAAAAAAAAAAAAAAAAACGCATAGCATTATCCAAACCAAATCGAAAAAAAAAATTAAAAAATCGCCACCCTGTGCATTTCAATTGTAAATTGTGAGTGCTAAAAGATGGTGCATTGGAAAAGATGAGCATGTGTTTAAAGGGGTATTCCAGTGGATTTTTTTTTTATTTTTTTATCAACTGGTGCCAAAAAGTTAAAGGGGTATTCCAGGCAAAACCTTTTTTATATATATATCAACTGGCTCCAGAAAGTTAAACAGATTTGTAAATTACTTCTGTTAAAAAATCTTAATCCTTCCAATAGTTATTAGCTTCTGAAGTTTTCTGTCTAACTGCTCAATGATGATGTCACAAAAGTTTTGGCCTGGAATACCCCTTTAAACAGATTTATAAATTACTTTTATTTAAAAAATCTTAATCCTTCCAGTACTTATCAGCTGCTGTATTCTCCACAGGAAGCTGTGTAGTAATTTTCTGTCTAACCACGGTTCTCTCTACTGACACCTCTGTCCGTGTCAGGAACTGTTTGGAGCAGAAGAGGTTTGCTAAGGTGATTTGCTCCTGCTCTGGACAGTTTCTGACACGGACAGAGGTGTCAGCAGAGAGCACTGTAATCAGACTGAAAAGAACTATACAACTTCATCTGGAGCATACAGCAGCTGATAAGTACTGGAAGGATTAAGATTTTTTCTATAGAAGTAATTTAAAAATATGTTTAACTTTCTGGAGCCAGTTGATATATATATATATATATATATATATATATATATATATATTATTATTTTTTATTTTTTTTCCACCAGAGTACCCCCTTAAGTGCTCTCCATCAAGTTTAGTGGAGAAAAAACAAATTGTGAAGGCCCTTTTTTTTTTTCCACCTAACTCCTTTAAAATTACCGCATCAGCGATGGAACCCAAGTGAATAGGGTCCAATTGGTTAAAAAAAAAAAAAAAGGGCCAATTGGACCCTGAACTGGTCGGATGTAAATGGCAATGTGAACCTTGCCTGAGAAATACTTAAAAAAATAGTAGAGGGCTTTGAGTTGCAGCAGCGGCCTATGAAGAGGCTCCACTATTGAGCTCCGCTGCACCCTGCGCCTTTTATCTCCTGCTTCCCGTCAATCCCCCAGTTCCTGCCTATCTGTCATTCTTGGGTTACCTCAGTGGTCTTAAACTGTGGAACTTCAGATATTGCAAAACTTCAACTCCCAGCATGCCCGCAGAGTCGTTGCCACACCCCTTGCCACAACTAGCTCAGGAGCGAACGCTATAAAGAGGTAAAGCAGTGCTATAAATTCTCACGTGCTGAAATTCATTTTTATTTATTACGTTTTTAGTGCTGTTTTTCATTTTGTTGCATCTTGTACAAGAATTTACAACAGAGAAGTGAATAGAGAAAAAATGCCATAAAAAAATGCTGGGGAAAAACGAAAAACAAAAACACCACTGACTAAATGCTAAAAATCGAGATTTTTTTTTTTTTTTGCAGAGTTTGCTACTACAGTCATATAGTTTAACAGGTTTTATGGTTGCATGATTTAAAGTCTATAGTGAAGTATTAAAGGGTTACTCCACTGCCCCCAGCATTCAGAACATTTTGTTACGAACGCTGGGTGCTAGATGTGGTGGTCGTGATGTCACGGCAACACCTCCTCAATGCAAGTCTATGGGAAGGGGCATGGTGGCTGCCACGCCCCCTCCAATAGACTTGCATCGAGGGGGCGTGGTGTATCATCATGAGGGCATGGCTGTGATGTCACCACCCCCACAGCGCACACCCAGCGTTCAGAACAAAATGTTCCAAACGTTGGGGCAGTGGAGTACCCCTTTAATATTTCACTGTAGACTTTAAACCACTTAAGGAGGTAATCCGGTAGAAAACAATTTTTTTTAAATCAACTGGTGCCAGAAAGTTAAACAGGTTTGTAAATTACTTCTATTTTAAAATCTTAATCCTTCCAGTACATATCATCTGCTGTATGCTCCAGAGGAAGTTCTTTTCTTTTAGAATTTCCTTTCTGTCTGACCACAGTGCTCTCTGCTGACACCTCTGTCCATTTCAGGAACTGCGCAGGAGAAAATCCCCATAGCAAACCTATCCTGCTCCGGACAGTTCCTGACATGGACAGAGGTGTCAGCAGAGAGCACTGTGGTCAGACAGAAAATAACTACCCAACTTCCTCTGGAGCATACAGCAGCTGATAAGTACTGGAAGGATTAAGGTTTTTAAATAGAAATAATATACAAATCTGTTTAACTTTCTGGTACCAGTTGATTTAAAAAAAAACTATTTTTCACTTTAACCCTAAAACCTGTTAAACTATATGACGGAAATAATAAACTCTTCAAAAAAAACAAACAAACAAAAAAAAAACAACCAGGATCTGGGCGGACGGAGGATTCGCAGTATTTGCGGTCACACCTAGAGAGCGCTTTGTTGTCAATGTTTGATTTAAAAAAGAAAAACAGAGAAGTGCCCCAGAGACAACTGGCACAAATCACAGAAAGAGGGCACATGAAATCGAATCCTCTTATTCCTCTGCCAAAATAATTGTCTGCGTTCATAACAAGGACTTAAAAAACCCATTGAAGATGTGTAATTGTATCCAGCAATATCAGAATAATGACAAGTTGCACTGACTGATATTTCCTGCTATATATTTGCACAGTTATAATTCAGCCATTCAAGTTTTTGTGCAAGGATCCTAAGTCTGCTGTCTGCAAGAACACAAACCCCTGGCAAAACCTACTGACCCAAGACACTCACCGGATGGTCGCCAGGATTAATTGCTTCATAGCAAATCTATAATTTCCAGATAGGACACTGAACAATGTTTAAATGGGTTCTCCACCATAGGTGATTTTAGTACGTACCAGGCAGACAGTAATTGTTACGCCGAGCGCTCCAGCTCCCTGCTCCTGCCCGGAGCGCTCGCGGCGTTCCTCTCTCTGCAGCGCCCCGGTCAGACCCGCTGACTGGGAGCGCTGCACTGACACTGCCGGCGGGGATGCGATTCGCATAGCGGGACGCGCCCGCTCGCGAATCGCATCCCAAGTCTCTCACCTGCCCCGGTCCCTGGCTGTCTTGTCCTGGCGCGCGCGGCTCCGCTCCTTAGGGCGCGCGTGCGCCAACTCTCTAAGATTTAAAGGGCCAGTGCACCAATGATTTGTGCCTGGCCCAATCTGTCTAATTAGCCTCCACCTGCTCCCTGTCTTTTTAACCTCACTTCCCCTTCACTTCCTTGCCGGATCTTGTTGATTTGTGCCAGAGAAAGCGTTACAGTGTTTGCCTTACCAGTGTACCTGACCTCTTGCTATTGCTATTGACTACGAACCTTGCCGCCTGCCCCGACCTTCTGCTACGTCTGATCTTGCCTCTGCCTAGTCCTTCTGTCCCACGCCTTCTCAGCAGTCAGCAAGGTTGAGCCGTTGCCGGTGGATACGACCTGGTTGCTACCGCCGCAGCAAGACCATCCTGCTTTGCGGCGGGCTCTGGTGAATACCAGTAGCAACCTAGAACCAGTCCACCGACCCGGTCCACGCCAATCCCTCGCTGACACAGAGGATCCACATCCAGCTAGCCGAATCATAACAGTAGATCCGGCCATGGATCCCGCTGAGGTCCCGCTGCCAGTTGTCGCTGACCTTACCATGGTGGTCGCCCAGCAGTCTCAACAGATAGAGCAACTTGGACAACAGTTCGCCCAACAAGGACAGCAGCTGTCGCAGTTGACCGCCATGTTACAGCAACTTCTGCCACAGCTACAGCAGCAACCATCTCCTCCGCCAGCTCCTGCACCTCCTCCGCAGCGAGTGCCCGCTCCTGGCCTCCGCTTGTCCCTGCCGGACAAATTTGATGGGGACTCTAGACTTTGCCGTGGTTTCCTGTCACAATGTTCCCTACATTTGGAGATGTTGTCGGACCAATTTCCTACAGAACGGTCGAAGGTGGCTTTCGTGGTCAGTCTCCTGTCTGGGAAGGCCCTGTCATGGGCCACACCGCTCTGGGACCGCAATGATCCTGTCACTGCCACTATACAGTCCTTCTTGCTGAGGTTCGTAGTGTCTTTGAGGAACCAGCCCGAGCTTCTTCTGCCGAAACTGCCTTGCTGAACCTGGTCCAGGGAAATTCTTCTGTAGGCGAATATGCCATCCAATTTCGTACCCTCGCCTCAGAACTATCTTGGAACAACGAGGCCCTCTGCGCGACCTTTAAAAAAGGCCTATCCAGTAACATCAAAGATGTGCTGACCGCACGAGAAATTCCTGCCAACCTGCATGAACTTATCCATTTGGCCACCCGCATTGACATGCGTTTTTCCGAAAGACACCACGAGCTCTGCCAGGAAAAAGACCTTGATCTCTGGGCACCTCTCTCACAGTATCCTTTGCAATCTACCACTGTGCCTCCCGCCGAGGAGGTTATGCAAGTGGATCGGTCTCGCCTGACCCATGAAGAGAGGACTCGCCGCAGAGATAAAAATTTATGTCTGTACTGCGCTAGTGCCGAACATTTCTTGGTGGATTGCCCTATTCGTCCTCCACGTCTGGGAAACGCATGCACCCAGCTCACGTGGGAGTGGCGTCTCTTGGTCTGAAGTCTGCTTCTCCACGTCTCACTGTACCCGTACGGATTTCTCCTTCTGCCAACTCTTCCTTCTCAACGGTGGCCTTCTTGGACTCTGGCTCTGCGGGAAATTTTATTTTGGCCTCTTTTGTTAATAAGTTCAACATCCCTGTGACCCGTCTCAACAAGCCGCTCTACATTTCCTCGGTCAACGGAGTTAAATTGGACTGCACCGTGCGTTACCACACAGAACCCCTGTTCATGAGCATTGGACTGCATCACGAAAAAATAGAATTTTTTGTTTTGCCCAACTGCACCTCTGAAGTCCTCCTCGGTCTGCCATGGCTCCAACGCCACTCTCCTACCCTTGACTGGACCACCGGGGAAATCAAGTGCTGGGGTACTTCTTGCCACAAAAAATGCCTCACGTCTGCTCCCAGTCCCGTCAGGCAAGCCTCAGTGCCTCCTCCTACACCTGGTCTCCCCAAGGCCTATCAGAACTATGCTTTGCCTTCTCATAGCCCCATCCTGGTAACACTCTGCCCCGTACCAAGCTTCACCCTCTGCCCCCCCTCCCCATTCCCATTCCTTCTGAACTGCCTGCCGTTGATGACCATACCCAGGACTTCACTGTCCTCCAGAAGGAGACTCTACAATCGCTCCCAATGTCCTCGTCCCATGTGGAGCGACATCCGGACAAAAGGAGGGGGAGACCTAAGGGGGGGTACTGTTACGCCGAGCGCTCCGGCTCCCTGCTCCTCCCCGGAGCGCTCGCGGCGTTCCTCTCTCTGCAGCGCCCCGGTCAGACCCGCTGATCGGGAGCGCTGCACTGACACTGCCGGCGGGGATGCGATTCGCATAGCGGGACATTATTAGGAAGAATCTGCGCTTGTCTTGGGGCTAAATGGATATGTTGTGAGATTACCATAACACTATGGCTAGCTTTTTTTGTACTGGCTATTTCCTGTTGGAGTTGTTCTCTCAAACTACAAATCCTATCATTCCTTGCTTCCTTTAATGCAATAGACCAGTGTTTTCTGAGCCAAGGTGCCTCCAATTGTTGCAGTATAATCTCCTACCCAACGGTCGCTCCCCCCATTGAAGTACAGACAGGCTCCCTCTGAACACCAGACTGGTGATGTAATGTCTCGGGCTGCACTGCAACCTGGTAAAGGCCCAAGACAACACTCCTTTTGTATGCTGTTAAAAATAAACATTGGGGCCAAAATCACATAACAATTGTAAGACCACCATGAAACACAGGTAACACAGCTAACTTTACAGCCCCTGTAGCATAGTAAAATAAATTAAAAATCCCAGAATATCCCTCAAATGGCTGAACATCCATGACACGTCCTCCACTCGTATGAAAGATAGTTATTGGGTTATTTTTTCCGAGATCAAAGGATCAAAATAAAAATATTGTGGAATTGCTTAAAGGGGTATTCCATGAAAAAAAATTTTCTTCATATCAAATGGATCCAGAAAGTTGTACAGATTTGTAAAAAAAAATCTTAATCCTACCATTATTTATAAGCTGCTGAAGTTGACTTTTTCTTTTCTGTCTGACAACAGTGCTCTCTGCTGACACCTCTGTCTGTCTTAGGAACTGTCCAGAGTAGCAGCAAATCCCCATAACAAACCTCTCCTGCTCTTTACAGTTCCTGAGACAAACAGAGGTGTCAGCAGCTGATAAGTACTGGTAGGATTAAGATTTTTAATAGAAGTAATTTACAAATATGTTCAGCTTTCTGGAGCCAGTTGATATGAGGAAAAAAAATTTTTTCATGGAATACCCCTTTAAAGGGATACTCCTACCCTAGACATCTTATCCCCTATCCAAAGGATAGGGGATAAGATGTCTGATCACGGGGGTCCCGCCGCTGGGGACCCCCGCATTATTGCTTGTGCTCTCACCGGAATCGCTGGAGGGTCTGAGTCGCGACTCCGGGAACAGAAGTCCGTGACGTCAGGACTCCGCCCCTGTGTGACGTCATGCCCGTCCCCTCAATGCAAGTCTATGGGAGGGGGCGTGACGCCCCCTCCCATAGACTTGCATTGAGGGGACGGGCGTGACGTCACACGGGGGCGGAGTCCTGACGTCACAGACTTCCGTTCCCGGAGTCGCGACTCAGACCCTCCAACGGTTCCGGTGAGAACACAGGTGGGTGCCGCAAGCAATAATGCGGGGGTCCCCAGCGGCGGGACCCCCGCGGTCAGACATCTTATCCCCTATCCTTTGGATAGGGGATAAATGTCTAGGGTGGGAGTACCCCTTTAATGCTAAGGAACAATTCTTTAAAAATCCTTCTGCCTCAGCTCCCGTCCCTCTTTGTGGCCCTGTTGGTTTGGAACATGGCTCTACTTCTCTGGACAGGCCACAACGTCAGGTTAGTAAGACAACTGGCCCCTGCCGGTCTATTCACACTGGTCTCTCTCTTCCATGACCTGTTCATTGTGGTTTATTTCTGCCGATACTCCTGATCCTGACTTTGATCTTATACCTTGATATTCCCTCTGCCCCACCTCTTGCTTTGTTTGTCTGCTACGTGTTGTTTTCCTCCTAACTTTGACAATTGGTTCTGTTTCTGACTATACCCCATCTCATCCCTTGGCCTATACAGTAAGAGATAGAGACGGCACTCTCCAGTAAGCTTGTCTTTTTTTTATTAATTTACAACTTCACAGAGCAGGTAGGAGCAGGAATGGGGGGGGGGGGCAAGTTGTGTAGTCCATTCATTGCCAGTATGGTGTTGTCTCAGCAGCTCCGCAGCTCTTTTCTCTCTTCTGATAGGAAGTGGTGTAATCCCCTCATTGTCAGTATGGTGTTATTTTAGATGCTCCCCAGCTCCTCCTTTTCCCCTGACAGGAAATTGTGAAGTCCTATCATTTTCAGTTTGATGTTGTCTCAGCAGCTCCCCAACTCCTCCTCTCTCCTTACAGAAAGTTGTGAAGTCCTCCCATTGTCGATGTTGTGTTGTCTCAGCAGCTTCCCAACTCCTCCTCTCTCCTTACAGAAAGTTGTGTAGTTCTCTGATTGTCAGTGTGGTATTGTCTTAGCAGCTCGTCAGCTCCTCCCTCTCTCCTGAGACAACACATCATTCTCTGCCGCTTCAGTAGGTTTTAAAGGATCTTGTCTCTGAGTCCAAGCTTTGTCTCCTAAGTAATGTCAGCGCCTCTGTCCAGCCCCTACAGCCTACAGGACCATCAACTTGTCATATTCCCATATTCATATATATCTTTTTTTGGGACATTTAGGGAAGAATGAGGTGTGTTTATAGCATGCTGCCTTGTGATGAGCAAACCTATAGTATGTGGAGCAGACAGTGAATGAATACAGCGCTCGTGTATCTCACCCTGAAAATACTACATATTCTTAGCGTTTAGATTTTCAGCATTCAGTCAAATTGATTCCCAGCGTTTGGACCTCCCATGATCAGAGACTTATCCCTGTTGACTGTCCGGACATGCTGCGAGTTGTAGTTTTGCAACATCTGAGGGGCCGCCATTTGGAAACCATTGGCTTAAATCTCTACATCGGAACCATAACAGGCACAGCCGCATGGATAGACATGCCATTATACATGAATGACCTTCCACCTCCTTGGAATGTCTTGGCCCCCTTCAGATTAAAGGGGTACTCCGGTGGATTTTTTTTTATTTTTTTAAATTAACTGGTGCCGGAAAGTTAAACTGATTTGTAAATTACTTTTATATAAAAATCGTATTCCTTTCAAAACTTATCAGCTGCTGTATGCTCCAGAGGAAGTCCTGTTCTTTTTGAATTTCTTTTCTGTCTGACCACAGTGCTCTCTGCTGACACCTCTGTCCATGTCAGGAACTGTCCAGAGCAGAAACAAATTCCAATAGCAAACCACTTCTGCTCCAGACAGTTCCTGACATGGACAGAGGTGTCAGCAGAGAGCACTGTGGTCAGACTGGAAAGGACTAGACAATTTCCTGAGTATACAGCAACTGATAAGTACTGGAAGGATTACAATTATTTAATGGAAGTAGTTTACAAATCTGTTTTACTATCTGGCACAATTTTTTTTTCCACTGGAGTACCCCTTTAATAATTGCCTAATTGAATTGCCTATATACATATATACAGCAATAGATATTCACATTCTACCATAATTATTTCTTCCATTATTTACTTGAAACCTTCAGAACTTGATCCTGAGCTCAGAACACAATCTCCCGTCAGAGTAATAGGTGGAGCGCGTAGAATGACTTTGAGCCTTTTCTGTGTCCCGGCATGTAAAAGTCTAATTAGTTCTATTGTTCACCGGAGTCGAGCAATCAAGTGACTGTGCCGCAGCCGCACACCGCGGAATGGAGACGGGGTGACATACAATAAGAGCCAGATTAACAGGCTGGGGATCCCCATCTGATCACACAAAGGAAGGGCACGGCAGAAGACAAAGGGAGAAGCTGTCACAGACGCCACGTCTGACTACACTGACAGGCAGCCGGCCATGGACATCTATTAGCATTGCTGTCTAGATATTAGTACACAGGCCTTTATTCAAGGGAATTCTTTGCTTTTCCTTAAAGTGGTACTCCGGCACTTAGACATCTTATCCCCTATCCAAAGATGCCTGATTGCGGTCACGCCCCCTCTCATAGGCTTGCATTGAGGGGGCGGAGCGTGACGTCACACAGGGCGGAGCCTTGACATCACAACGCTCCGGCCCCGTGATCGACAGTAATCAGACCCGGAGAAAACACGCTCCAGGGACTGATTTTAAACAGGGTGTGGCGTGCAAGATCATGGGGTTCCTTGGGTCACATGTTGCCCACAATCCTTTGTAATGGTGATTGACACAAGTATGGACCAATTAGCACTAGTCCAGCCCCTGCCCATATAAGGGAGCTGTAGCCAACTATCGCTCTCTTGGGTTGCTGCTCTTGTGGATGCCGGACTAGCAGGATGGATCTGCGCAAAGACACGCTAGGCCTGAAAACCTACCGACCTCAGCTGAACTAAAACCGTGAGCTCAAAACTACCCCCGCTAAAGCTAGCGTGACTACTGGACTTCAACTAAATCCCCTAAATCCAGTGGAACAGCGCATAATGCCTTAAAGACTCTAAATTGCTAAAGTCCCAACCTTTGTCAATCTCCAAAGAAAGCAGTTGTATGCATAGAGACTGTTCCGTTTATGAAGCTTGCAGAAAATCTTCAGTAAAAGTTATACCTGTTTCAGAAAACTCTCCGGTTGTGGATATTCTATTATTATCTACCTCCCTATCGCTCTTGGGAAGGGTGGCGGTATGACAAGCATTACTGAGGAGCCCACACCCTGGCTTCACTAATAGCAAGGGTTAACAAGCACCCTTTAATCACCACACAGCTACACTCCCTACACCCCACTCCCCAGGCTATCACATATAGGAGGGGCCTCTGGACTCTTCTTCCATTCTTCTGTTCCTTGAGATAGGCTACCGCCAAATGATTTTGAAAAGGACAGTGGTTTACCCCACCTATCATTCAAAATACATGCATGTAGGAATTTAAAGAGCTGTTGGACAGTCTTCTATGGTGGATTTAAGACCAGAGCAGTGGCTGCCCGGGCATGGTGGGAGACCACTGGTCTAGGCTATCCTTCACCTTTCTGGCCATACAGGGAGCTGTAGTTTTGCAACCGATGGAGGCACACTGGTTGGGGAAGACTGCTTTAGATGGTTGACTGATTTGGGTTGGCCAACTTATTTAACCTGTATGAGGGGCTTCCTGACTCTTCCTCCATACTTCTGTTATCTGAGATAGGCTACAACCAGATGACTTTGAAAAAGACAGTGGCTTACCCCACCTACCATTCAGATACATGCATGTAAAAATTTGCAGAGCTGTTGGCCAGCCATCTATGGTGAATTTAAGACCAGAATCTGGCTATGTTGGAAGACCCCTGGTCTACACTATGCTTTACCCATGGTAAAGATTGAGGTGCTGACCTATACCTATGTCTAAATATACAACCTACAACAAAATAGGACCACAACACTATGGATGCTACGCGGATCGCATCCCCGCCGGTGACACCAGTGTAGCGTTCTCGGTCAGCACAGAGACGAACGCCGCGAGCGCTCCGGGGAGTGTAACAGTACCCCCCCCCTTTGGTCTCGCCCTCTTTTTGGAGCCCAGGAACCTATGCAAAAGTCCCTTGTCGAGGATACTATCCTCGGGCTCCCAGAACCTCTCTTCGGGGCCACAATTCTCCCAGTCAACGAGAATTTTTTTTTTACCTCTGGCTACTTTGGAGGCGAGGATTTACTTTACCGTGAAGACATCAGAGGAGCCAGAGACAGGAGCAGGAGCGGTGACCTTGGGGGAAAAGCGGTTAAGAACGAGAGGTTTGAGAAGGGAAACATGAAAGGAGATAGGAATACGAAGAGAAGGAGGAAGAAGAAGCTTGTAGGAGACAGAATTGATTTGACTCTTGACTTTAAATGGTCCAAGGTAACGTGGACCCAGCTTGTAGCTAGGAACACAAAACCAGATATATTTGGCAGAGAGCCACACTTTGTCCCCAGGAGCGAAGACAGGAGGAGTTCTTCACTTCTTATCTTCATGTCTCTTCATATGAGACAAGGCCAGTTGGAGCGACTTTTGAGTCTCCTTCCAGATAACAGAGAAATCCCGGGTTACTTCATCTACAGCAGGAAGTCCAGAAGAAGTGGGAATGGGGAGGGGGGGCAGAGGGTGACGGCCGTACACCACAAAGAATGGGGATTTGGCAGAGGACTCCGAAGTTTTGAAATTGTACGAGAATTCAGCCCAGGGCAGAAGGTCGACCCAATCGTCTTGGCGGGAGGAGCCAAAATGTTGCAGGTAGTCACCAAGAATCTGGTTAACTCTCTCTACTTGTCCATTGGATTGGGGGTGATAGGAGGACGATAAATGTAATTTGATTTTTAATTGGTTACAGAGAGCTCTCCAAAATTTCTACGCAAATTGAACGCCTCTATCCGAGACAATATGCGTGGGAAGCCCGTGAAGGCAAAAAATATGCTGAAAAAATTGCTTCGCCAACTGTGGCACTGAAGGAAGACCTGGGAGCGGAATGAAGTGTGCCATTTTGGAAAAACGATCAACGACCACCCAGATGACGGTGTTGACATGGAATACGGGCAGATCAGTAATGAAATCCATGGCAATTTGGGACCATGGTTGCTCAGGGACGTGCAAAGGAAGGAGGAGTCCAGCAGGCTTCTGGCGAGGGGTTTTATCCCGGGCACAAATAGTACAGGCCCGAATGAAATCAGTAACATCACCCTCAAGTGTAGGCCACCAATACAAACGGGAAATGAGCTGCATGGACTTTTTAATGCCAGCATGGCCAGCTAGGTGAGAGGAATGCCCCCATTTGAGGATCTTGAGGCGAAGGGGTGGAGGAACAAAAGTCTTTCCAGGGGGGGTTTGACCCAGTGAGGCTGGAGCAGAAGAGACCAGACACTCAGGCGGTACGATATGCTGCAGAGGGGCTTCAGATTCGGTGGCATCAGAGGAACGAGAGAGGGCGTCAGCTCTGACATTTTTGTCTGCGTGACGGAAGTGTATCTCGAAGTTAAAGCGGGCAAAAAACAACGACCATCTAGCCTTGCGAGGATTCAGACGCTGAGCAGACTGGAGGTACGAGAGATTCTTGTGGTCAGTGTAAATGACTATGGGGTGTTTGGAACCTTCCAATAGATGCCTCCACTCCTCGAGTGCTAACTTGATGGCCAGATGTTCACGATCTCCAATGGAGTAATTCTTTTCTGCCGGAGAGAACGTTTTAGAGAAGAAACCACAAGTAATGTTACGACCGGTAGAGTTTTTTTGAAGAAGAATGGCTCCGGCTCCGACTGAGGAAGCGTCAACTTCCAGGAAGAAAGGTTTCAATGGATCAGGTCTGGACAGCACTGGTGCAGAAGCGAAGGCAGTTTTGAGACGATTGAAGATCTCATCAGCTTGAGGAGGCCATGACTTAGGATTAGCATTCTTCCTGGTCAGGGCCACAATAGGGGCCACAATGGTGGGGAAATGGGAAATAAACTGTCGGTAATAGTTGGCAAATCCCAGGAAGCGTTGGATAGCGCGGAGTCCAGAAGGGCGTGGCCAATCCAAAACCGTTGACAGTCTATCTGGATCCATTTGAAGCCCTTGGCCAGAGACTAGGTAACCTAGGAAAGGAAGAATGTTGCATTTAAAGATAAATTTTTCAATTTTAACATACAGAAGGTTTTCACAAAGTCTTTGGACCACTAGACGGACATGACGACGGTGTTCCTCCAAGTTAGAGGAGAAAATCAAGATGTCATCCAGGTAAACCACAACACAGGTATATAATAAGTCCCGAAATATCTCATTAATGAAGTCCTGGAAGACTGCAGGGGCGTTGCAGAGTCCAAAGGGCATAACTAGATATTCGAAATGTCCATCTCTAGTATTGAACGCGATCTTCCACTCATCACCTTTTCTGATGCGAATAAGATTATATGCGCCTCTTAAGTCCAATTTAGTGAAAATATTAGCGCCACGAAGACGGTCAAAGAATTCAGAGATCAAAGGCAGGGGATAGCGGTTTTTGATGATGACTTTATTTAAACCGCGGTAGTCAATGCATGGTCGTAAGGATCCATCCTTTTTAGAGACAAAGAAGAACCCCGCTCCAGCAGGGGATGAGGACTTCCGAATAAAACCTCTCTTAAGGTTCGACTGGATATACTCGGACACGGCTTGAGTCTCTGGGGCAGACAGAGGGTAAATCCTGCCCCGGGGTGGAGTGGTACCAGGAAGGACATCAATGGGACAGTCATAAGGCCTATGAGGTGGTAAAATCTCTGCTTGCTTTTTACAGAAAACATCAGCAAAGTCCTGGTAGGCCTTGGGAAGACCCGGTATAGGTGGAGCCACAGGGGTTTGACAAATGGAAGCAGATGTGAGGCATTGTTTGAGATAAGAAGGACCCCAACTTTTGATCTCCCTGGTGGTCCAGTCAAGGGTAGGAGCATGACGTTGGAGCCATGGCAGACCGAGAAGAACTTCAGAGGTGAAGTTGGGCAGAACAAGAAATTCAATCTTTTCATGATGCAGTCCAATGCTCATAAGCAGGGGTCCAAGTTAGTGAAAATATTAGCGCCACGAAGACGGTCAAAGAATTTAGAGATCAAAGGCAGGGGAAAGCGGTTTTTGATGATGACTTTATTTAAACCGCGGTAGTCAATGCATGGTCGTAAGGATCCATCCTTTTTAGAGACAAAGAAGAACCCTGCTCCAGCAGGGGATGAGGACTTCCGAATAAAACCTCTCTTAAGGTTCGACTGGATATACTCGGACATGGCTTGAGTCTCTGGGGCAGACAGAGGGTAAATCCTGCCCCGGGGTGGAGTGGTACCAGGAAGGACATCAATGGGACAGTCATAAGGCCTATGAGGTGGTAAAATCTCTGCTTGCTTTTTACAGAAAACATCAGCAAAGTCTTGGTAGGCCTTGGGAAGACCCGGTATAGGTGGAGCCACAGGGGTTTGACAAGTGGAAGCAGATGTGAGGCATTGTTTGAGATAAGAAGGACCCCAACTTTTGATCTCCCTGGTGGTCCAGTCAAGGGTAGGAGCATGACGTTGGAGCCATGGCAGACCGAGAAGAACTTCAGAGGTGAAATTGGGCAGAACAAGAAATTCAATCTTTTCATGATGCAGTCCAATGCTCATAAGCAGGGGTTCTGTGCGGTAGCACACAGTGCAGTCCAACTTTTCTCCGTTGACAGAAGAAATATAGAGGGGTTTGACGAGACTGGTCACTGGGATGCTGAACCCATTAACAAAGAGGCCAAAATAAAATTTCCTGCAGAACCAGAGTCCAAGAAGGCCACAGCTGAGAAGGAGGAGTTGGCGGAAGGAGAAATCCGCACAGGCACAGTGAGATGTGGAGAAGCAGAATTCACACCAAGAGTCGTCTCGCCTTTGTGAGGTAACAGAGTGCGTCTCTGCTGACGCGGAGGGCGGATAGGACAGTCTTTTAGGAAGTGTTCGGTACTAGCACAGTACAGGCACAGATTCTCGTTACGGCAGCGAGTCCTCTCTTGTAGGGTCAGGCGGGACCGATCCACTTACATAGCCTCCTCGGCGGAAGGCACAGGAACAGATTGCAAAGGACTTTGGAAAAGAGGAGCCGGGGAGTGAAATCGCCTGGTGCGAACAGGATCCTTTTCCTGTCAAAGTTCCTGGCGTCTTTCAGAGAAACGTATGTCGATGCGGGTGGCCAAATGGATACGTTCAAACAGATTTGCAGGAATTTCTCGTGCGGCTAGGACATCTTTGATGTTACTGGATAAGCCTTTCTTGAAGGTCGCACAGAAGGCTTCATTGTTCCAGGATAGCTCTGAGGCGAGGGTACGAAACTGGATGGCGTATTCTCCTACGGAAGAACTCCCTTGGACGAGGTACAGCAAAGCAGTCTGTCTCGGCTGAGGAGGCCCGGGCTGGCTCCTCAAGACACTACGAACTTCAGAGAAGAAGGACTGGATTGTAGCAGTGGCAGGATCATTGCGGTCCCAGAGCGGTGTGGCCCATGACAAGGCCTTTCCAGACAGGAGACTGACCACGAAAGCCACCTTAGACCGTTCAGTGGGGAATTGGTCCGACATCATCTCCAAGTGTAGGGAACATTGGGACAGGAATCCACGGCACTGTTTAGAGTCCCCATCAAACTTGTCCGGTAGAGACAGGCGGAGGCTGGTAGCGGCCACTCGCTGCGGAGGAGATGCAGGAGCTAGCGGAGGAGATGATTGCTGAAGCTGTGGCAAAAGTTGTTGCAGCATGACGGTCAGTTGAGTCAGCTGCTGTCCTTGTTGCGCGATCTGTTGGGATTGCTGGGCGACCACCGTGGTTAGATCAGCGACACTAGGCAGCGGGACCTCAGCGGGATCCATGGCCGGATCTACTGTCAGGATCTGTATAATATATAAACCTACAAAACTTTCCCAGTTATAAATAAAGACATGTCACCAAAAATTATTATCAAGCAAGGTAGTATACTTTATTGACAATGCATAAGGAACTTACATACAGGTGGGACACCTTTATTAGGTATATAAGAAACATATGTCTGAACATCTCCCTGAACGCACCCGCAGAATGTACCAAATGAGTTTACCGCAATAAAAAGCACAGTTCAAGATACGTGGTGAGTGCAGCCTGTTCTTCTCTACTACTCCTTACATATATAATATAGATATAAACATAGTATATGACAAAATGAATTAAAACATGCACACAAAGATAAAATACACACAATTAGGACCCCATGGTGAAAATACAAAAATTAATATATATATATATATATATATATATATATATATATGTATATATCAGAAGGCTGGATTGTGAGTCGCTCACCCTGTGCATGCCCACCTCACCACCTGTGCCGCAGACCGGCCGGTACCGCCTCCGGCTACTCACTTGTAAAGGAAAGAACAAGGTCCGGCACTAGGTTGGTTGCAGGTAAAAACTGCTTATTTCTTTATTTGAAGATTCTGCAGTACAAGGTAGAAAGGCTGACGCGTTTCGCTGAAGAGCTTAATCGATTAAGCTCTTCAGCGAAACGTGTCAGACTTTCTACCTTGTACTACAGAATCTTCAAATAAAGAAATAAGACGTTTTTACCTGCAACCAACCTAGTGCCGGACCTTGTTCTTTCATATATATATATATATATATATATATATATATATATATATATATATACATACACACACCGTTGATAATAATTAATACATAAAATACATGTAATGAGTTGATATACATACACCATAAATATTCATTACATATAATAAATAAATAAAAATAATAAATTCATATGGAAAAAAAGAAAGAAAAAAAAAAGGGGGCAAAGCAAATAAATAGAATATCATCAATGAATCACACCCATGTGATCAGTTGTCCATCTTCTGGGATGTCATAGGTAAGTATATTCTCTTGCACATTTCGCGCCCATTTCCACTCCTCTTTTTTGAAGGAAGAATCTATCCTTAAAAGTAAAAAAAATATGCTGAAGAATAAACTCCAGAAAGACCCAAACAACTACAGAAGTTGGGGGTCCAAACCCCTCATCTGCAAGAAATGCAGACTAGCAATTAACCCATGTGTTTAATCTATACGAGTACAGTGGTCCCTCAACATACGATGGTAATTCGTTCCAAAACGACCCATTGTTTGTCCAATCCATCGTATGTTGAGGGATTCGTGCAATGTAAAAAGTGCATTTAATACTCACCTGTCCCCGCTGCTCCGGACCGCGTCCTCACCGCTCCTGATGCTGTCCCAGGGGCTCCCGATGCTGTTCCGCAGCTCCGGCGTCTTCTTCGGGATCCTCCGGCTTCTTCTGCATCTTCTCCGGTGTCCGGGCCTCGCTTTCTGGTGACGTTATTACGTTGCTGCACCGGGACGGCGTGCGCAGCGACGTAATAATGACGCCGGAAAGCGAGGCCTGGACCTCGGAGAAGATGCAGAAGACGATGGAGGATCCCGAAGTGGACCTGGAGCAGCAGGGATAGGTAAGCGAACCTGTCCGGGATGCTTAAACTGCTATCCGACAGCAGCTTAAGCATTTTGCGCTGTCGGATAGCAGTTAATGCGATGGCCCCGACATATAAAAGCATCGTATGTCAATTTGATCATGTGTCGGGGCCATCGCATGTCGGGGGGGTTACTGTATATAGAGATTCCACATCACAGGTCACTAGATACATGTCCTCTTCCAAGATAATACCATCCAATCTCTGCAGTACTTCTGTGGAATCCCTAATATAAGACGGTAGATCCCGAACACACGGTTGCAAATAGTAATTCACAACAATCAACAATTAGTAATACGAGTGGCTACTGGAATAGACGAGAGACCAGACGCGCTACTAAGAGAAAGCAGAATCTGGAAGGAGATCAATCTGAGGATAAAGCACTCAAGGTAATCAATTTATCCACACAGGTATTAACATCGGATCAAGAGAAAGTGTTATCAATGGGTTCAACATTTTGCCCATCTATGGGCCCAGATTTTTTTTACTATGGTTAAAGATCTATTTTTATTCTTAAAAAACATTTTTCTAAATCTGCTCTCTCCCACATATTCATAGCCGAAGAGGAATTGGAAGCACTCGGCACACTGGAAGCCCTACTTTTGGAACAGGAAGAATCAACTGAGGGTGCATTTCCAACTAACATCGAGAAGAAATCGACTGTATTCCCTCCTTTGGCCTTGAGCCCTGCGATTGAGATTTTTGTAAGGTCCATGATTGAAGATTTCGAGCAAATATCTCAACAGAAACGTTATGATAGCCTCAAGGGTCAGAGAAAAGCCTTACGTGAATTGAACAAAAAATGAAGGGGATAGTATTTAAACCTGCAGACAAAGGGGGGAATGTTGTATTGTGGCCAACAGAAAAATATGAAGCTGAAGCCTTTCGCCAATTAAATTATTCTAATTGCTATTTGAAATTGAGCGGCAATCCCCTTCCTTTATTCCAAGTACAGTTATTTGATATCCATGATCGGGCATTTGAGGAGAATATTATTAACAAAAAATTTTTGGGATGGATTGAGAGTCCAAATTCCAGTGGTATCTATACTATGGGGGGTATTTATCAAAGGATTTATGTGTTTTTTTTTTTCACGTAACTTTGGCACAATACTTTGGCGCAGTGTCTTTTTGCGCTAAAGTTTGGCGCATCTTCTCCACTGTCATTTTTACAACTTTCTCAAAATCACACGGTCCTTTGTGCGATTTCAACTTTAGTCAGTAATTCATCATTTGCACCAATTGATCTTTGGTGCAATATTGGTGCAAATCCCGTTTTTTTTTGGCAACAAATCCCCGCCAAGAAATTTTCCCACATGGAAAACACACTTACCAATGTCAGAAAATGTAAAGGCTTCAAAATACATTAAAACATTTTTTTGGGTGAAAGCAGCGACGCCTCCAGGGCTGCTCAATACTATCCTGCGACATAGTTGTCTCCGAGGGACCTTCACCCAACGGCTGTCCGGGCATGCTGGGAATTGTAGTTTTGCAATATCTGGAGGTCCACAGGTTGAAGACCACTGCACTAAAGTAAAAAAAAAAAAAAAAAAAAACTACCCAAGTTGAAAATAAAATCAATTTAACATGGCGGCTATAATCCCCACAAAAGAAAATAACTCATGTCGCTTGCTGATATACTGCAGGAGGGGACTCCGAAATGGCTGCTCTACAGAGTAAAATACGCGTCCTCTGTGGTGGTAAGTTCTGTGTAAAAGGCGCTGTGAACGGCTGATTTCAACATTTGAGCCAAAATTACTAACAACGTGCGCCAAATGATAAATTTGGTGCATGCCCACGAAAACCAAAGTGAAAAAAAAGGGTAAAAAGAAACTGTCAACAGGCAAAATTGATAAATACCCCCCCCCCCCCCCTATATCTTTTGCAAAAGGTTCATAAGAATCTTCAAGACCCCCCAATGAGACCTATAATCTCGGGGAAAGGGGGTCTGTGTGAAACGGTCTGCCAGTTTTTGGATCACTATTTGCAACCGTGTGTTGGTGATCTACCGTCTTATATTAGGGGCTCCACTGAAGTACTGCAGAGATTGGTATTATCTTGGAACAGAACTAGTGTTGCTCACGAATATCCGCAATGCAAATTTTATTCGTGAATATTGCATATTCGCAAATATTCGCGAATATAGCACTATATATTCGCAATTACGAACATTTGTATTTTTTTTTCACAGTACAAATCACAGTGATCATCCCTCTCTGCTTCCAGCTTGTGTGGTGTAAAGAAGGCTCTAATAATACTGTGTGAAACTGGCGTACGAATTTTCGCATAAGCAAATTTTCACTTATGCTAATTTTTTATATGCTAATTTTCACATAAGCAAACTTTCGCATATGCGGAAATATAACGCGAATATTACCAATATGCGAATTTTGCGAATATATGACGAATATTCGTCCATATATTTGCGAAATATCGTGAATTCGAATATGGCCTATGCCGCTCAACACTAAACAGGACATGTATCTAGTGATCTGTGATGAGGAATCTCTATAAACTTGTATAGATCACACACATGGGTTAATTGCTAGTTGGTATTTCTTGCAGATGAAGGGTTTGGACCCTCAACTTCTGATGTTGTTGTTGGTCTTACTGGAGTTTATAGACGTCAGCAAACAGAGAAAGAAAAGGTACGGCGGCACAACTGCGATAACAAAGGAACACAATCTGCTAGGACTGTCTGCTTCTGTCCCGGTTCCCGGTGTGGGGTACGGAAAAAAAAAGTCTCAATGAGAAATAGACACATGGAGAAGAAATGTAGCACTCACCGATCCAGGAAACCAGAAAACAGCTTTATTCGGGAACTAGCACGGCAACAAACATCATGCAGGTATCGTTCCAAAACAGAAACTCTTCCCATGATTGATGTTAATAAAAGGTTCCCTATACTATCATCTCAAGGAACGTCCAATGTCCAACTAATCTCCAGTATCTTAGATATGTGACTCTTAAAGAGGTACTCCACCCCTAGACACCTTATCCCCTATCCAAAGGATAAGGGACAAGATGTCTGATCGCGGGGGTCCTGCCGGTGATACCCCGCCGATCTCCGTGCAGTACTCGGCATTCTAGACAGTATGTTTAGAACGCTGGGTTCCTGTTGCGGGAGATGTGACGTCACCCCACGCCCCCTCCATTCATGTCTATGAGAGGGGCGTGATGGCCATCATGCCCCTCCCATAGACATGAATGGAGGGGGTGTGGTGTGATGTCATGTCTCTCATCATGGGAACCCAGCTCCCGGAGGGTTCCAGCGGTGGCATAAGGATTAAGGATAGGGAATTAGATATCATGGGGCAGAGCATCCTTTTAAGATCTTTTGTTCTAAAGAATGGCAAGACCGAAAAAGAAATAAATATGACCTAAACAAATAAAATAAATGTCAGGCTGAAATCTTCTATATTAAGTTATTCAACGTTGCTTTCTTCCTGCCAAGAGATTAGCTACGCATGCATTTAATTTGTGCATTGGACTCATCACCCTGGTACATGTTATCTTTTTCAGGGTGTGACTTTGGCGAGAAGTAACTTGTTGTATTTGGCAAACACTTGGGGGAGTATCTGGGAGAGTTTATGGTTCAAAAGATAAATGGCAGAAATTCTGTATGAATTCGAGTACATTTTTGTATCTGATTTGTTCCACCATATCTCCAACCACTGGTTGACCTTTTTAGTGCAGCTTTTTGTCTTCGGTAGATATATATATATATATATATATATATATATATATATATATATATGGCAATTTATTAATATATATATATATATATATATATATATATATATATATATTACTTGATTTAAACAATTGAATATGAAATGAATATTTCACTTTGTCCTTGTGATGGAAATCAACATGTACTGCCGGGCCAATGGAGAACTTGTTCTTGTACCTACAGATGTGTCCTTGCTTACCTTTTTTCTTGGCCTGAGTTTTTTTTCTTGATGAGAAGACCAGCTTAGGAAAACATCAACAACAACAACATGATTTTGCAATACTCTGCCAGGAGATGTTAATGCTTGGAGTTGAGCACATTTTTTAAACATTGCCAGAATCAGCTCTCGCGAGCTTGGCATGATGGCCGCGGGTAAAGCTCAGCACAGCAAGGAAGGAGTTAAATAGCACTGCTCAGCAGCCCTTGTTAAGTCCTTGGGGGAGGAGGTGTAGCCACACCTCTAGCAAAGACGTCACGAGGGTCAGAGCTACACAAGAAGAATCCTGGAGTGAAGTACGGTAAGTATGTATGGCTCTGTTCTGTGTCTATTAAATTGTTGTATTAAAATGCAATAACCATTATCTTAAATTCTACATGCGCATGGTGGTGCAAGGATTTTTGCCACCCTAGGCAAAAGCTAATTTTGCTGCCCCTTGACTCCACCCATTGACTCCCCGTGCCCGTATGACCTCCCTACAATGCCTGGGCATGATCCTGATGAGGTGGAGGATGGTCTCCTGAGGGATGTCCTCCCAGACCTGGACTAAAGCATCTGTCAACTCCTGGACAGTCTGTGGTGGATGGAGCGAGACATCCCAGATGTGCTCAATCAGATTCAGGGAAACGGACGGGCCAGTCCATAGCATCAATGCCTTCCTCTTGCAGGAACTGCTGACACACTCCAGCCACATGAGGTCTAGCATTGTCTTATATTAGGAGGAACCCAGGGCCAACCGCACCAGCATATGGTCTCACAAGGGGTCTGAGGATCTCATCTCGGTACATAATGGCAGTCAGGCTACCCCCCCCCCCCCAAAGAAATGCCCCCCCACACCATTAATGACTCACCGCCAAACCGGTCATGCTGGATGTTGTTGCGGGCAGCAGAACGTTCTACCCGCGTCTCCAGACTCTGTTATGTCTGTCACATGTGCTTAGTGTGAACCTGCTTTCATCTGTGAAGAGCACAGGGCGCCAGTGGCATTTTTGCCAATCCCTGTGTTCTCTGGCAAATGCCAAACGTCCTTCACGGTGTTGGGCTGTAAGCACAACCCCCACCTGTGGATGTCGGGCCCTCATACCACCCTCATGGAGTCTGTTTCTGACCATTTGAGTAGACACATGTACATTTGTGGCCTGCTGGAGGTCATTTTGCAGGGCTCTGGCAGTGCTCCTCCTGCTCCTGGTAGCGGTCCTGCTGCTGGACTGTTGCCCTCCTACGGCCTCCTCCACGTCTCCTGATGTATTGCCCTGTCTCCTGGTAGCGCCTCCATGCTCTGGACACTATGCTGACAGACACAGCAAACCTTCTTGCCACAGCTCGCATTGATGTGCCATCCTGGATGAGCTGCACTACCTGAGCCACTTGTGTGGGTTGTAGACTCCGTCTCATGCTACCACTAGAGTGAAAGCACCGCCAGCATTCAATAGTGACCAAAACATCAGCCAGGAAGTATAGGAACTGAGAAGTGGTCTGTGGTCACCACCTGCAGAACCACTCCATTATTGGGGGTATCTTGCTAATTGCCTATAATTTCCACCTGTTGTCTGTTCCATTTGCACATTAGCATGCGAAATCGATTGTCAATCAGTGTTCTTCCTGAGTGGACAGTGTGATTTCACAGAAGTGGGATTGACTTGGAGTTACATTGTGTTATTTAAATGCTTGCTTTATTTTTTGAACAGTTTATATAGTAGTTATACACCTCCCCTCAACTCTATCTGTATACTGCTACTATCTCAAAATATGATATATCTGAAATTGCTGAAAAATTGCTAAATTTTTACTGCAGAAAAATTGCAATGTGAAAATAGTCTGAATAATTTAAATATTTTTAAAATCACCTCCATTGTATTATAATTGTTACGCCAAGCGCTCCGGGTCCCTGCTCCTCCCCGGAGCGCTCACGGTGTCTCTCTCCCTGCAGCGCCCCGGTCGGTCCCGCTGACCGGGAGCGCTGCACTGACATGGCCGTCGGGGATGCGATTCGCACAGCGGGACGCGCCCGCTCGCGAATCGCATCCCAAGTCACTTACCCGTCCCGGTCCCCTGCTGTCATGTGCTGGCGCGCGCGGCTCCGCTCTCTAGGGCACGCGCGCGCCAGCTCTCTGAGACTTAAAGGGCAAGTGCACCAATGATTGGTGCCTGGCCCAATTAGCTTAATTGGCTTCCACCTGCTCCCTGGCTATATCTGCTCTCTGCCCCTGCTCTCCCTTGCCGGATCTTGTTGCCTTGTGCCAGTGAAAGCGTTTAGTGTTGTCCAAAGCCTGTGTTACCTGAACTCCTGCTATCCATCTTGACTACGAACCTTGCCGCCTGCCCCGACCTTCTGCTACATCTGACCTTGCCTCTGCCTAGTCCTTCTGTCCCACGCCTTCTCAGCAGTCAGCGAGGTTGAGCCGTTGCTAGTGGATACGACCTGGTTGCTACTGCCGCAGCAAGACCATCCCGCTTTGCGGCGGGCTCTGGTGAACACCAGTAGCCTCTTAAAACCGGTCCACCAGCACGGTCCACGCCAATCCCTCGCTGACACAGAGGATCCACTACCTGTAAGCCGAATCGTGACAGTAGATCTGGCCATGGATCCCGCTGAGGTGCCGCTGCCAAGTCTCGCTGACCTTCCCACGGTGGTCGCTCAGCAATCGCAGCAGATTGCCCAACAAGGACAGCAGCTGTCGCAGTTGACCGCCATGTTACAGCAACTTCTGCCTCTGCTACAGCAGCAACCATCTCCTCCGCCAGCTCCTGCACCTCCTCCGCAGCGAGTGGCCGCTCCTAGCCTCCGCTTGTCCCTGCCGGACAAATTTGATGGGGACTCTAGACTCTGCCGTGGATTTTTGTCTCAATGTTCCCTGCATATGGAGATGTTGTCGGACTTGTTTCCTACAGAACAGTCTAAGGTGGCGTTCGTAGTGATCCTTCTTTCACGAAAGGCCTTGTCTTGGGCCGCACCGCTTTGGGACCGCAATGATCCTGCCACAGCCACAGTCCAGTCCTTCTTCGCTGAAGTCCGTAGTGTCTTCGAGGAACCAGCCCGAGCTTCTTCTGCCGAGACTGCCCTGCTGAACCTGGTCCAGGGTAATTCTTCAGTGGGCGAGTACGCCATTCAATTTCGTACTCTTGCTTCCGAATTATCATGGAATAACGAGGCTCTCTGCGCGACCTTTAAAAAAGGCCTATTCAGTAGCATCAAGGATGTGCTGGCCGCACGAGAGATTCCTGCCAACCTGCAAGAACTTATCCATTTGGCCACCCGCATTGACATGCGTTTTTCTGAAAGACATCAGGAGCTCCGCCAGGAAAAAGACTTAGATCTCTGGGCACCTCTCCCACAGCATCCTTTGCAATCTACGCCTGGGCCTCCCGCCGAGGAGGCCATGCAAGTGGATCGGTCTCGCCTGACCCAGGAAGAGAGGAATCGCCGTAGGGAAGAAAATCTTTGTCTGTACTGTGCCAGTACCGAGCATTTCTTGGTGGATTGCCCTATTCGTCCTCCACGTCTGGGAAACGCACGCACGCATCCAGCTCACGTGGGTGTGGCGTCTCTTGGTTCAAAGTCTGCTTCTCCACGTCTCACGGTGCCCGTGCGGATTTCTCCTTCAGCCAACTCCTCCCTCTCAGCCGTGGCCTGCTTGGACTCTGGTGCCTCTGGGAATTTCATTTTGGAGTCTTTGGTGAATAAATTCTGCATCCCGGTGACCCGTCTCGTCAAGCCGCTCTACATTTCCGCGGTCAACCGAGTCAGATTGGATTGCACCGTGCGTTACCGCACAGAACCCCTCTTGATGTGTATTGGACCCCATCACGAAGTGATTGAGTTCTTCGTCCTTCCCAACTGTACCTCTGAGGTCCTCCTCGGTCTACCATGGCTCCGGCTTCATTCTCCCACCCTTGACTGGACCACCGGGGAGATCAAGAACTGGGACTCTGCTTGCCATAGGAAGTGCCTCTCCCCCCCTCCCAGTCCCGTCAGGCAAGCCTCAGTGCCTCCTCATGGCCCCTGTCCTGGTGACACACTGCCCCGTGCCAGGCTTCGCCCTCTGCCCTCCCTCCCCATTCCCACTCCTGCTGTACTGCCTGCCTTTGAGGAAACCCTCCATTCACTCCCGGTATCCTCGTCCCAGGTAAAGCAGTTGTCGGACAAAAAAAGGGGGAGACCTAAGGGGGGGGGGTACTGTTACGCCGAGCGCTCCGGGTCCCTGCTCCTCCCCGGAGCGCTCACGGCGTCTCTCTCCCTGCAGCGGCCCGGTCGGTCCCGCTGACCGGGAGCGCTGCACTGACATGGCCGTCGGGGATGCGATTTGCACAGCGGGACGCGCCCGCTCGCGAATCGCATCCCAAGTCACTTACCCGTCCCGGTCCCCTGCTGTCATGTGCTGGCGCGCGCGGCTCCGCTCTCTAGGGCGCGCGCGCGCCAGCTCTCTGAGACTTAAAGGGCCAGTGCACCAATGATTGGTGCCTGGCCCAATTAGCTTAATTGGCTTCCACCTGCTCCCTGGCTATATCTGCTCTCTGCCCCTGCACTCCCTTGCCGGATCTTGTTGCCTTGTGCCAGTGAAAGCGTTTAGTGTTGTCAAAAGCCTGTGTTACCTGAACTCCTGCTATCCATCTTGACTACGAACCTTGCCGCCTGCCCCGACCTTCTGCTACGTCTGACCTTGCCTCTGCCTAGTCCTTCTGTCCCACGCCTTCTCAGCAGTCAGCGAGGTTGAGCCGTTGCTAGTGGATACGACCTGGTTGCTACTGCCGCAGCAAGACCATCCCGCTTTGCAGCGGGCTCTGGTGAACACCAGTAGCCTCTTAGAACCGGTCCACCAGCACGGTCCACGCCAATCCCTCGCTGACACAGAGGATCCACTACCTGTAAGCCGAATCGTGACAATAATAATTGTAATTATAGGTAAAATCACTTTCGACTCACGCAATATTTCTCTAAAACATTCATATTGACTAAGAAAAGGTATCGAAACTACACATAATTTGAACTCACCCTTACCCACTTAAGAGTCTCACAAGTTTAGGCTGCTGGAGTCTAGGCAGGTGATCTCATTTAGGGAAGTGCAGTGATCAGACTCCACCCACTCTCTCTGCAAAGCCAGAGGCTTCCTGGAAAATGTAGGTAGCATTAGGAAATAATGTTAGTGATGGAATTGCACTTAGTATGGCTGAGTCCAGTGCCAGCCACATTAGCTAAAACTGTAAAGCATAAAGCATACACAGAAACCTCTATATTATTCTCTCATAATAGAGAGAGAGATTCCTGGAGTGCTTCTTTATTTAAGCATTAATTAATTGATTCATTAAATAATAGTTAATTCCATTTATGTTTTTTCCTAACTGATATACTGTCTATTTTTACGCAATATAGACATTTGCTACATCTACCATATATACTCGAGTATAAGCCTTCTGGTGGGGAGGATTAGTCGTTCGGGGCTGTCCATTTTCACCGGGGGGCCCCTCTTCTCCGCGCTCCGGGCCTGCGCCGGACTAGTGACGTTGCCTTGACGACGACGCACAGGGACATACATTCACAGCCTGCGGATGAACATCCTTGTGCGTCGTCGTCAAGGCAACGTCACTAGTCCTGGGCAGGCCGGAGCGCAGAAAAGAGGGGCCCCCATTGAAAATGGACAGCCTGGAATGACTAACCCTCCCCACCTGACGGTCCCTGCAGCACAGATGGCCCGGACCAGCTCACCCTTCCTTCCCACCGAAGGGAGGTGAGTAGAAAACTAAAGGGGGGTCGGGATGATGACGAAGGCAGCAGTGGTCTTCAACCTGCGGACCTCCAGAGATTTCAAAACTACAACTCCCAGCATGCTGGGAGTTGTAGTTTTACAACAGCTGGAGGTCCGCAGGTTGAAGACCACTGATGAAGGGATGAAAAAGGGTTGGGGGGGATGATGACGGGGGTCTGGATGATGACAGGGGGGATGATGTACTTCCTACCCCAGGCTTATAGTCGAGTCAATAACTTTTCCTGGGTTTTTGGGGTAAAATTAGGGGCCTCGGCTTATATTCGGGTCGGCTTATACTTGAGTATATACGGTACTTATATTTGGTATATAACAAATTATTACTTAGTATAAACAGTTTAATATTCTATTTACAGCAATAAAAAGTGAATATTCTAATGAGCGGCGGCAGAGCTGCCAATTTCCCTGCACTAAATACAATTCTTATTGCTGGAAACTGGAAACCCCAGGAAAACCAAGTTTTATATAAACATGTCACACATTTCTACCATTTAAATATTTCTCTCAAAGCAGAAGTAATTGACAGAATCTAAGTATGTACCTATACAATGTCACATCTGTCACATCCCATTTAATTATTTTTTTTCTCTAAATCTCAGTGAGCATAGTTACACAGAATGTATAATACATGTGTCACATATGCAGATATACTGTACATACCCACTCACAATCCTGGTGCTGCCAATATAGTTTGCAAAAAAAAATAAAAAATAATGATAATATTAAATAAAATACTAATATAATTTATGTTATTGTAACTTATAATGATAATAATTATTATTAATATTATTATTATTATTGTTATTATTAAATGTTAAAGGAGATATATTGCATGGACCCCTATGATCTAAAACTTATCCCCCCTCCTTTGGACAGGTGATACGTTTTTCTGCACGATACTTCTTCCTTATATGGGCACTGTCATGAACTTTTTTTTTTATATATATGTTGTAGTACATATGTACTACAACACATCTCTAATACATTTTCATTATTATTATTATTATTTTTTTTTATTAAAATGCTTTAATTAACGTTTGAAAACTGGCCACTAGGGGGTCTCCCTCCTAGTGGCCAGCTGCAGGCTGGCGTGACGTCACGCATGAATTCGGACCGATGCCGGTCGGGCATTGGTCCTAATTCATTCAGCCTGCGCTCGCTCCCTGCCTGTCAATCAGACAGGCAGGGAGCGAGCGCATTGGCTCCCTGGCCGGCCGGCCACTCCTCCTGCACATGACACCGCCGCTGCTGCTGCCCCTGCACGCTGGACTGTCTGCATTTTTAACATAGTAAAAAAAAAAAAATTTAAAGGAGGGAGGGGGTTAGGGATAGATGGGTAATATGCAGGGATAGAAAAAAAGGATGGTGGGAGCTACCCTTTAATAGTATATAAAATAATAGTATCATAAATCCATAAAAAAGATTATTATTATTACTATTAATACCAGTAGTAGTAATAATAATAATATTCACGATTATGTTCTCATCGCCAGGGGTACTCCGGTGGAAAACAAAAGTTAAACAGATTTGTAAATGACTTCTATTAAAAAATCTTTACCCTTCCAGTACTTTTTAGCAGATGTATACTACAGAGGAAATTCTTTTCTTTTTGAATTTCTTTTTTGTCTAGTCCACAGTGCTCTCTGCTGACACCTGATGCCCGTATCAGGAACTGTCCAGAGCAGGAGAAAATCCCCATTGCAAACCTATGCTGCTCTGGACAGTTCCTGATACGGACAAAGGTGTCAGCAGAGAGCACTGTGGACAAGACAAAAAAGAAATTCAAAAAGGAAAGAATTTCCTCTGTAGCATACAGCTGCCAAAAAGTACTGGAAGGGTAAAGATTTTTTTTAATAGAAGTCATTTACAAATCTGTTTAACTTTCTTGCACCAGTTGATTTAAAAAAAAAAAAAAAAAGTTTTCCACCGGAGTACCCCTTTGAGGACAATGGACATAAATGTATATCTTGATGTGGTGGTTCTGGCCATAGACATGAATGGAGGGGGCGTGGCGTGATGTCACAAGGGGGCGTGGCGTGATGTCATGTCTCCAGTCCTGGAAACACAGAGGTTTCCGAGAATAGAGCAGCAGCCCGGCACAGAATGCAGGTGCCGCACGGAGATCGCAAATATATTATTATTAATAATAATAATAACAGCAATATCTATTTATATATATATATATATATATATATATATATATATATATATATATTAGAAAAAAGCAGCACATCCAAGTCCACAAAAGGGTGATCAGTAGGTGCTCGCCATCATCTGAACCCTGGTCAAAGATTCATCGCTTCCATATCCAAAGGATCCCAGCACACAAAAATATAAATATAAATGTACAGCAAATCCAAAAAAAATCACCGCACAAGTAGTTCTTGGATCAGTAAAAGCTGGTGTTATTTTATTACCAAGTAAAGTGCAACGTTTCTGCAGTAGCCTTTATCAAGCATGCTTGATAAAGGCTATTGCCGAAATGTTGCACTTTACTTTGGAATAAAATAACACCAGCTTTTATTGATCCAAGAACTACTTGTGCGGTGATTTTTTGGATTTGCTAATATATATAAATATATATATATATATAAAATAATAATAAAAAAAATATATTATTATTATAATTTATTTTTATTATCATCATCATCATCATAAGAACAACAACAATCACAATGATAATATATATAGATCCAGCAAAGAAATGGCGCAGCACTCCAGGGATGTATCCCAAAAAAATGTGCGTTTATTCACCACATGTTACCAACAGCTGTTGGTAACATGTGCTGAATAAACGCACATTTTTTTGGATACATCCTTGGAGTGCTGCGCCATTTCTTTGCTGGATATCTTAAGGGGTCTCGATCAGACCTAGGACGCTTGGCACCCACATGCATTACGTTGGGAGTGCTGCAACTATTCCGGTGTGTGTATATATATATATATATATATATATATATATATATATATATATATATATTTATAAAAATAATAATTAAAGATAATTAAAAATACCCAAATATATTATTTTTTATTATTATCATCATCATCATCATAAGAACAACAACAATCGCAATGATAATATGGTTTAAAATGTATCAAAATATTTACCTTCCAATAAAGCTGGAATAATATCTGTATACTGGCTGTTTGCATTAAGTTCATTGCGCTCATCACAATACCTAATGTACATACATTGATTGATTCTCATACATCAGCCCTACCAAATATAAATGCAAATGGAGACGACTTACGTACGCAGGACCTAATTCTTTCTTTTGAATAACATTTGGCTACCAGGTTTCCAGGAATGCCCTGCAAAGACGATAGCAGCTGACGGGTTAAGGCCATTGTAATCAGATTGCCGTATGCACGATCATGTGGTTAATAGTACATTTTCCATGATTAACTGTCCCTGTTTGTTACAAGCTCCTATTAACATTAAGGCTCTGTGTGTTGGCTGCCGAGTCGCACCGCGGACCGGTGGAAGATTAATGGATGGCGCTCGGCATGCTGATTAGAATGTGGCAGCTTAATAAACTCTTCTTCCATTAAATTATTTAATGCATTCATACTCATGCAGACTTTTCTGTGGTCAGCTTGACCACCTATGTGTTAATATTGGGAATTGGAATGCAGAGGACGGAAGAGATCTCGCAGTCTATGAGGTAATTAGCTCTTGTGTCTGATAAATGGGGCAATGCCTATGTGTATACATGTTTGAGAACATCACAATCGCTTTCTTCATTATCCCGAATATTCTTCGGAATAAAATAGAAGACATTTTTTTTTTTCCCTCTGTCTGGTCTCGGGCTGATGGCCGCAGCAATCACCGGCTGAATGCGCTGCAAAATGTACAAGGTAACCAGAAAAAGGAGACATAGGGGGATATATTCAAAAACTACTGTCATTTCTGTTCCAGCGATATTAAAGGGGTAGGGGAGCCAAAGGATAAGGGATAAGATGTATGATCACAGGGGTCCCGCCACTGGGGACCCTCCTCGTTCCTGGTGCAGCCCCCGGTATTCTGTGCCGGGCGCTGCCTCCGAGACGGGAATGTGACATCACAGCCATGCCCCTTAGTGACTTCACGCCACGCCCCCTCCATTCATGTCTATGGGAGGGGGCGTGGCAGCCACCACGCCCCCTCCCATAGACATGAATGGAGGGGGTGTGGCATGACACCACTAGAGGGCGTGGTGTGACATCACTTCGGGGGGGTGTCTGTGACATCACGTCCCTGTCTTGGAGGCAGCCAGCGCCTGACACAGAATGATGGGGTCCCTTGGATAGGGGATAAGATGCATAAAGTCGGAATACCCCTTTAATGGAGGAAACATCTCACATAATAGTGACACTACTAGGGTGCGTGGCATGACATCACTAAGGGGCGTGGCGTGACATCACTAGGGGGGTGGCTGTGACGTCATGTCCCCGTCTCTGAGGCAGCGCCTCACACAGAATGCCGGCGCCTCCACCGGGGTCCCTTGGATAGGGCATAAGATGAATAAAGCTGCAATACCCCTTTAATTACACTTTTTTTTCTCCTCGCATTTTCGAAAGTCTCTTGTGCTGCTTTGAAAATATTTAAATATGTGAGAGTTCATTTTCGTGCCACTTTAGTTTTTTTTTCGTGCCAAGAATTGCCAAATTTGGCGCCCATATTTTTTTCCGCTTTTTGTATTTATTTATTTTTGCCAGAATCGGCGGGTTTGGCGCCTAAATTGCAGAATTTGGCATCTAATTTCACATCCCGGAATGTTCTGGCGGAAACATCTCACATAATAGTGACACCATTAGGGGGCATGGTATGACATCACTAGAAGGGTGGCTGTGATGTCACGTCTCGGTCTGGGAGGCAGCGCCTGACACAGAATGCCGCGGGCTCCACCAAGATCGCGGGGTCCCTTGAATAGGGGATAAGATGAATAAAGCCTGTTGACTACTATAGGTATCCATATCGTGACTCTGACTGAGCTCGCCTCTTGTAGTCCCTATGTACCCATTTCCTTATGGATACTTTGCTTTATTTCCTTTTTTTTAACCCTATCTTTCTCTAATCTTCCTTTACCTGTAGGCCTGGCGACCACTTCCGATTTGTGACCTGCAAGGGACCTGCACTGGTGACCCGGACCCCCCTGGGTGAGTGGACTCATCACACATCCCGCCCCCATGGCAGCTGATATCAAGCTGACGACCCTTAACGTTAAGGGCTTTAACACGACAGAAAAACGCTCCCAAATTCTTTACTCACATCACAGGCAACATGTGCATATTCTTGCTCTTCAGGAAACACATTTCAAAGAGGGTCATCTCCCTCGTCTGAATAACCCCTATTACCCCACATGGCTCCAAAGTGTCAATCCAGAAGCTAGGATGAAAGGGGTCTCACTCGCCTTCCATAGATCCCTCCCTATAAAGATTGTCTCCTCCTCCCTTGATCCAGCCGCAAGATATGTACTAGTCAACTGTGAGTTGTCAGGCCAGCCCCTTACTATTGCCGCAGTATATGCCCCAAACAGAAATCAGGTTTCTTTCCTACTACACATCCTTGACAAACTGACTGACTTCGCACTAGGCCCTATCCTACTCTGTGGTGATTTTAACCTAGCCCTCTTCCCCCCCAGTTGACACCTCATCGGGCACTGCTAGCATCTCCCATGCTTAGCTTCGCGCTCTCAGGAGGAAGTTGCATTCTCTACAACTTAGCGATGTATGGAGGACGTTGCACCCCCAAGCCCAAGATTATACATTTTACTCCCACCCTGCTCAAGTATACAGTCGTATTGACTACATCCTTTGCCCACACCACCTTCTACCTGAAATACACAGCTCCAATATTAGAGTTATAACTCTCTCCGATCACGCACCGGTCACCTGCACTTTTAGTCTCCCATCTTATTCCAAGACTCGCTCCTCGTGAAGACTCAATGAATCCCTACTCCTAGATGCTCTATGTTTACAAGATATTAAGGACACCATAAGGCACTTTCATTCTGATCATGTCCATGATGTCTCATCACCATTAGTGAAATGGGAGGCCTTAAAGTGTGTGATACGTGGCGTCCTCGTGAAACATGGAGCTCGCCTCAAAAGGGAACACTCAGCTAAATTACTCACACTTCTACAACAGCTCCATTCGTTAGAAACTCTACACAAACTCACTCACTACAGGACGCAGTCTACAGAGATCTGGTTAAGACTAGATCGGAACTCTTAGCGCTGATGAACCAGAAACATATGCACTTTCAACAACTCACAGGCAAGAGGTTTTATGAATGGAGCAACAAACCCGGGAGGCTGTTGGCCAATGCTCTCCGAGATGATAAAAAAAAATCTTCTCTGTTTGTTGCCTCCATTAAACAACCGAATGGACAACCCACCTCTCTCGCGCCTGCCATCCTTGCAACCTTTAGACAGTACTACGCCTCCCTTTACAACTTACCAAAACCTCCCACTTCACACCCATCCCCCTCAGCCACCCCCTCCCTTCACCAATACTTATCCGACACAGCCCTCCCCCATCTCTCTCCCAATTTGGTCCAAGCTTTGGAAGCTCCTTTCTCACCTGAGGAACTTGAACATGCCATCGCCTCCTTGCCTGCTGGTAAGAGCCCTGGCCCCGATGGCTACACAGCCAAATTGTTCAAGTCCCTCAGGTCCGAACTCATTACTCCCTTACTCCTGGCCTTCAATAACATCTCTGATGCTAACCCCCCGACCCAATCCTTCCTGAATGCATATGTCACGGTTGTCCCAGCTATAGACCCATTTCCCTGATAAATACTGATACTAAACTGTATGCTAAGTTACTCGCCAACAGACTGGCCCCCCACATGTCAACCCTAGTCCACCCGGATCAAGTCGGTTTTATTCAGGGTAGGGAGGCGAGAGACAATACCCTTCGGACCTTCTCAGTGATCCACTACGCCCAGATTCATAGGATTCCTCTATTTCTGTTGTTGTTGGACGCTGAGAAGGCCTTTGATCGGGTGGACTGGGACTTCCTGTTGGGTTCATTACAACAAATTGGCCTTTGCCTTTCCATGCTATCTTGCATTATGGCCCTGTATTCTACCCCACAAGCCCAATTGCGGATTAATGGCCAGCTCTCAGCCCCCTTCAAGATTTTTAATGGGATGAGACAGGGATGTCCTTTGTCCCCGCTCCTCAATGTCCTATGTATGGAGCACCTACTGCTGGCAATCCAAAATAACATCAACATCAGGGGCATCTCTTTATCCTCCACCCATTTCAAATGCTCGGCTTTTGCCGACGACCTCCTTCTCTACCTGTCTGCCCCTGTCACCACCCTCCCATCCCTCATGCACACTATCCACCAATACTCGGCTTATAGTAACTTCACACTGAACGCCTCTAAGTGCGAGGCCTTGAACGTCACCTTGTCTCCTCCTGATATCACCCAATTACAGTCGTCCTACCCCTTTAAATGTAAACAGACAGCCCTCAAATACCTAGGTATTTTTGTCCCTACACAGCTATCAGACACATACAAAGTTAACTTCACACCCCTCCTCTGTACACTTAGACTGGACTTGGCCAGATGGGAGCGTAGGGACTTCTCCTGGTTGGAGAGAATCAACATCTTTAAAATGACTGTTCCCCCAAAACTCCTATACCTGTTTTCCTGTATCCCGCTGCACCTTCCATGTGCCTATTTTAAAGGTGGCTGCGCTCCAATCTGGCTTTGTCTGGGCACATAAAAGACCCAGGCTGGCACATCATGTGCTCATACGGCCCAAGACTAGCGGGGGATTGGCTCTACCGGATTATCTTGCTTACTATCTGGCTGTTATCCTGGCCAGGGTACTAGACAGCTTCCACCATCGGGAAGACAAACAGTGGATACACCTTGAAATGACGACGTCTGGTGTTGATCCGCGGTCCCTGATGTTGCTCCCCCGCTACTCTTCCCCCGTATCTAATATCCCTCCTAACCTCCCCCCCGTTATGACATCCATTGTGAGGGCCAGACAGACTTATATGTCACGCTTTACAGCTTTTCGTCCTGATGGCCCGCTGACGCCATTGTTCAATAACCCAGACTTTCTACCAGCCTACAAATCCGACTTGTTTCTAAACCTCCCTAGACACTCACGCACGACCTTCCATGACCTCATGACCCGGTCGACACTGAAGCCGTTGACGGACATCCTCCAAGGGACCCTCCCGACACCCCTTCAATCCTTCCAATATTGTCAACTCTGTCACTTCTACTCTACCACCACACATTCTGCAAGTCTCCACAGACCCCTCACTACCTTTGAACGCCTCTGCATCCGAGATGTGACCCCACGCCACACTATTAGCACTTTATATCCACTGGTTCTTGAACACTACACAACAAAACCGCTGCTATACAAATCGGGTTGGGAGGCTGAACTGGGTCATGCTATCCCTGCTTTGAAAATATAAAAATATGTGAGAGATCCTTTTCGTGCCACTTTAGTTTTCTTTCTTGCTAAAAATAGCCAAATTTGGCGCCCATATTTTTTTTCTGCTTGTTGGATCTTTTTTTCCGCCAAAATCGGTGGGTTTGGCGCCTAAATTGCAGAGTTTGGCTACAAATTTTACATCCTGGAATATTCTGGTGGAAAACATCTCACATAATAGTGACACCACTAGGGGGCATGGCATGACATCACTAAGGAGCATGGCGTGACATCACTAGGGGGGGTGGCTGTCATGTCACGTCTCCAGCTCGGAGGCAGCGCCTGACACAGAATGCCGGCGCCTCCACCAAGATCGCAGGGGTCCCTTGGATAGGGGATAAGATGCATAAAGCCGGAATACCCCTTTAATTACAGTTCACATAGAAGATAGTGCGGCACTGCGTTTCCTAGTGGAACTATGGATGTCGGGTGGATACTAGTGTAGCATAAGGGGCCTTCGGTGGTGCTCTGATGTAATAGGCAGTATTCATAAATCTTTCATAAAGAAAATAGAATATCGGCACTCACCGGTTCGTCCGGCCGGACGAAGCACGCCTAAGCGTGCGAAACAGGAGCTCGGTTGCCATTCCCTGTCCCCCCCACCACCCTCTTCCTCTGTATTCCTTATGTGAGTATGTTTGAATAAACAAAGACTTTCAAGCCAAACCGGTGAGTGCCGATATTCTATTTTCTTTATGAAAGATCCCTTTAATTACACTTCTTTTTCTCCTCGCATTTTTGAAGGTCTCTTGTGCTGCTGTGAAAATATAAAAATATGTTCATTTTCGTGCCACTTTCGTTTTTTTTTTGTGCCAAAAATTTACAAATTTGGCGCCTATATTTTTTTCCGCTTATTGAAATTTTTTTTTGCCAAAATCCGCAGGGTTGGTGCCTAAATTGCTGAGTTTGGCATCAAATTTTAAATCCCGGTATATTATGCCCAGACAAGCACAAACTGTATAAATAAAACATTTCTAGGGCTTAAATGTGAGTTCCGGTACAGTGACCATGAAAAAAAAAAAAAAGGAAAAAAAATTAATTGATAATGTTTTTTTTTATAACTTTTTCCAATAATAATTATTTATTTTTCTATCTATATTTTATTAACTAACACCTTTTCCCAAAAAACTAAAAAAAAAAAAAAAAATACAACAATTTCTGTGATTTCTATCCTAGCAAAGAGCTGGTGTGAAATTTTTGATGTAAAATAATATTTTTGATGAAAACTGGTGCGGCTACTGTAAACCTTGGATAATTCTCATGTAAAACACTACTTTCCCATCACATTTTTGCCCTATGTTTACACACTAAACATGTCTATAGGGATTCATCATCAGACAAAGCAGAGGAAGTTTCCAATTGGCTTGGTATACGTCAGTATACAACAAATATGAAAAATGGTTTGTGACGGTGAAGCTAATTTTTAACTGCCTAATAATTAACATATATTAGTAAAAAAAAAGTTATGTTACTGCCTTTCTGTGACTGGTCATGCTCTCCTCCTACTTCTGCCCTGTTTTCTGCATTGCCCCACTTCCCGTCTGACATCCTGTAACGGACATTTTATTCTCACTGTATGCTCTAGCTGGGAATTCAGCCAGCACTAGTTTCCTCATTCTAAACCTTCTTGACTAAAAACCCACCAACTACACCTATAGGAGCCTCCCACATAGTGGGTGGGGGATATAGTTGGCTGAAATCCTAGCTAAAGTGTATAGTATGAACAGGAAGTCCATTGCAGGATGTACAGTGTACAGGTGGTGGGGCACTTAAGAGTACAGAGCTGACAGTGTGCATCATTGTCCCACTATATGTCTATACAGCGGAATATGTTACTGCCTTCTTTAGAGATACGCATGAGGAGTCTTTCTGACTTAGACCTTCCACAGAAGGCAAAAACAAGATATAAATGGGCCTTTGCCAAAAAAGTAAATGATGTATGTGTATAATAGTAGTAGAAATAAATTTATGTTACTGTAGAATTTGATCCTCAATATACGTATAGGACGGTCCTGAAATTACTGCCCCAAGGTAGGCCTGCATGATTGATGACTACAGAGTACATTGCTATTGGGGAAAGGGGAATTATTACTGGCTACAGGGGGGGGGGTTCACTAGAACAGACAGGTCAGTCACATTGTTATGGGGATCTGATCTGGGTAAAAACTGCTGACAGACACTTTAAACAGAGCTGATGGCGGCAGTGTGCGTTTCAAAATATTTGGTCAACATTTAGAGCTGATTGATGTCTTGGAGGTATTTATTTGGAACATCTTATCATTGTCCTGTTCATATGAATGTGACAATGCTGCAGAATTTTGCATGCTCAATACTAACAATGAATCCTTCCTTACCTCCCTGCACACCTACCTACCTGCCTGCACACCTACCTACCTGCACTATATACCTACCTACCAGCACTATTTATCTACTAGGGGGCACTATCTACCTAACTTCTGGAGGCCATTATCTATCTATCTACCAGGGACTAGTGTTGAGTGCGAATATTCAAAATGCAAATTTTTACCGCGAATATCAGCACTTCGCGATTTTGCGAATATTTAGAATATAGTGATATATATTCAGAAAGGCAAAGATTTGTTTGCTTTTTTTAATGTTCATTTTTATGCAAATTTTTATGCAAATATTTATGCAAATATCAGCACTTCCAGACTGGACACTGATCCCTCCCTTCTTTTAGGTGAAAGATATAATTACGCATGAGCGTATAATAAAAAATAAAAAAAAACATTGTGAATATGCGAATTTTGTGAATATAGAACGAATATTCATCCATATAGTCCCAAAATATCGCAAATTCGAATGTAGCCTATGCCGCTCATCAGTACCAGGGACCATTAATTATCTACCTACCGGGATGTATTGCTTACCCATCAGGGAATATGTGGGGGATTTACAATATTCTGCCTTGCTTAGGTGATTTCAACCCACGATACATCAATAACGAGGGGAGGGGGTGTGGCTGGGCACCAAAATGCACTTTTGTCTATGTAGAATAAAATCTTAGCACTGGTCCTGCCCCATGCACTAAGCCCATGGTAGGGACAGTAGCCCAGTTAGGGGATAGTCAAAGTAGGCGTGGACAATGGTTGATCCACACTAGTCTGACCTGTTCTATATTCCAGACCTGACACCAAGTTTTTGGCGCAAATTGTGCCAGAGTTTTCGGCACACACAGTCTTAGTTATTTCCCCCACCGTGTACATTTCTCCCAGTCTCACCTATAAACCATACAGTTTTTTTCAATCTATTATGAATTGATCAAGCAGAAAGATAAGATTTATCCCAGGCAGATGGAACTTTGGCAAAATTATTTCCAAATACACTAAGATCCTCCGAACAATCTTTTCGTGGGGATTTATGTGCAGAGAGTAGGAGTTAAACAGTATGATTGCCCATAGTTTGTAGTCTGCTACTTTAAAAGTTTAAAAAAATGAGTTTCGAATAAAACCCAGCATGTTGAAAATATATAAAATATAGCGCAAAGACATTATTTTCATCTCTCGCTATTCCATTCTGGAGACCAAGACTTGACAGGAAATATTTCTTTTCCCCTTTGGTATCCTTCTTGGATTTTAGGATAAAAAAAAAATATACGCACATATTTACATTTCCTATATAAAGTGCCTACTGAGTGATTGGGCAAATAGACAAAATGATACATAAATGCACCTAAATACATCTCTCTGATTCATAACGGGGTTTGATTAATTTTTGTGTTGTGTCTTAGCTTCTGACATGTCATGGAAAATTCCATGACCAATAACTTCACCCTCCTGAGTTTCAGCCTCTAACAGTAATTATACAGCAATGAAAAAGCGCTAAACTTGAGATAGCAAGACTCCGCAGATCAATCTTTTTCAATTGAATCTGAACTTGTTTACATAAACCATAATTCAAGTTTTTAAAAATGTCACCGGCAGGAAACTGATTTATTCTTGTCATCTCCTTAAAAAAAAAATAAAAAAAAAGTTCACTACCAAATGTAATTTTAAATAGTGTCTAAATACATAAAGATTGCATAGCATGTCACGGTGCGGCAGGGGGAAATGCACAGATTAAATCTCCAAAATTATATTTTATAGTAAATCAGATTGTAATGCAATCCAATTAAACCCTTATCCTATTTGAGTTCCTATTTAAATATAGCTGATTTATTCACACCGTTACGCCAGTTTAACTTCTAAAAATGAAGATATAATTTACCTGCAGATGCCATCTGCAATGTATTATGTAAAGATGCTATTTTTTTTCCTGAGAATTATTACTTTTACCAAAGAGATCATTCCCTTATGCTTTATGTCGCTGCGAAATTCCAATGCTGCCAATAATGATAATGGAATATTATAAGTATGGCCGCTGTACCCTACTCCAATTATTTCGTTTAAAGGGGTACTCCGGTGGAAAACAATATTTTTCAAATCAACTGGTGCCAGAAAGTTAAACAGATTTGTAAATTACTTCTATATAAAAATCTTAATCCTTCCAGTACTTATCAGCTGCTGTATGCTCCACAGGAAGTTGTGTAGTTATTTCCAATCTGACCACAGTGCTCTCTGCTGACACCTCTGTCCATGTCAGGAACTGTCCAGAGCAGGAGAGGTTTGCTATGGGGATTTGCTCCTGTTCTGGATGGTTCCTGACATGGACAGAAGTGTCAGCAGAGAGCAAGATGACATCATGGTGAGTGCCATGTTTTTTATGTGTTCTACCTTAAGATGTTTCTTTTGTTCTACCTTCAGATGTTTGCTGTGAATTGATCAAGATGACATCGTGGTGAGTGCCATGTTTTTCATACGTTCTACCTTGAGATGTTTGCCGTGTAACAATCAAGATGACATTGTGGTGAGCGCCATGTATTTCATACGTTCCACCTTGAGATGTTTCTTATGTTCCACCTTAAGATGTTTGTAGTGAAACAATCAAGATGACATCATGGTGGGTGACATATTTTTCATACATTCGACCATGAGAATTTTGTTACGTTCTACCTCGAGATGTTGGTTGTGAAACGATCAAGATGACATCGTGGTGATTGCCATGTTTTACATACTTTCTACATAGAGATGTTTGTTACGTTCTACTTTGAGGTGTTTGCCGTGAAATGGACAAGATGACATGATGGTGAGTGCCGTGTTTTTCATACATTTTATCTTGAGTAGTTTCTTACGTTTTACCTTCAGATGTTTGCCCTGAAACGATCAAGATGACATCATGGTGAGTGCCGTGTTTTTCATACATTCTACCTTGAGTAGTTTCTTACGTTCTACCTTCAGATGTTTGCCCTGAAACGATCAAGATGACATCATGGTGAGTGCCATGTTTTTCATATATTCTACCTTGAAATGTTTGTCATGAAACAATCAAGATGATACTGTGGTGAGTGCCATGTTTTTAATACATTCTACCTTCAGATGTTTGCTGTGAAACAATCAAGATGACATTGTGGTGAGTGCCATGTTTTTCATTTATTCTACCTTGAAATGTTTGTCATGAAACGATCAGGATGAAATTGTGATTAGTGTCATGTTTTTCATACGTTCTACCTTGAGTTGTTTTTTTACGTTATACCTGGAGAGGTTTGTTGTGAAATGATCGAGATGACATTGTGGTGAATGCCATGTTTTTTATACATTCTACCTTGAGAAGTTTATTATAATGGAATGTTATTTGCGTTTGTATATCCTCAATGCTATATGATTCCATTTGGAATTGTAAATGATATTATTCAAAATATAAGGCAACAAATAACTCATATAATATATATGAATTTGTTGGCAAGCAACCAAATCAGAAATAACAAAGAAAAATAATAATACTTAGCATAAATTAAGAAACATTTTATCCCAGTAAAAAAAACATTACATATAGAGCAGCATCACAGAAAACAGTACAACAATGCGACCTTCCCTTTTATACACGAGAATGTGTTGTATAGGATTTTTCCCTTAACAGATGGAGAAGGGAAGGGATTGATATTTATGAAAATGATTTATTAATTAAATCATTTATTAATATGCTTGTGGGTAGTTTATGAATCAAGATGAGAAGCTGAAGCTGTTCCAATGGCGTAGTAGCAACTGTTCATTTTAAGTGAAGCGTTGAGCCATCTGCCGTAGCCGTGTGCGGCACAAGAGTCAGCCGAGAAGTCTTGTAGGTCCGGCCAATCAAACATCTAATTAGCTCCATACAGATCGCGCTAATCCCGTCGCCAATTGCAAGCTCTTCTTCCTCAGCCAAGACAAAGAATGGAATTTGTTGTGTCAACACGTTTTTGAAATCCATTTTCTCTTTTTAATCTGACAGTAAATAATTTAATCTGTTCTTAAATGTACAGAATTTACTTTGTATTTGACTTAGTCTGAGCTGCAGTTTTAAACTCCAGGTTATTAAGAACAATAACATTTGAGTGTAAATGGAAGACGCGAAGAATGCAAACCGATCTGGAAGACACGACTGAGGCTATGTTCAGACAGAAGAATACCCACAATTCCACGCAAATTCTGTCCAGCAAAGCTTCCTGAAGGAAATTGCATAATTCTGCCAGAATTGTGTTGGAATTGTGGCGGAATTTCAGTGGAATTCTATATTTTAAGAACACAGAATTCCACTGAAATTCCACTGAAATTCCACCACAATTCTACCGCAATTCTGGTGAAATTAAACAATTCTACTGAAATTAAAAGCCCCGTTGACTTCAATGGGATTATGTTGCTGAATTCTGCAAAATTAAAGACAATTCTGTTTTTGCACTTTCGTTTTTTCCTCTTAACCTTCAAATTTGCATAACTCCTCCTCTTAATGTACATTGCGCCTTTTCTGCCCCTATTTATTGATTCACTGTATGTACAGCCTGCACATTGATCTGAAGAAAGGGGTGGCTCCCCCGAAACGCGTAATCCTGTCTTGTACCGCTTTTAATTGCTTTTATTGGTTTTATCCTCATGCAATAAAATCCACAAGCTTTTACTCCACACCACTCTGGACCTGGTTTATTATACCTTTCAACGGAACTAGCAGCGGCAATTGGAGGTTCTTTTGCTTTTCCATTATTTTCGGGACACAGGGATGTCCCGAATGTGACGGGGAAAATTAATCCATAATTAATCCATAATCCATACCGACTGCAGCACCCGGCGTAAAAATTTTACTGGGTTTAAAAGTGGTCTTATACGCCGGAAAATACAGTACATGCATGAAAATTAATGTTTAAAATTGTCATCTTCTAATCCCTATAACTTTTTTATTTTTCCGAGTACGGGCCGGTATGAGGGCCAATTTTTTTTAGTGCTGTGATCTGAAGTTTTTATCGGGATCATGTTTGTTTTGATGGGACTTTTTGATCACTTTTTATTCATTTTTTGTGCTATTAAAAGTGACCAAAAATATGCTATTTTGTACTTTGGAATTTTTTGTGTGAATGCAATTGACCTTGCGGTTTAATTCATGATAAATGTTTATAGTTTGGACATTTTCGCACGCAACAATGCCATGTATGTTCATTTTTATTTTTATTTTCACCGTTTTTTTTTTTTTTTATAGGAAAAGTGGGGTGATTCTTACTTTTATTTGGAAAGGGGTTAATTAATCATTAGTAACTTTTTTTTCCCCCCTCTAAGGGCTATAACATACATTACCTTGATTCCTAACACTAATAATTGGCGTAGAACTACATGTGGATGATGAGTCTTATCAGGGCTTGAATTCTCCTGCCTGGATCTTAGGCATAGAGAAGTCAATCGCCGATCGGATGCGCCAGAGGCAGGTAAGGGACCATCCTGCTGCGTCCTAGGTCCTGCGGCATTCGTCTCTGGGCAGCGCCCCTGTCAGACCCGCTGACCGGGAGCGCTGCACTGGTGTCACCGACGGGGATGCGATCCGCGTAGCGGGACGCGCCTGCCCGCGGATCGCATCCCAATCTCCTCACCTGCCCCGTCCTCTTGCTGTTCTGTCCCGGCGCGCGCGGCCCCGCTCTCTAGGGCGCGCGTGCGCTGGCTCTCTAAAATTTAAAGGGCCAGTGCACCATTAATTGGTGCCTGGCCCAATCAGTACCTACACCTGCACCATGTGTATAAAAACTCACTTCCCCTTCCTGTCCTTGCCGGATCTTGTTGCCTTGTGCCCTGTAAAGCGTTTAGTGTGTTCCCAAGCCTGTGTACCCAGACGTCCTGCCATTGCCCCTAATCACGACTCTTGCTGCCTGCCCTGACCTTCTGCTACATCCGACCTTGCTCTTGCCTTGTCCCTGTGTTCCGCGCCTGTGTCAGCTGTCAGCTGGGGTTGAGTCGCTATCGGGTGGAACGACCTGGGGGTTACCTGCCGCTGCAAGTCCATCCCGCTTTGCGGCGGGCTCTGGTGAAAACCAGTAACCCCTTAGACTCCGTTCCCCTGGTACGGCCCACGCCATCACCCCACTGACACAGAGGATCCACCACCAGTGTCCTCGCTGCATAACAGTCCGGATCCTGACAGTGGCCGGAATTTCTCATTGGCCCCATCAATGCTGATCTGGATACCTTTATTTCCACAATTGTCCAATTGTTATAGGGGTACTTCAGTAAAAAAAACTTTTTTTTTTTTTTTAATTAACTGGTGCCAGAAAGTTAAACAGACTTGTAAATTACTTCTATAAAAAAAAATCTTAATCCTTCCAGAACTTATCAGCTGCTGTATGCTCCACAGGAAGTTGTATAGTTATTTTCTGTCTGACCACAGTGCTCTCTGCTGCCACCTCTGTTCATGTCAGAAACAGTTCCTTACATGGACAGACGTGTCAGCAGAGAGCACTGTGGTCAGACAGAAAATAACAACACAACTTCCTGTGGAGCCTTCAGCAGCTGATAAGTACTGGAAGGATTACAATTTTTAAATAGAAGAAATTTATAAATATGTATAACTGTCTGGTATCAGTTGATTTGAAAAAAAAAAATAAAAAAAAAATATATATATATATATATGTATATATATATATATATATTAGATGGCTGATACATATCGGCCGAAAATAGCTATTTCGGGGAAATGCCGAAACAACAAAAAATGTGCCGATAATGACCTACCTCCCCTGCCCGCCCACAGCACAAGTTGCAAACACTGCCAGTGGCAGAGGCGTAGTGTGGGGGGTGCAGGGGGGGCCGGCCGCACTGGGCGCAACATCTGGCCGCACTGGGCGCAAAGTCTGTCCGGGCATGCTGGGAGTTGTAGTTTCACAACAGCTGGAGGCCCCCTGGTTTTTAGTATACAGTATTAGTTTTTATATGCTCTGGTCGGCCCCCGCCTGCAGCCACACATGGGAGCCGGCCTGGGCACATAAAAAGAAGTATTCCTATCCCGGACATCCCTGTGTCCCGAAAAATCTTTTCGGGACATAAGGATGTCCGCCGGTCACTCACCATTCCCCGGCGTCCTCCTGCGATCCTCCTTCGGTCCTTCGCTTCTCCGCCTCTATAGTTGTACGTCACTGACGTCCCGTGCGTACAACCATAGAGATGCAGGAGGACCGCAGGATCGTCGCAGGAGAACGCGCGCTGGCCGGGGGCTGGTAAGTGACCGGCGGCGCATCATTTTCTTCAGTGTTCCGGTCACCGCTCCTCCGGTCCTGGCACCTACTGCTATGGTCCATAGGCCATAGCAGTAGATGTGACCCCGGGCCGGAGGAGCGGTGATCGGAACACTGTGGGGGCAGCAGTACAGACATACAGCCTCCAGCCATACACTGTATATGGCTGGAAGCTGTATGTCTGTGGGGTTGGGGGAAGCTGCCTACTATTGTGGGGGAACTGCCTACAAATGTGGGGGGAGCTGCCTAATATTGTTGGGGGGAGCTGCCTAATATTGTGGGGGAGCTGCCTAATATTGTGGGGGGGGAGCTGCCTACAAATGTGGGGGGAGCTGCCTAATATTGTTGGGGGGAGCTGCCTAATATTGTGGGGGAACTGCCTACTATTGTGGGGGGGAGCTGCCTAATATTGTTGGGGGGAGCTGCCTAATATTGTGGGGAAACTGCCTACTATTGTGGGGGGGGGGGCTGCCTACAAATGTGGGGGGAGCTGCCTAATATTGTTGGGGGGAGCTGCCTAATATTGTGGGGGAACTACCTACTATTGTGGGGAACCTGCCTACTATTGTGGGGGAACTGCTGACCTAATGTGGGGGGGAGCTGCCTAATATTGTTGGGGGAGCTGCCTAATATTGTTGGGGGGAGCTGCCTAATATTGTGGGGGAACTGCCTACTATTGTGGGAAACCTGCCTACTATTGTGGGGGAAATGCTGACCTAATGTGGGGGAGCTGCCTACTATTGTGGGGGAGCTGCCTACTATTGTGGGGGAGCTGCCTACTATTGTGGGGGAAATGCTGACCTAATGTGGGGGAGCTGCCTACTATTATGGGGGAGCTGCCTACTATTGTGGGGGAGCTGCCTACTATTGTTGGGGAGCTGCCTATTAATGTGGGGGAGCTGCCTATTAATGTGGGGGAACTCCCGACCTAATGTGGGGGAGCTGGCAATCTAATGTGGGGGAATCTAATCTAATGAGCGGAGCGCTGCATTTTACCAGAAGACGGGGAGAAGTCATTTTCGGTTTCGGTATCGGCCGGACATTTTTTTTAAATTTAGGTTTCGTTTTGGTTCTGAAATTTCCATTTCGGTGCACCTCTAATATATATATATTAATTTTTTTCCACCAGAGCACTCCTTTAAGTGCTTAAAATACCAATAAAAGTGCATTGTTTTTGTTGTATTCCTTATCTAAGGTTTATTTGATGTAGTGTTATTGTATTTTATTTATTTTTTTGCTCTATACTGTATGCTTTTAGATCTTTTTTTAAATTCACACATATTACAAAGTGTTCACTTTATTGGCCTTGGTTAGAAGAAAAAACACAAGATTTCAGAACTATTTATGTTATCATACTTGAAGAAGAGACCTAAATAGTTCTAAAAGCTCGCAATTCCCTCCAAGTGTTCAAATGTAATTTCAATTATATGTTGCTCTAATAAAAGGTATCATACAATCTCCTCCATCTCCCTGCTCTTTCATTTAACTCACGTCAATAAATGTGCCAGCCTTACTCCACTTTTGTTATTTTTTTCCCCCCACAAAACTATTTTCTTGCCGTATTTGCTAAAAACTATATTTTTCAGTAAAACTGTTAGTAAACTTATATTCCAGAAGGGAAAGCTTTTTGCTTATTTCTCTAAAAGCCCTCAAAAAAGGGTCCGGCAATAAGTTTCCTTCTCCTTTTTTATCCCTAGCACAAATCCCGGTGCTCGCGGAGCTCGGTCCTTATCACTTTTAAGACTAAGGCTTTTCCTTGAGTTATAGAGAGGCAGGAGCACTTTGCTTTGATCTTTTTTTTTATACACGTGTTTATGTTTTAGACCTTGGGTTTAGAATCTCCATTGTATTTGGTAATGGAGAATTTTCCGTATCTTATGTGTCTTTTATCTCCACTTTCACATTCACAGTTTCTAAGGCCGGGAAAGTGCGACGCGATAGGATCAATGTCCAATTTGTTCATGGACAAAACTCTCTTTTTGCTGGTGTAATAAGGGCCGGCTCTGCCTATAGGCAAAATAGGCAGCCGCCTAGAGCGCCCTTTTGATGGGGCGCCACTCTGCCTATTGCAATAAAGTTAGCCAGCATCCGAAGCATCCGCACATCCAAAGCACCTGCTCAAGCAAAACCCCGACACGCTACCCCCACCCCACCCGTACTATAATAATCAGCATTTTTCAGCCTGCTGGAGGAGTGCAGCGCCACCTCCGAGGCAGACAGGGGCGATCACTAAGTAACTCTCACTCTGACCATGTAACCCTCTGGAAGGTACAGTCATTAGTGACTGCGGCATATGGTAGGAAAAATACAATGGGGCCTCTCTGTCACCAGATAGCTCCTTATGTCATGATCAGAAGGTGCTGTTGGGTATTCTATGAATCCATGTGTTATTCATGAATTAGAATAGAGAAAAAAGCAGACATGGTCGCACATCTACAACATGCACAATGATCCAAGGCTTCTCAACAACATTCATTAAACTAATAGGTGGTTAGTGTACTTTATGATCATGAAGTGCAAGCCCACTAGCCACATCACGGCCACCTGTAAGTAGCAGGTCCCTATCATCCCTAGCATGAAATGGCGCTGCACTGAGCAGCAACCATCACCGCCGCAACACCAGTGCCCACAGGGAGAATGGCCCACTGGCAGAGCAGCCCCAATACCACCCGAACCAGACTCTGGGCTGTGCCTCCCCACAGACACAGCGCCGCGGCAGCAATGGACGCCGCACAGCGCAGCACCAAAGTGAACAGGTCACGAAGCTCACTTACCATGTGCTCCTAGTCAAAAACTGGGAGACTGCCAGAAAGAATAGGGCCCTATGCAGCTTCCTGCCAATTCATATAGAATAGGGATGGCGCTCTAATAGTGAAGTACGTTTGTACAGGGTTAAATCGGTGGAAAGAGTGAAATAGTGCTCACCTTATTGTGTTGTGCTGGCAGGCACACCACTGTAAAACGCTTTTGGTATATGTATCGGGAGGCAGCCGGGCGTCGGTCCCGCTTGGCAAGCAGGCTGGATCAGGAATACAGATGTGGAATCTGGGTTGCCTTGCGGGGCTCGCCAGATGTCCAAGAAAAATTCTGACTTCTTGGCTTAGTAGGCGCGCGCCTGAGGATGACTCAGAGTCAGTTGAGATATTGAGGCTTTTATTTCTTGCATAAACAGCGCGTTTCGAGGGGGCACCTAGGCTGCAAACCTGACGAAGAGGGGTGCCCTCTCGAAACGCACTTCATGATCATAAAGTATAATAACCACCTGTTAGTTTAATAGGTTTTGCTGAGAAGCCTTAGATCACGGTGCATGTTGTGGATGTGCGACCATGTCTGTGTTTTTGTCTCTACTTGAATTCACATTATTCATGAATTAGTTTTTATATAACCAAGTCCTTACTTTAACCCCTTCATGCATTCTGGTCTACATGAACAACGGAAGTGGAAGGATACCACCACTGCTAGACTCATCTGACAGCGACCTATCATGCAAAGCAAAATGATTGGGCAATGGAAATTCAATATTCCTGATTTTATTCTCCCCTGGCATCAGCCATTGGGGAGAGTCAGGAGGCCACCATATACATTAGCTGGTTGGTTAGACGTCTGAATTCAGCGGGGCCTTTAGACTCAGCGTTCAAAGTTGAACGCCGCGGCTAAAGTGAAAGTAAAACGTTGCCGGTTAGCTCAGGGGGCTGTTCTGGATAGCATCCCGAACAGGGCTAGGACAGCAGGAGGGTCCCTTACCTGTCTCCTGTTGTCCGATTGATGAATGACTGCTCAGTGACTGAGATTCAGGCATGAGCAGTCAAGCGGCAGAATCATTGATCAATGGTTTCCTATGAGAAACCATTGATCAATGTAAGAGATCAGTGTGTGCAGTGTTATAGCCCCCTATGGGATAACAATGATCAATGTAAAAGATCAGTGTGTGTGCAGTGTTATAGCCCCCTATGGGATAACAATAATCAATGTAAAAGATCAGTGTGTGCAGTGTTATAGCCCCCTATGGGAGCTATAACATTGCAAAAAGAAAGTGAAAAAAAAAAAGTGAATAAAGATCATTTAACCCCTTCCCTAATAAAAGTTTTAATCACCTCCCCTTTTCCTATTTAAAAAAAAAAAAACTGTGTAAATAAAAATAAACATATGTGGTATTGTCGCATCCGGAATGTCCAAATTATAAAAATATATTGTTAATTAAGCCAATGGCGTATGTACAAACAATTTCCAAAGTCCAAAATAGTGTATTTTTGGTCACTTTTTATGTCATGAAAAAATGAATAAAAAGCGATCAAAAAGTCTGATTAATACAACAATGGTACTGCTAAAAACTTCAGATCACGGCGTAAAAAATGAAAAAGTTATAGGGGTCAGAAGATGACAAATTTAAGCGTATACATTTTCCTGCATGTAGTTATGATTTTTTCCAGAAGTACGACAAAATCAAACCTATATAAGTAGGGGATCATTTTAATCGTAAGGACCTACCGAATAAAGAGAAGGTGTCATTTTTACCGAAAAATTTACTGCGTAGAAACGGAAGCCCCCAAAATTTACAAAATGACGTTTTTTCTTCAATTTTGTCGCACAATTATTTTTTTTTCTGTTTTGCTGTAGATTATTGGGTAAAATGACTGATGTCATTACAAAGTAGAATTGGTGACTCGATTTTTAAAAGGTGAGGAGGAAAAAACGAAAGTGCAAAAATTGAAAAACCCTCCGTCCCTAAGGGGTTAAATATCTATTCTGGAAGCTGGTAGATTTTTTTTTTTTTGTACTCTTAAAGCAGTGATCCCAACCAGGGTGCCTCCAGCTCTACCAAAAAAAAAAAAAAAACCTTCCAGCATTTCCAGCAGATGTAGTTACATAATATTTGCAATGAATGAGTTTTTATTTTCTTTGCAGAGTCACATAACCAAGTATTAGATTTCATATATATTGGTATATTAGGCAGGAAGCAATATATTCTTGTGCTTGGTTCAATTTAGACTTTCTCAGACATGCGGCGGGTGTTATTTGCAGAAAATCATTCCGAGGAGTCAGCAGGATTTCTTTGTAATGTGCAGGTGCCCTGAATGTGAGGCCTAAAAGGTAACGCAAAAGATGATCAGCAAGTGATAGCGAGGAAAGAAACAGTGGGGGACATCTGCAAAGTTGTCTACTGTTTAGTTGTGGTGGCCCAGTACAGGAGTTGCACCCCTGTGCCCTTGCTGTCCTGTCTGGCGGACTCTATTGCAGTGTCCCCTGGGTCCCCCCTTTACTTGTATACTATAAATAGTTAATAAGTGCCTATGTTATCTATTGCATTGTCTTTATGCTGTTATGTACCTTTACACATTGTTGCTATGTCTAGTAACCAAGGAAGGTACCAGTGATCAGGTGACTTATAGGGCGACCTATGGGACCCCTCCAGAGTCTCCCCCATATAAACCCTGGGAGGAGCTAACTAGCGCTCCTGAGTTTTGAGGTCAGTGCAGTGAGGCCAAGTCCTGAGAGTGTCTGGTGTCCTGAGGAGACCCAAGGCCTAACCACGCAGCCACGCTTCCACTAACCAAGTGCCCCACAGGTGAAAGTCACAACTGGGTAAGCTACACAAGGGGTGAAGTCTGTCTGGTCGGTCCTAGTCATGTCAGTCAAGATCAGTCTGTCTAAATTCAGCGTGGCCCCGCAGCAAATTGTCCAAATCCACTACAAGTCCCAACGAGCCCTAAAGTCTCTGAAGTCACTGGTCACCTCCGTGGGCCTAACTGAGCTGTCATGACTATTACACCTGTCTACCTCAGTAAAACTCCCGTTGTTCCGTAACTTGGCGTCGGAGACGTTATTTGCCCCCGTACCGAGCCCAGGATCCAGCGGCATACCTTCGGGTGGTGCAGAGGTTAACCCCTTAAGGACTCAGCCCATTTTGGCCTTAAGGACTCAGACAATTACATTTTTACGTTTTCATTTTTTCCTCCTCGCCTTCTAAAAATCATAACTCTTTTATATTTTCATCCACAGACTATTATGAGGGCTTGTTTTTTGCGCGACCAGTTTTCCTTTGTAATGACATAACTCATTATATAATAAAATGTATGGCGCAACCAAAAAACACTATTTTTGTGGGGAAATTAAAACGAAAAACGCATTTTTGCTAATTTTGGAAGGTTTCGTTTTCACGCCGTACAATTTATGGTAAAAATGATGTGTGTTCTTTATTCTGAGGGTCAATACGATTAAAATGATACCCATTATTACATACTTTTCTATTATTGTTGCGCTTAAAAAAAATCACAAACTTTATAACCAAATTAGTACGTTTATAATCCCTTTATTTTGATGACCTCTAACTTTTTTATTTTTCCGTATAAGCGGCGGTATGGGGGCTAATGTTTTGCGCCATGATCTGTACTTTTTTTTGATACCACATTTGCATATAAAAAACTTTTAATACATTTTTTATAATTTTTTTTTAATAAAATGTATTAAAAAAGTAGCAATTTTGGACTTTTTTTTTCCCTTCACGCCGTTCACCGTACGGAATCATTAACAATTTATTTTAATAGTTCGGACATTTACGCACGCGGAGATACCAAATATGTCTATAAAATTAATTTTTTACGCTTTTTGGGGGTAAAATAGGAAAAAACGGACGTTTTACTTTTTTATTGGGGGAGGGGATTTTTAACTTTTTTTTACTTTTACATTTTTTTACATTTTTTTTACACTTGAATAGTCCCCATAGGGGACTATTCATAGCAATACCATGATTGCTAATACTGATCTGTTCTATGTATAGGACATAGAACAGATCAGTATTATCGGTCATCTCCTGCTCTGGTCTGCACGATCTCAGACCAGAGCAGGAGACGCCGGGAGCCGGACGGAGGAAGGTGAGGGGACCTCCATGCAGCGCTGCGGGCGATCCGGTCATTCATTCAAATCGCGCACTGCCGCAGATGTCGGGATCTGTATTGATCCCGGCACCTGAGGGGTTAATGGCGGACCCCGCGAGATCGCGGGCGTCGGCCATTGCCGGCCGGTCCCTGGCTGCGATCAGCAGCCGAGATCAGCCGCGCATGACACGGCATCTCTCCGATGCCCGCGGTTATGCACAGGACGTAAATGTACGTCCTGGTGCGTTAAGTACCACCTCACCAGGACGTACATTTACGTCCTGCGTCCTTAAGGGGTTAAACCATGCCCTGGCATCACGAATACAAGGGGTTAATGCCATCTGGCCCTAGGGTAATAACATCTGCCCTAATTACACCCTCACCACATAGTGTATCGTACACCAGTTTATGCAGTGGACTTGTATGTATGAATTTAGCATAAAAAAAAAGATTGATTGACTTTTTATTTTTGTGCGATTGCGCTTTTTCTGCAAAAAATCTAAGACTGCTAGCAGGGACACATAGAAAAGCGTCAGACGCTACACTGTTTAATCAAATTGCTTTTTTGTGTTGGGGTTTCTTGTTGGAAGTGGTTTGTTAATATGTGATGTCATTGCACAGTGTTTTCCCTTAAAGGGGTATTACACCCCTAGACATCTTATCCCCTATCCAAAGGATAGGGGATAAGATGTCTGATGGCGGGGGTCCCCCACATTCTACCATGCGGCACCCACCTGTAACGGCTTCCGGAACCGCTGGAGGCCCTCAGACTAATACCATCCCGACCACGAGAACGGAAGATCGTGACATCACACCCGCCCCCTCAATGCAAGTCTATGGGAGGGGGTGTGTAAAGGGGTACTCTGCCCCTAGACATCTTATCCCCTATCCAAAGATAGGGGATAACATGTCAGATCGCCAGGGTCCCGCTGCTGGGGACCCCCAGGATTGTCGCTGCAGCACCGCGCTATCATTACTGCACAGAGCGAGTTCGCTCTGTGCATAATGAGGGGCAATACAGGGGACGGAGAGGAGTGACGTCATGGCTCCGCCCGCCCCCTTAATGCAAGTCTATGGCGGAGGCGTGACGACCACCACGCCCCCTCCCATAGACTTATATTGAGGGGGCGGGGCGTGATGTCACGAGGGGCGGAGCCCTGACGTAACGGTGCTCCGGCCCCTGTTTTGCCCATCATTACGGTACGTCCTTGGTCCTTAAGGGGTTAAGGAGTAAATAAAAAGTACAAGCGATAAAAGGACTAGGCGTTTCAAGGGGATGGACCCCCTCTTCAGGTCTACTGGACCTTGTGATCAGGACCCTCACTCCTCATAGACTGTAATCTCTTGTGATCAGGATCCTCACTCCTCATAGACTGTAATCTCTTGTGATCAGGACCCTCACTCCTCATAGACTGTAATCTCTTGTGATCAGGACCCTCACTCCTCAAAGACTGTAATCTCTTGTGATCAGGACCCTCACTCCTCATAGACTGTAATCTCTTGTGATCAGGACCCTCACTCCTCATAGACTGTAATCTCTTGTGATCAGGACCCTCACTCCTCATAGACTGTAATCTCTTGTCATCAGGATCCTCACTCCTCATAGACTGTAATCTCTTGTGATGAGGATCCTCACTCCTCATAGACTGTAATGTCTTGTGATCAGGGTCCTCACTCCTCATAGACTGTAATCTCTTGTGATCAGGATCCTCACTCCTCATAGACTGTAATCTCTTGTGATCAGGACCCTCACTCCTCAAAGACTGTAATCTCTTGTGATCAGGACCCTCACTCCTCATAGACTGTAATCTCTTGTGATCAGGGTCCTCACTCCTCATAGATTGTAATCTCTTGTGATCAGGATCCTCACTCCTCATAGACTGTAATCTCTTGTGATCAGGACCCTCACTCCTCAAAGACTGTAATCTCTTGTGATCAGGACCCTCACTCCTCATAGACTGTAATCTCTTGTGATCAGGACCCTCACTCCTCATAGACTGTAATCTCTTGTGATCAGGGTCCTCACTCCTCATAGATTGTAATCTCTTGTGATCAGGATCCTCACTCCTCATAGACTGTAATCTCTTGTGATCAGGACCCTCACTCCTCAAAGACTGTAATCTCTTGTGATCAGGACCCTCACTCCTCATAGACTGTAATCTCTTGTGATCAGGACCCTCACTCCTTCATAGACTGTAATCTCTTGTGATCAGGATCCACACTCCTCATAGACTGTAATCTCTTGTGATCAGGATCCTCACTCCTTATAGACTGTAATCTCTTGTGATCAGGACCCGCACTCCTCATAGACTGTAATCTCTTGTCATCAGGATCCTCACTCCTCATAGACTGTAATCTCGTGTGATCAGGATCCTCACTCCTCATAGACTGTAATGTCTTGTGATCAGGATCCTCACTCCTCATATACTGTAATCTCTTGTGATCAGGGTCCTCACTCCTCATAGATTGTAATCTCTTGTGATCAGGATCCTCACTCCTCATAGACTGTAATCTCTTGTGATCAGGACCCTCACTCCTCAAAGACTGTAATCTCTTGTGATCAGGACCCTCACTCCTCATAGACTGTAATCTCTTGTGATCAGGACCCTCACTCCTCATAGACTGTAATCTCTTGTGATCAGGATCCACACTCCTCGTAGACTGTAATCTCTTGTGATCAGGATCCTCACTCCTCATAGACTGTAATCTCTTGTGATCAGGACCCTCACTCCTCATAGACTGTAATCTCTTGTGATCAGGATCCTCACTCCTCATAGACTGTAATCTCTTGTGATCAGGACCCTCACTCCTCATAGACTGTAATCTCTTGTGATCAGGATCCTCACTCCTCATAGACTGTAATCTCTTGTGATCAGGACCCTCACTCCTCATAGACTGTAATGTCTTGTGATCAGGACCCTCACTCCTCATAGACTGTAATCTCTTGTGAACAGGACCCTCACTCCTCATAGACTGTAATCTCTTGTGATCAGGATCCTCACTCCTCATAGATTGTAATCTCTTGTGATCAGGATCCTCATAGACTGTAATCTCTAGTGATCAGGACCCTCACTCCTCATAGACTGTAATCTCTAGTGATCAGGACCCTCACTCCTCATAGACTGTAATCTCTTGTGATCAGGATCCTCACTCCTCATAGACTGTAATCTCTTGTGATCAGGGTCCTCACTCCTCATAGACTGTAATCTCTTGTGATCAGGGTCCTCACTCCTCATAGATTGTAATCTCTTGTGATCAGGACCCTCACTCCTCATAGACTGTAATCTCTTGTGATCAGGATCCTCACTCCTCATAGACTGTAATCTCTTGTGATCAGGACCCTCACTCCTCATAGACTGTAATCTCTTGTGATCAGGATCCTCACTCCTCATAGACTGTAATCTCTTGTGATCAGGATCCTCACTCCTTATAGACTGTAATCTCTTGTGATCCGGACCCGCACTCCTCATAGACTGTAATCTCTTGTGATCAGGACCCTCACTACTCATAGACTGTAATCTCTTGTGATCAGGACCCTCACTCCTCATAGACTGTAATCTCTAGTGATCAGGACCCTCACTCCTCATAGACTGTAATCTCTAGTGATCAGGACCCTCACTCCTCATAGACTGTAATCTCTAGTGATCAGGACCCTCACTCCTCATAGACTGTAATCTCTAGTGATCAGGACCCTCACTCCTCATAGACTGTAATCTCTAGTGATCAGGATCCTCACTCCTCATCGACTGTAATCTCTTGTGATTAGGTTCCTCACTCCTCATAGACTGTAATCTCTTGTGATCAGGACCCTCACTCCTCATAGACTGTAATGTCTTGTGATTGGCGCTGTATAAGTAAATATTTATTATTATTTTTATTATAGACTACAATGTATCTGTTTGTAGTTTATCTGACAATCATATAAATATAAGCATGCATTCTACCCCATATATTGTCATTTTGAGCAGCAGACAATCTATTTCCGTCCGGTTCTTTCTCCGTCGGGCAGCTGCCTGTTATTTCCAGCCCCATAGTTCACAGCAGATTCTTTTTTGTCAGCATTTCAATGATTATTAGTTCACTTTGAGAATTGCGCATTAACTCCGACTTCATAAACACCAGCAGGTGGTTCATGGGGAGGTCAGCTGAACTCCCTAAATTTCATACATCTTATATCGATTCATAAGTGGGCCACATTGTACATTATTGAAATATATCTTTTTATGACAGGCAAAGAATATTAGATAGTCTCTTCAGATTTATCCACAGACAAAGAGGCTTCTTAACACTGAAGAGTTCTTTCTAAATGATTTTAACCGTAAGCCCCAATGTACGGCACTCGATTAATTTTTCATTGTTTTATATTAGTGTGCACTGTGCTTGTGTTATATTCATTGTCTTTTTGAACATCTATGGAAAAGAAATGTATAGAGTATATTACAAATATATATTAACTTTTGATTATACAATGTAACTATTGCTGAGCTCAGTGATGGGCGTACCATACATGAAAACTGTACAGGGGCCCGACAAGTAAAGGGCCCTACTCAGGGCTGGTGCAAGGATTTTTGCCACCCTAGGCAAAATTTTGCCGCCCCTTGACCCCGCCCATTGGCAGAGCCAATGGGTGGGGTCAAGGGGTGGCAAAATTTAGCCTAGGGTGGCAAAAATCCTTGCACCAGGCCTGGGTGGAGCCAATGAGCGGGGTCAAGGGGCGGCAAAGTTTTGCCTAGGGTGGCAAAAATACTTGCCCCAGCCATGAGATGCTGGCTGGTTAATAACTTTCTTGCAGTGGGCACAGCAGTGCCCCCATCAAGAGGGCACTCTAGGCAGCTGCCTATTTTGCCTATAGGCAGAACCGGCCCCGGTCCTAATGTAGGCACAAAGGATAGGAGTACTTGCTACTGTTTGTTACATCATGAATAAGAAGCCAGTTGGGGCCCAAAGAGAGGATGGGAGTAGTTGTACAGGGCCAGCTAGAGGTATTAGTTCATCTAGCGGAGTCTATGGTATCATAGGCTTGGTGGGTCTGACTAAACCCTGTATGTCCTCCTGTGGTCTGAGCAATTTTTTTTAATGCAGGGTCAGCATGTCAGGGAAGTCCTTGGCCCAGCTGGTGAGGGTGCTGATGGGCCCCACTGCCCATGATGGTTGGTGCAAATGACTTGGAATAGACACTGATGTTAACTTGAAACAAGGAGTCAAACCTCTGGGCCCCCACGATCTCCAGAACATGGCTCGTCTCCCAGTCTCCCACCTCTGAGCCCTCCGGCCTCCATCTTTCAAGATGGCCTGGTTTCAGGATAATTCTACCAATCACCGTCCCCAGAAATGTTCCATCTCAGCTAGTGACTGGCAGAGAAGGCTGGTACCCTCTAGACCAGTGTGTCTCAGAAGGTGGGGGCTGAGCATCTGAGGTAAGATACGGGCCCTGGGGATGGCAGTGGAAGGGTCCAAGCTGTGGGATCCCCCCAGTGATCAGACACTTGTACCCCCTTTAAGCTGCAAATCTACTTTGGTCGACTTTTTTGGAAATAAAATAATAATACATTGTCCTGATTTTCAGGTATGTGATATAAACAAATACAAATAAACATTACAATTAGAAATCCATGCTCCCCTCTTAAGCTCCACATAATTTTGGACCCTGACCATGAGGAAAATTGCCCATATCAAACAGCTTCAACTAGAGGAGATTACAGAGTGACCCCACATTCGGAGGTCAGTTTTCCATTTCTCCGTACGCCCATTAACTTTGTACACAGCTCATTTGCTTGGCTTCATTCCACTTCCCTACATAGTCATCATGGGAAAAATATATTCCCTCCGCTACACCAAAACATACAATTTATTCTTGCTTAAACAACATACATTTAGTTCCTCAGTCACAGTGTTCTGCGGGGGTTAATCCTTCCCATTAGATGAAGTTTTTGGAACACACGCGCAGCGATTCCTTCCTCCCTATTTAGCGTTGAACATCATCCTGTAGTTATGTTTCAACATCATCTTTCAAACAATAAAGTTAATTGAAATAAAGACACTTTGTATCTGAATATTTCTCTACTGAACAATCAACAATGTTTCTTTGATTACGTCCCAATTATTCCTAAATGCACATTTCATGTTTTACTTGTAATAGCAGGAAATATACCCTTTGATGTAGAATAAAACAAGCTCCTCCAATCGCAATATGAAAGTTCATTTTCTTCAATAAAGAACCTTTAGGGTTTAGTTAAGTCCTTTATAATGGGATTTAACCATCATCGACTGCTGGGATCCTGCAGAATATTGAGAAGGGGTCTCCCGAAGTACAGCTTTTCCATATATTCTGCACTCCTAAAGACAATGAAAGGAGCAGTGAGTGAGTATGCACGCTGCCACTCCACACCGATGAGCGCTTCAGGAGTCCCATTCTCAAGATTGCAGGAGGTCCAAGCAGGGGGATGTAGAATTCACGGGACCCATAGCAAATATCAGAATTGGGCCACCCTCCTATTTTGCTATGGCACCCCACTAACTTGCCACCCATTATCCCCCCCCCCCCCCCCCCAGTTATTCCTTGGCAAGATGTGGTTGGAATATGGAGTGCCAGTTATGCTGTCAGCCCTCACTGCGCTCGGAATTCCAGTTCTTTCAAGGGGATTGTCGAAATGCTGCTGGAGCAAGCTCCTATATGGCTTTAATGAGTTCTGATGGAACGGGGGGGGGAGGGGGTAGTTGCGACTGGCGGTGTGAGATGGAGCCCTGTACGGGACTGTTTTTTCAATCCTCTTCCCATCCACTCCCGATGACTTTTTGACCAATACTGCCCGCTCCCGCAACATTTGTGTTCAATCCCGCCCGAGCCCTCTAAAATGTTTGTCCAACCACGCCTGCTCCCACTAAGATAGGAATGTACAGACCCTAGGATGCAATGCTCTGCACATACTCCCCACCTGTATATGAATGTACACTACACACACTGCTATACACATGGGGGGGGGGGGGGTATGTGCAGACTGCAGAGCATTGTCCCCTACGGTCTGTAGAAGACACTAGGGTGCACATACCCCCCATGTGTATAGCAGTGTGTTTGCAATTGCACTATAGTGCAGAGTCCTGCTATACACATGGGGGTTTGTGCAGAGCATTGCACCCCAGTATCTGTAGAAGATACTAGGGTGCAATGCTCTGCAGTGCCCTTACCCCCATGTGAATAGCAGTGCAGATAGAGACCCTGGCTGGGAGTATCACCAATGGATGCAGTCAGTGCACTTACATACCCGTCCGGAGCTGCAGCACAGTGCACTGTGTGTGTGAATTGCGAGTAACATTGGTGGCAGGAGATGATGGATCGTTTTCAGAATCATCTAAGATGGAGTACAGATGATCCTCCAGGGCAGGCTTAACGCGGGCTCCACAAAATGGGGGCACGGCGGTGGCAGGGGGAGGAGCAGGACTGGGAGGACCAGGTGACTGTAAGCTCTGTCAGCGGAGGTTGGGGCTAACTGGGAGTCACTGAGTTGGACTTATTATATTGAGGCCGCCGCGGTTGTGCAGGATTTTTCCCAATTTGTACCCTACCGCCTGCCCGCAGCAGCCCCCTGACCTCCCGAGCCCGCACGTTTTGGGTTGGGTCTCGTGGGTCCTGCAGCATCCCAATCCCAATGCAGGTCTCTAGTGTGGAATCCCATAGAGGCAGACCATACAACCCCCTGTCCCACAGGCCCCAAAGCAAGGTCATGGTCTTCCTATATGGATTCTATGCTACTTGGTCCCAGAAGTCAGACCCCCACTGCAATCAGACTTATCTCTTGTCCTGTGCACAGGGGATAAATGAAAACAGAGAAAATGTCTCACCCCTCCATTTTTCGCTTTCCATTATCCAGCTCAAGTGCTTCAGAGTGCCACCGGTCAACATTAAATTTGGGTTAAAATGTTACTACAATCTTGATGCCATGGCAAGATACACTTTTATTACTCCTAGTAACTCCATACCCCGTTGCTAAAGCGAGCAGTCTAAGGATTTGCCTGAAAGTGTCCCTGTCATGATCTTCGGTAGAAATATATGTTTAAAGATCCTGAAGATTCTCATTTCCCGACACTTCATCCAAGACTGAGCAAATCTGAGGATCAATTTTCCCGGGAGCTTTAAACATATCCTGCCACCGGAAAACGTGACAGGGACCATTGAAGCCTCACAAAAGTCTTTGGGACTGCCGGCAGTTATATAGTCAGCTCCCAGGAGCAGGCTAAGGATTTACCGGGAGTTTTAAAGGGGCATAGCATCATGCCACGCCTCCTCAATGCAAGTCTATGGAAGTAGCGAGGCAACTGCCATGCCCCTTCCCATAGACTTGCATTGAGTTGGCGTGGCATGATGTCACAAGGGGTGTGGCAGCGACATCACGACCCCCGCAGCCCACATTTTGTTTTGAACACTTGGGCAGTGGAGTGCCCCTTTAAAGGGCAACTGCAATCTTGCTCTGGTTTGCAAGATACGTGTCTTAATTTCCTGGCAACTTCATAGCTCGAGACTTGTCCGAAAATATAGTGAACAGATGTGGAAGTCCCATGCAAGTCTGTAGGACTTACGGCAGTTCTGTATTCTGCTTCTGGGAGAGAGCTATGGAATTGTCTGGAGTTTTAAATCACAAATACAATGGGGGAGATTTATGTATGTTTTTTTAATTATTAGTCGTCTGTTCTGCGTGTTTTGTTTTGCTTTCTAAGTAATGATCATTGTGTGTTATTTTTTATATTTTTTTTATAACATCTTATATTTTTATCTCACAATATAAGTAATTTCTGAAAACTTGTCTTGATAGACCACTTTACATGCAATAGTCATTAAAGGGGTATTCTGGCCATAGACATCTTATCCCCTATCCAAATGATAGGGGAAAAGATGTCTGATTGCAGGGGGCATGCCGTTGGGACCCCCGCAATCTCTGTGCAGCACCCGCATTTTATGCTGGACTGCTGCTCCAGTATCGGAAACCTCTGTGTTTCCAGGACTGGAGACGTAACGTCATGCCCCGTCCATTCATGTCTAGACCATCCTCAGTGCTGCTCTAGAAACTTGCTTTGCAACATGAGAAATGGTGTTGTGAAGTTATTTTGTTAGTTTGGGTGGACCTGTGCATCAAGGACGTGCACAGACATTTTAGAGGGCAGGGGCTCAAGTAAAAAAAGAGGGCACTTATTATTAAAAAAAACGTCTGCCAGACTTAATGGGCTGCGGCCCAGGGACACAGTGGACCTCTGGCCAGGCCACCTTGACATTCCTAGTCCCATAAAAGTTGGTGTTTTTGTAAAATAAAGTCAAGAACAGTTTCTCTGAGGTCGGCCATGTGTATATACACTTTGTCTGTGCTGTCAGTCTTATTTACAGAAAACATGTGACAGCTGCCCTATAATATACTGTATTATAGAGGAGATTTATCAAAACCTGTGCAGAGAAAGAGCGGTGCAGTCGCCCATAGCAACCAATCAGATCGCTGCTTTCATTTTGCAGAAGGCTTTTCCTCTGCAAAGGTTTTAATAAATCTCCCCTATATGCCCCGGTCTGAGCTCTATATGACAGAACGTGCACTGTATCTGGCCTCTCCCAGCACCCATCCCCAATCACCCAGCACCCATCCCCAATCACCCAGCACCCATCCCCAATCACCCAGCACCCATCCCCAATCACCCAGCACCCATCCCCAATCACCCATCCCCAATCACCCAGCACCCATCACCAATCACTCATCACCCATCCCCAATCACCCAGCACCCACCTTATGCAGGAATCTCCACACAGCTCTGGTTCTTACACTGAAGAGATGGACACCACACTAATATATACTTACATGCTACAATATACAAGTTGGCAAAAAAAGAATTATAAATATACAAAGACGTCCAGGCATAGCACAGCATACAGGATGGAGGCAGGCAAGCTCCGCCTCCATTGCGCACAAGACTGACTTTGCATACTAGCAATGTGGGGCAATACTTAGAAAACTGGTCCACATTTAGTAAGTATAACATTATCTTTTTCCTGTTCTCCTGCACTGTAACCTAGTGTATTGGGTTTAGTGCGAGTAAACAGCCTGTCAGTTTCCCTTTAATTATATACCGTACCCCCCTTAATGATCTATATACTGTGCCACCATTCTTCTATTAATTCCCTATACAGTGTGCCACCATTCATCTATTAATTCATTATATACTGTGCCACCATTCATCTATTAATTCCCTATATACTGTGCCACCATTCTTCTATTAATTCCCTATATACTGTGCCACCATTCATCTATTAATTCCCTATATACTGTGCCGCCATTCATCTATTAATTTCCTATATACTGTGCCACCATTCATCTATTAATTTCCTATATACTGTGCCACCATTCATCTATTAATTCATTATACACTGTGCCACCATTCATCTATTAATTTCCTATATACTGTGCCACCATTCATCTATTAATTCATTATATACTGTGCCACCATTCATCTATTAATTCCCTATATACTGTGCCACCATTCATCTATTAATTCATTATATACTGTGCCACCATTCATCTATTAATTCCCTATATACTGTGCCACCATTCATCTATTAATTCCCTATATACTGTGCCGCCATTCATCTATTAATTTCCTATATACTGTGCCACCATTCATCTATTAATTCATTATATACTGTGCCACAATGAATTAACTATATACTGTGCCACTATTATTTAACTATACTGTGCCACC